>NC_042513.1:17150554-17466573 GCF_900963305.1 Echeneis naucrates | reverse complement strand
GATCAGAAGTGAATTATAAAATTAACAACAAAAAACTAAATTATGGAGACAGCAACAGCTGTTTTAGAAGGGAATGGGAGAGCAATCATGTATCACCCTGAAGACCTTAAAACAAGCTCCTCAACTTCAACTTGTGGGACATGAAAGGGTTTTTTGGGAAATGTACCTGCATTTGTTATCTGATTTTCACTGAGAGAAATTGGGTGTTTAGCTGGGTTTTTTTTAAATAAAATTATAACGCAACAGACTTTTTGTATTTGTATGCATTTGTGCATTATGAACTTATTCTTATATAAAAGGGAAAAGGCAGAGAGGTATTCTTGGAGTATGTTACTGGGAGGGTTGGAGGGTGGGGGTGGTTAATGACACACATGAGGGAGAAAACGTGATACTTGACCCAAACACTAATGACGCGAAGTCTATCCCACCTGTTTTTCAGAAACCTTATATCTCTCACACAAACACACACACACACACACATTCAAGCACTTGCATATTGGATAGTCTGAGATATTAGATATCCCTACACAGAGACACACTCTTCTTGGTGGTGTGGAGGAATGTATAAGGTTCTGTGTGTCTGAGTGTGCATGTGTGTTTGCACATGTAGCTATATCAGCATCTATGTGTGTAGGTCTCAATCTTATGACCATCTTTCATTCATTTTCATTCATCTTCTACCGCTTTATCCGTTTCCATGTCACTGGGGTGCTGCAAGCAATCTCAGCAAACGTTCCGGGCAAGGGCGGGGTACACCCTGGACAGGACGCCAGTCCATCACAGGGCCAACACACAGAGACAGACAGAGAAGAACGACCACTCACACTCAGACCTACGGACAATTTAGAGTCTCTAATTAACCCAAACATGTTGTCTTTGGACAGTGAGAGGAAACTGAAGTAGCCGGAGGCAGAGGTGACTGAGTCACAACTTCACTACTTGAGTAAAAGTACAGATACTGCTTGTCAAATATTACTCCAATACAAGTAAGAGTAGCTTTATTGTCATGATACAATACACTGATGTGATTTTGCTCGAGACATGTTTATAGCTCAAAAATCTCTGGAGGGGTTTGGTCCAGTCCAAAGGTTTCCAGCTCCGGTCCTGGAGGGCCAACGTCCTGCAGGTTTTAAATGTTTCCTGCTCCAACACATCTGATTCAAATGATCAGCTCATCATCAAGCTCTGCTGAAGTCGAATCAGGAGTCACTCATTTAAATCAGGAAACATCCAGGACTGGATTTGGAGACCTCAGGTCTAGTCTCTAGTCTGTACAAAACATATTTTATATGGACACAATAAACACATTCTGTGGGGGTCCGGTCTCTGCTGATTGTGTTGTGTGTTACCTCATGTTGCTGTCTCTGGTATTCACATTGATTAATAGACTGTCCTGTGTGCTCCATGTCTACTGATTCAGGATGACGGCAAAAATGGAGGTGACTAGTTACTTAGAGTCGCGGCTCTGCACTTCAGCTAGCCCAGCTTATGCTAGTGTAGCTAGCTATAAAGCTAAGTCTGTTTCACCTTAGCTTGGCCCGTTGACACTGGTAACCATGGTAACTAGCAGTCTGGGCTAAGAGGAGAGGCGGAGTAGTTGAACACACGGACCGACTTTATTCAACATCACAACACAGGACTTTTAGGAGACTGACAGCTTACAGCGGCTACAGCTGGCATTACTTCTCACACCGTTCACCAGAGAGAGGGACAAACACACAACACAACGTGGCTACGTGCTGACTACGTCACACATTACCCACAAGCCCACCTGCTTAAAGGGGAACGCTCAGGCCGGTCACACTGAGCAGCGGCCATGAGACAAGTCAACGAGAGACTCAGGACAGAAGACCTGATCCCCTAAAGTGGAGCTGTGTGGACATTAACCAGCTGTTTTAGCACAATATCTCATGTGCCACAAGTATCAACATACATTTCTATATAGTCCCACATTGCTGAGCCTATTTTGTGTTTGTAAACATTTCATCATCTAATCTCTACAAAAACGAGCTGTTTGTCATGTTTGGAAGTAAAGCACATTGCCGTGTAAAAGTGCTCTGTACATCTGTTGTGTGAGTGATGCATGTAAACTTCCCTCAGGACAAATAAAGTAGATTTCTATGATATATATCACATTTACAGTAAAAAAAAAAAAAAAAAAAAAAAAAAAATATATATATATATATATATATATATATAATATTTCTGTTTCCCAGTTCAGGATGTAAATGAAAATACAGATGGAGGATGCTGTCGTTTAAACTTGAGCAGCACGGTGGCGCAGTGGTTAGCTCTGCAAGATACGGCAGTGCTTCATAAATGTATTTATTTATTATTTATTATTCATTTATCTGTCAAACTCACCATTCGAAGTCAGTGGCGGGGCCAGGCCCGCCGATAGGGGGTAACAAACAGGTCTGCTGTCCCGGACCCAGGGTAGGATTTCTCAAAATAAGCCTATTTGTGGAAAAGATTATGTAACATTTGAGTAACATGAGCTTCTTTGTTTTCGTCCTAATTGTCAACTCCCCCCCCCCCCACCACCCCACAAATGGTTTGGCCACCGAGTCTTCTCTAAGCCCCGCCCCCCTTGGTTACTGTTGCTATGCCAGTCTCTTTTCTGTTGTCTGAAGTTTGGTCGGAAAATGTCCGGTCAGCATCAGTCCGGTTTCCAGAAAGGAAAATAAAAGAGAATAAGAAAATAAATGTTAAGACAGTTTCTAAACAAATATTTAAAAAACGTGGTGAAGCTGGAACGAGAAACGTAGAGCAAGGTAAGAAACAGCGCAGTTAGCTTGTAACGTAAGCTAACTGACCAGCTCTAATGCTAATGTTCGTTAGCCTAGCTTGTATTAAAGCCCGACACAAAACGTTATCTGACAGAAACAGCTGAGTTTGGTAGCTCCATCAGAAAGGAAGAGACAGAGAGGAGAGGGCTGCAGCTGCTGTCAGGTAACAAAGACACGGGAGGGGGTATTTAAATTTTAAGTTTTTGTGTGTGTGTGTGTGTGTGTACAGAAAGACGACCTGTATTCAGCTGTGAGTGATGAAGAGTTTGATCGTGTTGTCAGTGATGTCCAAGGAAGACATCCAAACTCTGTCTACAGGCTAATGTGTGTTCCAGGTAATAATACGGCCACGATGTATAATGAGGAAGGAGCCGATCGTTATGGAGAAATAATCCAGGTAGGATGAGGATTATACATCATGGCCATATTCTTACCCGGAACACGCACTGAGGAGTGTGTTACAAAAAATTACAATTAAAAACAATGAAAAAGTAATGTTACACTAGCGCAAAAGTAATGAGTAAGGAGAGTCTCAATAGAAATGTTATGGAGTAAAAAGTACAATATTTGTCCTTCAAATATACTGAAGTGAAAGTAAAAGCATCCCCTAAAAATAATACTCAAATAAAGTACAAAAACTGTTCTTAAGTACAGTTCAAGTAAATTTACCTTGTTACTGTCCACCCCTGCGCGAGGGAAACCCATGCAGACCCAGGCCGGGAACCGAGCCGCAATCTTCTTGTTGTATGGCAACAACCATGCATTACATTTTATGAATAAATATAAAACGTGTAATAAACACCCCCTCCCCCTCCTTGGGCCCCAAACCAGCTCAACAACAGCTTTAATTCACTGTGTGTCTGCAGAGTCCAATCAAAACAAATTACAGAGGATCTCCCAGAACATTCTTAATCTACTATGTGTACCACCTGTATGACTGTCCTGCACTGTCTATTCATTTACAATATGACTAGATTTGTATTCCACAGCTCTTCACATTCTTCACATCAATGTAACCTGAAAATTGTTTTTTTCCAAAATATCCATGACTGCAGAAAACTCAACTTTGTCCTACATGTGTCCTCCCTCCACCATCAGATCAGTAGTATAGTGCTGCTATGATCAATTACATCATGGAGTGATCAATCAATCAATCGTCAGCCACTGAGCTGAGTCTGACAGATCCTGACAGCATCTCATCATTTGTGATGACTCATAGTAGATGACTACTGTCAGACACTTAATGCATGACCTTTGCTGAAATACTTCCTTGTCTTTTTTCCTGATAGATAGAAAGAGCAGAAAATAGAAAATTTTCTATTTTCTCTAGAAAAATAAACTTTACTATGCTCACACATTCGAAACTGACATCTTCATGTAATTTGACTAAGCACAATCATAAGGGCAGGTTGATAGGAAGAAAGTTTCTTTTTTCATCTTTGTTAATTCACATGGATTTTAGTTTATATTCATGTATTCATTTAATTGCATTATTTACACCGCTATACTGCCTTCTCTTGTGTGTAGAGCTGTAAAAAGAGTTCAGCATATTATTCTACCATTACTCCCTCCCATCTTTATCTTTCTCTCTTTGGCAGAGGATGCACTGGCTATATCAGCTCTTCTTTACTCTTGGAATGTGTGTGTGTGTGTGTGTGCGTGTGCGTGCGTGCGTGCGTGCGTGTGTGCGTGTGTGTATGTGCTCGCGCGTACATGCCCACTGGAATAGGAGCAGCCGAAGAGAAGCTTGAACAGGACAGGACCCTGACCCACCTCTGCCTTTAGATAAGGAAGCTTCAAACAGACTGAACTACAAGTACACATGCATATACACACACACACACACACACACACACACACACAAACCCACTCAAAAACAAACATGTACTTCCTGAAACACGATTGTTACTCACTCAGTCTCTCTCTCTCTCTAACACACACACAAAAAAATCATAAAGACAATCACACAGTGCCAGGCTTCACAAGACTTGAAACAAATAATGTTTTCAATGTTACACAGTATCAAAGAAGACACTAACTTCACCCTCGGGGTGAACAATAATTCAACCAAACTAACCTATAACTAAGCCCCTCCCCATTTCTTTACCTGATCAATTAGCCCTAGTTAGTCAGCCTGGTTGAATATTTCACCCCTGGCTAAAAAGACATACTACACCTTTTGGCATCACACATAACAAAAAATAGAAGGTGATGTAAAAAAGTGATCAAACGTGGTTTCATGCTTGGAGTGGGCGGTTGTGACTGGTGCTTGACAAGAGCTTTATTTACAGGGCAAAGTTGAGGCTAAAGTGAGTCGTCAGAAGGTGGTGTGACGGGCCAGGGCTAGCTGCTTAGCATGCTAACTTGCAGCACTAATGCTTACTATGTAGCATTGGTACAATTTACCAATAGCTCTTTTAACTTAAGCAAACCATAAACACTTTAGAATAAGGAGAAATTCAGAGCATTGTAATCTGGAAATACTTTAGCTTCCATTAGATTAATTAAAAAAAAAAGAATTTCCTCAATGACAAACACATGTCCACAAAAGGCAGGAAATCTTTAAAGAACTGATTAGCAATGAGCAGTAGTGATTGCTTCTTCTTGTCAGCTAATGCTGTCACACTGCCTGCAGATGAAAACAGAACTCTTTACAATGCTGTGACGAACCCAGTACTGGTCAAGCAACCAAAATACACCCAATGGAGTAAAATTGCAATTCCAAGTTAACATAACCTAACTTATCTCTTGTCCTGTGTCTTTTAACATTCCAGCCATTTCCTCCCTGCTCCTCTGTGATCAGCACTTGGTTGACATTGTTGCAGTGATAGCACTTGATGGAGAAGGGAAATACCTTCACATCTGCTCACGTTTGTGTTCTTGTGTTGTGTGTTTTGTGTATACATTGGCATCTTGATGTTTTCTCTTGTCCCTCTTTCTCTGTCCCTCCTAGGCTCTAATTGGTTACAAGGGCAGAGCTGTAGAGCTGTTGGGAAGACGTATGGATGAATATGAACCCCCTGTCACCTCTCAACCAGTGTTTCCCACATATGCATCTAACAGCAGCATTACACTGCAGCTGAAATATGACTACTGCTTGAAGGGGAGGAGAGGCAAGGAAAATGCAGTTTTTTTGTTTAATCTCTTAAGAAACTAACTTCATATTGTTTTACCCTTCATGTCCAGGTCAACTCAAACAGCAGTGAATTAAGCATATAAATCTCAATTTCTGCTTACCTGATATTGATAGCATTTCAATGCTTAAAAAAATGCATGCATGCATTTGGATAAATGTTTTAGCCCTCATTCTGCTCTGCTGTTGCAACCCCTTTCCAATGGAAAACACTATCCCCCACAATCTTCTAAAATGGTAGAGTACTCCAATCTGGCTGCTCACCTTCCGTCATCAGCTGAGCTGAATGCAAAAGAAGTATAAGACAACAGGAGGAATAGGGTTTTGTGCTGCGTGTGCGTGCGTGTGTGCTCGTGTACTTTAGGTCTTTTCTATTAAATGGGCTTTCAAAGAGTCCTTGAGCTTACCTGCCAAAACCAGACCCAGCTATATACAAGGAGTTGTAAAACCTGCCAGGGGTGTGTGTGTGTGTGTGTGTGTGTGTGTGTGTGTGTGTGTGTGAGTGAGTGTGTGTCCACGACAATGTCAGCCAAGATACTAACAGAGCTTTTATTTGGAGGCTTGGTCTACTGCCATTTCTTACCCCCTTGGTAGGACCAAGAGGATGGATATGTAAATTGAGCAGTGAGAGAGAAATTGAGACAGACGGAGAGGAAAAAGAGAACTTGATTTGTTCATGTAGAGGATTTCTTGAAGCACACATTATGAGTCAAACTGAGAAAATCAAAATAAACACTCCTTATTACACGCAGAGACTTCCCATCTCATGGCATTCCCCTGCCCTGCTCTAACACTGTGAAAAAGCAAGTCTTTTTGGACAGAGCCAATCGCACGGGGGAGACAGCATGTTGCAGATTACATGGATATAAAAGGGATGTAGAATAGGATAGTTGTCATACTTATGTGCCCCAATAAGCCACCAATTACTCCTCCCTTTGATACTATTACTCAGCTTTAGCTACATATTGCTGTTGCAAACTTTTTGTAGTCTCTCACAGCCTGTCGTGTCATGTCCATGTTTCCCTATGTGCTCTCTCGTCCCCTCTCTCCCTCTTTCCTATTCACAAGTTCCCTCTCACAGCTTTCTCTCTTCAAACAACAGAGTCCATTGTACTTCCTAAGATGCCTCGAGTCCCAGGCCCAGCATGCCATAGTGTGTGTGTGTGTGTGTGTGTGTGTGTGTGTGTGTGTGTGTGTGTGTGTGGTGTGTGTGTGTGTGTGTGTGTGTGTCTCTGTGTGTCCCAGTTAGAGAACAGCTGTCACATTCAGACATCACATGCTGCACAGCTGAGACTGACCACTACCTTGTCTGTCAACTTTCTCTCAATCATTGTCATAAATAGCCCAATCATAAGATTTTTGTGATACCCTTTTTGTTAAATCAAAATTTTTTACAGATTCTTGTCATGCAGAATTTTGATACAGCCCCCTGAATTTCCTTGATTCCTCTTACCTCCCACATCATCCTTTTAGTCCAGACTGAGTAGGAGTTGAGTGCTCAGACCAAATCCTAAAGACTTGATTGAACCGCATTTCAACATTGAGGATTGGATTGGTGTTTCAATATATGAATTACCTATAAAGTTTCAACACATCAAAGTACTGGATTTGCTGTAAAGATACTGGCTATGGTTGAAACAATTCTAAACACTGTCGTCATTCTTGTGGTCATATTGTTGAATACATTTAGTTTCCTTTCAACCTGCCTTTCATCTTATTAAATAGACTACACAGGATGTGCTTTACCACCTTATCAACACCAAATTTTAAGCCTACTTCTGTTCATGTATAAAAAATCTCAATAATCCGTGTTATGGGTGGGAGTGAGTGGAAAACAATTGTTCTCTCCAGAGGAAATATTCATCTGCTAGAAAGATTGGCTATCTGCGATTTCATAAAACTTGGGTCTCCCCTTCCATAAAAATCAGGTCATTGAGATTAGCAGGTCCACCACCAAAGCGGGCTGCATGACTTTTAAGTTCTTTACAAATCCTCTACTTACACTTTACCAGTTTTAGTTAAATCCAAGAACTATAAGCTTACACTTTTGACCATATTTCCTGGGCCACTGCCTGATTTATTTGAGCGAGGATATCAAGGAAAGCACTTAAAAAAAAAAAAAAAAAAAAAAAAAAAAGGTGTGAACTTTTCCATGGGTGACAACACAACATTTGTAAAACTTGACACATCACAGTCCTTGGACACATCTGTCCGAGTTATGTCATATGAACCTTAGGTAAATTTGCTAAACAGCTGGTCTGAATGTTTTATTCAACACAAGAATATTTGGAGTATTACTTATTATAATAAAAGTAACAATCACACAGTAGTCTGTTGTGTCCTCTTTATCATTCCTGAGAAAATTCTTTCTGATACATGTGTGATGTTGAATACATCAATATAGATCAAATTAAAACCTGAAAGCTTAACAATAATGTCACTGGTTTTTGCCATGGACATTGAATCCCTCTCAGCCAAGTCGTATTTGGAAAGCTGTGAAATCTGTCTTTCACTATTCAGTTGTGCATTTTAAATTTACTTTAGTTGAAAGAGCAGCCATCTTTAAACTTCAAGTTCCCCAAGTTACTTAGAATTCCTCACTAGTTGTGTAATCATTAAATCTTTTATCTATGTTAATACCCAATCAGAATTTGTTGTAACCTGACTTGACAACCAGATCCTCAGTCAATGGGTTTTTTATGAATGCAACCTCACCTCTAATGACCTGAAAATCTCTTTTAGTCTGTCTGTCTCCCTTCCTTTCTCTCTCTTTCTCTGTCAATCAAAAAACATGCAGAAACAAGAGCTCCAATACTAATCCAACCTCTTAAAAGTCAGCTCTTATTGCAAATGGTCTCCCGAAACACAGATGGTTTGGCATAAGAAGGTTCAGATTCTGACCTGATACTTAATTGTGTCAAACTGGGGTCCAGAGACACGCCTAATAAATATGAAGTACATGCACAAGAGTAGAGAGATAAGAGTAAAAGGCAAAATGAGCAATGACTTGCAACCACTTCATATGTGAATAGAGATCTGAATAGATACATTTTGTATGTCAAAATGATTCTGCTCTGCTAATCAGTGATGATGAGCTAATGTCGTTAGATTCCAATCAGGGACCCGAAAAGTGTACAACAGTATCTGAGTCGATCTCCATAAGCTTAACTCTTTGTTTCTCTGTATTTTTGCACAATCACCTGGGAAGATGGGGACTCAACCCCAAAATGATAATGCGCCAAGAAACAACAATGTGACAGGGTAAATAGATTGAAGCTGTACACATGAAAATGTGAGTGTTAAAAGTTTGGGTTGATCAGGAGGTGGTTCATGAGAGAGAGACTTTTCTAACTGTAAACAAATGCAATGAAAAAGCACTTAAGTTCACATGAAGTCCTGTTGTGACTGATGAGGTAATTGTTTTGTTAGGTGGTATACCTGCCCTGAACCCTGCAAACCAAATGAACCGCATGTGAAATAGGGGAGTTTTAGAAGATTTTAATAAGGTATCCATAAAATATAAACCAGATGTTTTGCAGTGGGTAGTTTGTACTCCGACTGAATGGCAGATCTTAAGCTATTGCACTTTACACATAGTTAACATTGTCTTTTTCCTTCAGCTGGTTGTTGGAGAAGCATCTGTGAATCATATGTACAGAGAATTGCAGAACACTGTCATCGGAAGAATAACATTTCAAAGAATATATAAATATGTGTCGATTCTGATACAATGCTGTCATTTTCATTGCTAACTTCTGCCCTAGCCCGTTTAGTCCAAACACTTAAAAATGTGCAGTGTTTTGTTTAGTTTTTTTTTTTTTTTTTTTTTACCTCTGCGTTAAAGGTGCTGTCATCCTCTGCTCCACGCGCCCCGAGCGCACACAGCCACAGCGCGAGGAGGGTCCGTCTCCACAGCGACCAAAGGCAGCGGTCTCGTGAGGTGGCGGCCATGGTCCCGGCGCGGGGGAAGTCAGCCTTCGTTTGTCGAGGTTTCGACTCGAGTGTCGCTACTTTATTATTATTATTGTAAAAAAAAATAAGATAACAATAAAAAAGCCAAAAATGTTCCCGAGCAGGAATGCTACGACTGTCTTCACCAGCGCACTCGTATCCCGGAGGAGGTCTCCATTACACACTTACAGAGTCGGAGCCGCATCCCTCAGTGACCCTCCATGAGTGTGTTACCTGCTCTGATATGACCCTGGGAGTCCACGCTCAAGTTTTCAGCCAATGACAGGCCGCCTCACCTTTCCCGACGCGCCGCGCGCTCCCTTATCTGTGGCTCCGGGGCACGAGCCTCATTTAACGAACGCAGAAGTCGCCGCCCGATCAGTTGCCCTGAACGTGCGGCTCACCGGAGAGGCTCAACGTCGGTGAAATGGCTTTACGGCACCGAAGCTCGAACAAATCAGCCACTTCTGGCATATTTCAAAATGCAGCGGATCAACCACATCTCGACCTGACGAGGTCTGATGGAGGGAGAAAGTTGCAAACAACGACACAACAACCCGAATAATAACTCAAAGTTCACCGCACATGACCGACCGCGACAGCGAGTTGGTTGTTTTTTGTTTTTGTTTTGCTTGTTTTTTTTTTTTTTTTTTTTTTTAAGTTTTGTATATATCGAGACCTCTTGTGTAAAGGTTGTTTTTTGTTGTTTTCGCCCTTGATATCCAGCTGCCCCTCTTCCCCGGTGCTTGGTGAGTCCTCGCTCGGCGGCTCCGGCTGGCTGTTTCCCGGCTGCAGCAGGACGTTAGCGGTCCGCCGCTCCTGGTGTGTCCAGACCCGAAGGCGGAGACCCCCAAACACACACACACACACCGCCCCCACCCCCTTTAGATTAAGACTTTCAAAATAAAACGGTAGGTTCTTGACAGGCTTGTCTGTCTCGTGAAAACGACAAAGTTTTCCTTTGATATATATTGACTCCCAAAAATGGGAAGATGATTTTGTCATATCAAAACCTTTGGCCTTTCCCCCCGATCATATATTTTCCGCTGAAGTTTATTTTAAGAGCTTTTTCATGAGACTGCACACATCCTATTTGAGAGCTTATTTTATAAATATGTTGGCCACGTTACATAGATGCAAATTTACATAACGTGACGGAAAGATGGCGCGCCATCGCATTAGCTGAAAGGGCAGCATTTCAAAACGTGATGCATAAATGTTTATTGTATTTGCCTTTAATTTTGAAGGTCGAGCCCATCTCCGCTATGTCCTCGTGCTTCTCTGGCCAACTTGATGAAGTCAACCACCACAATGGTCTTATCGAGCAGAAGGACGGAGGTGGAAGTGGAGAAGGAGCCGGGGAAGAGCCGAGGCGGCCGTGACCCTCCCCCCTGTTTTATTGCTCCCTGACAACGACTAATGGACCTCAGTAGACTCACACACGCACAAACACAAACACACACCCTGCATATAACAGATAACAACTGATAAGATATGCATATAAAACAGTTGTCCACTGAGCAACATGGCAATGTTGCTACAGTAGCGTTTGTTGAGGCAGACAGACATTCACTTGTGTACAAACACAGTATATAATTGTATGTTTTTACACTTGGAGTGCACATCTCTTCTATGCCTTTTTCACGTGTTTCCATTCTTTGACAAAAACTTTGTTATAACTAACGTAGTCTCATTCAGCAAGCCGAGGGTTATTCATGTCATTTGTGGTGCTGGTGAACTGCGCTAAATTACACTCAAGAGCAATTTGATTATTATGGCCGTTTGTATAGAAAAGAATAGGCTAAACTGGAACTTCACCCCACACAGACATGCAAACCAGGAGTTCTTAATGATTAATAGCCTGTCAGAATATAAATTTGTCACTTTAAATTCCCTGTAAGAAAGAAGATAGCCTGGTTTTGCCTAAGTTAAAAGGAAGCACCTGTCATGTCTGCAGATGGATTGGCAGGACAGAGGGGATTTATCCTAGTTCCTCAGGCAGTCCCTGTCATTTGCTCCCACTCTGGAGACTGTGGACAGACACGTCTATATAATTAGATCCCATTCAGTGGATCCACTCTTGGGCAAAAGGAAGTAGCTACTTACAGAACAGTTGTTACTGCCTACTGGTTCAAGATGGGAAATTGGAAGCATAGCAGCTTCAAATTGATCAATATCAATATGAAAATGATGTCAGAAAAAAACAACAATGGTCTCTTGCGTCCACTGTATTGAAACTGAAAAGTTGTATTGGAAGAACCTTCAAAACCTGAAAGTTTAAAACCCTACTGGCTACAATTTAATGTTTTAGATTTACCTTTTTATGAATGATGTGGCTAGTCATTATGGTGAAATTCGTCTTGTGAAGGAGGCAAAATCCAATCCCTATATTTATCAAGAGCTCAGCCATCTAGACTTCAATCAACCAAACACACAAAAATCCTCTAACAGACCTCTTGCTGATGGACTTTGTAAAATGAGATTTTAATTGTTTTTCTTAGGAGGTGAACTGGGCGAACCAATGAGTAACATTGACATGCAGTTCCAACAAGGGACACTATTGCTCTATATATTTAACAGTTTTTATTCATTTGGTACATTTTCTTTATAAAAACAATCCAGTATAATATAAATCATGTTTTGCCATCTAATTCTAACAGATACATACAGAAATGATCCAGAGATAATGAGAGTGCTGTAGTGAACGTCTTCTGTACGACAAAATAAAAAAATATTATATGTATATTCAGTAAGCATACATTTGTAAGATTTGAACATTATTTTCACAAGTCTCATTTGTGGTTTTTGTCTTCATGCCCTCATGGGCACCTGGCAGAAGGCCCACCTGCATGTCCAGCCATTAAACCTGCTGACTGACAAAGCATTATGTGCAACACACCGACACCCTGCCCCACACACAGCAATGGAATGCATTTAGTTTCACAAACTACAGGTGTGCCCATAAACACATATTTATCTGTGTCGTAATTAAACAGGTGGTTTGAAAAGGCATGTTCTAATGTTGAACATCCCGTCAAAAGGGCCTGATGGAGGACTCCGGCATTGTTTTTCTCCTTTTAATAATGATGAAAACATGAAAACAATGAATGCCTTTTTTGGTTTGTCTTGTTTGTGAAAGTTATGAGTGACAAATAGAAAACCCAGCTGTATTAAGAAAGAAGCATTGCACAACCAGCTTTCATGTGGAATGCAATGTGTTGAGAAGCCAGGAGTGACACAATTCAAATGTTTGCCTATACCAGCAATAGATAGTTATTTATTTAGATTTTTTATTTCTTTTAAACTGCAGTCTCCACACAATTTTCGTTTGTTTCTTGGTACTACAGAGAAAAAAAATCTGAACATACTAAGGTTGGAGAATTTAGTTCAACTCATAACACCTTGATTTTCTTAATACATTACTCCCCTCTGTTGGTGTGAGTAGAGACGTGCAGCCATAGACCGATAGAATGCAGGAGGCCAAGCAGTAGGCTAAAAGTTAAGGTTAAAATAACTTTTGAACTTGTTTTTTTTTTTTTTTTTTATTTTCTTATTCAACCTTTATCTATACAGGTAAACTCATTCTCAACAGATATCGACTTTTTCCTACCTGTTGGTGATTGTGTCCGTGTAATATGCAGGCAGTGGCATTAAATCCCTGGTCAGCAATAGCAAAGAACCTTGCAGCTATGGCTTTAGATGCGAATCTTAACTTTGAACAAAACATCTGACATGTTACTAAAACTGGATTTTACCATTTTAACAACAACTGTTACAACTGTTTCTCTCTCGGGCCAACACAGAGACAGTGATACACGCTTTTATTACACGTCAAACTACTTACTGCAATGCACTTCTTCCTGGTCTTTTAATGAAAAATATGTCTTAGTTATTAAAAAACATGTTAGCAGTTTAATACATGTGATACATACCCTTTAATCAGTGGCAGCAACAAAAGTAAAGGGAAAGGTAAACCTTTTGTTTTTGGTGTTGTGCCTGTGGCTGCTTCCTCTTTTTCATTCTAGCAAACCATTTACCTTTTTTTTCGTGCACTTCCTCCTATTAAAATCTTCAGTTTCAACACGTTACCTCACTTTTTTTTTTTTTTTTCAGTTGTCAGCATTGTTCTGTGTTCGCTCCAGAATCACACAAACTCAGCAACATAAAAAGGTAGGAAAGTGGCATATTTCATTGTCGGCACAGCGCCATTTATTTTAAGTAATTAATATTATTCCTGAGGAACATCTGCTGATCATTTAACAAACTGTATGGCAATGATTTGTGTTAACATATTTACGGCTGTATTTTAAACTGAAGTCAATGAATGTGGTGGTGAGCTGAGTTTGTACTCCTCTGTGCCCATCAAATTTAATGCTACTTTGTGTGCTATACATTTGACAACAAATCCAAAATTTTGTGATGCCTTAATTCTGATTCCAGACACAGCTATATTCTTATATTGCTCCAGTCTATTCTTGTATTGGATCCATATGACCGGTTCTGTGCGTGCATGTGCCTTTCTCCCTATAACAGTGTTTTTCCCCTTTTTCGGTGTGGTTTCCAGTATGTTGTTGTGAATGTGGTTATTGTCTCAATTGCCATGTGTATACATTTTGTTATTTCATAACATTCAAATGGTCACAGAGAGGTCTAATACTGAAATGCACCAACAGTGATATTTTGATATAGTGGAAAGGTCCAGGGGCGTACAGTGCAGTCATTTCATGACATGACATTAGCAGAAAAAAAACATTTTCATTCTCATTTAACTATCTTCCCTTTGTAGGATGAAGTGGTGGGGGTGCCTCTGGTGGTTGTTCCTGATTTTGGACTTATCTTTGAGTAAACAAGAAAAGAAAAATGCAATCATCAATCATCTCATAAGAATAAATGTATGGTGAATGGTCCCAGTGAAGCCGACAACGTAAGATGGTTTGATACATTGTTTTGACACACCCACACACACACATTTTCACATCCCTGTATTAATTTAATTGCTTTTTTTGCAGGGGGTTTTAAAGCCAAATTTCAAATGGAACATGTAAACTCCCTTTTCAAAAATGGACGGAATCGTGACTCTATCAAGTAAAGATTTTGTCTATATATAAAGAATAAACAGTGAATTAACATTTATTGTGAGGGATGTTTATAATATTTTTTTGTTTTTCTCCACCAGAGCCGTTGCGAAGCTAGAACAAATTCTAGAGGACACAGAGGTGAATGACACTTTTTGCCTGACTTTTAATAATTTGGTGGCTTTCCTGCACAAACCCAAATACCCCTTCCAAGGCCTTGAAATTTCTGCCAGTGAGAATGAGGTAAGGATATGCTTTATTTGAAGAAGTGACACAGTCAAACACAGAATCATGATGATGTTTTCAAAATTGATGGTAGATTTTTAGCCATCAGGGGATGACCATGCCACTAGTTTGCACCCTGATGGAAATATCTTGGCAACTGCAGTTCAGCTGCACAAACAGTCATGGTTCAGTGTTGATTCATTCTCCTCTGAGCCTGTTGCTTTATTCTATCCCTAGCCTATTACTGGCATGTGTGGCTTTCAGTTAAGTTACTTCATAGCCACTGAGTGGATATCCATGATATTTGATATAAATTTCTATTGTTAACCAATGCATCCCATTAATGCTGCAGTTCTCCAGACTTTTTCTTTTATACCACCAGAAGGTTGGCACGTTATTTTGACTGAATTGTCCTTTCTCATCACAACTCATTTCCATCAAAGTGCTTTTGCTCACCACCAAAATCCTTGCACATAAGCCATGCTATTTTAGCATATTAATATGCCATGGTAAATGAGGAGAGCTTTATACCTGTTTAAAAAGGTTTCGGTTGCTGGGCCTTTCTTTGCTGAGTTTGCATGTTCTCCCCGTGCCTGCGTGGGCTTCTTCCAGGTACTCTGGTTTTCTCCCACTATCCAAAGACATGCGTGTGTGTTCGGGTTAACTGGTGACTCTAAATTGTCCATAGGTCTGAGTGTAAGTGTGAGTGGTTGTTGGTCTGTGATGGACTGGGGACCTGTCCAGGATGCACCCCGCCCTCACCCAACGTGAGCTGGGATTTGCTCCAGCATCCCCCATGACCCAGAAATAGATAATACAATTTCCGTGGCTAGTTGTCAGAAAAAAACCCATAATGAAGACCTTTTCAAATGTACCTAACTATCCATCTGAAAGAGTATGACCTTGTATCAGATAAGCCTCAAGCGCTGAGGTTTCTTTCAAATTTATACTGTGGCAGTCTTACGGTACAGGCCAAAAGTTTGGGCGCACTTTCCTATTCATTTGAATATGAGAAGGTCTGTCCAAACTTTTGTCCTGTACTGTATATGCAAATTTCCACTTGATACTGTTGAATTATGTAAATGTTTCTATGTAATATGCATAATTATGATAAAAGCATTCATTGTGCTTTGTATATTTGTTCTAGGTAATGTCAAACCAGTTTGTCAAAAACCGCAAAGTGAGTGTTCAACTACCGAGAGAGCTGGAAGTTGGATCAGACAAGACCATTGTATTTTGTATGATTACCGCTTCGGAAACAAATACGGTCAGGAATACATTTTTGTAAACTAATTCATGTGAAACTAGTAGCTTAGAATTTTGAAGAACTGTACGTTAATATTGTGCAGCAAAGCAATCACTCTTGCACCCCAATTTCAGTTTTTTATTCAATTATTTGTTTTTACCATTGTTTATGACTGAAACAATTTCATTCACTAGTTTGACTACAGTACAGGGACAGAGACAGTATTCCATTATTGTCATCAGGACATTCAAAATATTTGTCCAATCCATGGAAACATACAGTACAGGCCAAATGTTTGGACACACTTTCCTATTCTTTTGAATGAGAAGGTGTGTCCAAACTTTTAGCCTGTACTGTACTTTAAGTTTTAAACCATAAACATAAAAAAAAAAGATGTGTTTTTTTTTAGGAAGTACAATGATTTGATTGTTGAAATTGTGGGCTAAAGAGGTTGGCCAATTGATCTCAATTTAGGGTTAGGGGTTAGGGGTTATGGTTAGCTGACATGACCGCTGCATTTGTGATGTAACTGTAGCACCAGTACTCACGCTCTTTACTTTGTATAAGTTGATTGAAAAGCACTTCAATCTCGCTGCTGGTGTAGTTCTTCTTTTTTCGTTATCAAAATCTGCACACAACACAGCTGCCCTTATAGCGTCTAGAGAAACTGGAATTAAGTGGGATCCCTCATTCAGCACTCCTGGGTTGGCACACGTTGGAATTGGTTAGGAGCATTAGTTACGCCTGGCCTTGATTTCTCTTATTTTTTCTCTTATCAGAAAATTAAGAGAACGTAACTGCACAAGGCCCAATATTTTAAGGTGTATAGATCTTGGAATTATCACATTCAACAACTGATCAATACTCATTTAAATCACAAACCGTGACAGACAATCATTAAGGTCAGATCAGACGATTGTAAGTTCATTTAAAAATGCTGATTATATGTCTGTCTTGCTGTGTTCACTGCAGCTCAGGTGGCTCATGAGTGAGGTCCTGAGTCCTCAGTTTATTTTGGAAGGCTTTTGGCTAAAGGCTCATGGATTCATCAAGCAAATTAAACAACAGCTGTTTTTTTTGTTAGTTTTTTTGTCTGCTTGTTTGTTTTTATTTCTGCTGTTTTTGTTTTTACCTTTGCTTTGTGCAGTAACACACTAATTGTAACTCAATATAAAATTAGAAAATCAGGAATTTAAGAACTGCAGTGAAACCTAAAAACCTTCATCAAAATGGAGATGACAGATGACATTAAGCAGTCCAGATAACGTTTGAAACAGTGAGGTTGATGAAATACAATAGTTATTTTGTATCAAGCTTCAAACTAATTGAATGAATATGGTACTATGTGCAGAGCATCTTTGAAGTCCCGGATACAGTGTATGAGAACAGACTGATTGGCCTGAGTGTGAGCAACAGGAATATTTCAGGACTGAAGGAGCGTGTCAACATCACCATAAATCTCACTACAAGAGTAAATGTAACTACATGCTCATGCCACACATCATTTACAATCATTTGCACGTGGTATTTCACATTGTGTAACCTTGTATTATTGTTGAATAATGCATACATTTGTATTTTTGTTTACATTGACGCAGGACACCCAAGACCTTAGGTGTGTGTTCTTTGATTTTTCAACAGAAAGTGAGTTACAAAGCAGCAGACCTCTCCTGCATAAAAATGAGACCATTCTTTTGAGCATTAACGTAATAACAAGTTGGATTCTTTGTGTTTTTGAGGTTTCCCTCAAGAGCAGCAAACTTGGTCAGTTGTGATAGCATCATGGATAATAGGTGTGTCTTTATCTGACTTCACAGGCTACAGTGAATATGGCTGCCTTACAATATGGAAACGTGGTCAGAGTGACGTCACCTGCTCCTGTGACCACCTCACGTACTTCAGTGTGCTCTTGGTAGGAATGACCTTTTTCACCATGAGACAAAAGCACCTGTCTTCCACATTTTAGATCTTATATAAATATATGAATATGTACATGTACTGCCAAAACATCAATTGAATTAGCGTGAGCAACAATTGCACAGGATGAGATTGGGAGATGACAAAGTATCACAAAATTACCTTCAGTGTTGTGTGGCACATGTGACACAACACTGAGTGTAACCCACACTAACTACAGTGGTGCATTAAAAAATACAGTATAGACATAACAAATAATGATTTAATGCAGCACATGTAATGACCCAATGCACTGACATGGCCTAATATTATCCAAATGCAGATCAACGAAGAACCTAAATCCTGTCAACCAAACTGAAAACATTTTAAATGCAAAACCTTAAACTAAGTGTTTACCCTAAGAAAGCCGTGAACACCAGTTCCCTGGGGTTGGAGTGCCTCGAGGGTTAGCAGTCTCCACTACTTTGTAAGAACAAATATATGTGAAATAATGTGCGTATACTTGGACATTCATGACTACAACGGTATATTATCTACTTATTATCACTGGTCACTCTACATAATGATGTAGAACATCTGTGCGTTGTAACGTCAATGCTTTTTGGTGGCAGACATTGCAGTGCTATTCTTGATGCGAACACTAGATGGTGCAAGAGATTAAAAAGAATCGAATTCTACTTTGCAACTTTGCATCTCCATGCAAGCATCAATACCACATGGTGAAGATCAGTTACGAGCAGTCGTGCATTCTTGCATTTTACATTGTATCCTTAGGATCAAAATGTGAAATTATTGTGCCACTGAAGGTAGAATAAGCCAATATGTACATTCATTTATAGATTCTTTAAACTGTGTTGACTGGATATTCTATTTATTCTAACGTGATTACCAATACTGGTGTACTGACCAGATGTCAGTAGAGATGCTTTTAAAAATGTTATGTACAATGTAATTCAGGAAAAGACAACTGGCATACCTACAAAGCTCTTTCAATTTATTGATCTAAATCCCAAACGTCTATGCAACTTCAAACTATAGGTAAAATGTAAAAAGGTAGTGTATAGTATATTAATATAAAGTTTCATAGAGTGGACTTATTGTGGGCTTATTCAGCCACTTTGTAAAAATTACTTCAAAATCTCTGATCTCATACCTCGCAACAGACTAAATATAATAACAGGAATTTAACAAGTATACAGCTGCAAGGTAAAATTAATGTGTGTGTCTCCACAGGTGTCGGCCAATACCTCAGCGAGCAACGTGGAAATTCTGACATACATCTCTCTGGCCGGCTGTTCGCTCTCTCTCATTTCCCTCATCATCACTGTTTTTATCTTCATCTGCAAAAGGTGCCCTTCTCTGTTGGACTACTCCCACACCTGACATTGTCATTTATCTCCTCCTCATCAATTTGTTAAAAAGGACATCATTATGTGTTTTGCGCAATTTGACTTAACCCACAACGGAGATGAATTTTTTGTTTGGCAGAAATATGAGAACGGACATCGGCATGAAGATCCACATCAACCTTGTCGTTGCTCTAATCCTACTCAACATACACTTCCTCCCTAGTGGGACAGTGGCAGTAGTGTCCTGCAGCAGCCTTTGCTACTACTTTGCTCTTTCCATTCACTATTACCTGCTGGCCACCTTCAGCTGGATGGCTTTGGAGGGGTTCCACATCTACCTTCTCTTAGTCAGAGTCTTCAATATCTATGTGAAGAGATACCTGCTCAAACTGACTGTGGTGGGATGGGGTGAGTAGAGGGCCAGTATCAGTCAGTATCTTTTGGCCAAAATGTGGGTGTTTACACTTAATGCTTGCTTCCTTCAGGATTACCTGCAGTCATTGTGTCCCTGGTGGCCATTATAGACAGAGACGCTTATGGTGGCGTCCCTCTGGACTTATCTAACCCCAACAGCACTGAAATGTGAGGAGGAAAATTTAGCAAATATGCAAATATGCTAGATTAATAAATTACCAAATTACAAAACATCTAATATCCTGAAGACTAAAATCCTACAAGCTACAGCTAGGCATTTACTGCATATAGCAAAACCTTTGGTTACTTTGGTCATCATGTCAATTGTTATGACAAAAGGGCTAGATTTTTTCTGTTTGAGCTTTCAGCATAGTTATTCCTACTGTTTTTACAGATGCTACATAACGGATGACACAGTAAAGATGGTGACTACACTTGGAGGATTCTGCCTGGTGTTCGTCTTTAATGTAATCATGCTTGTGGTGACAGTCCGACGTGTTTTGACTTTCCGCAACAGCAGCAAGGTGAAGAGGCCCTGTTTGCCTTCTGCTATAGCCTTTCATCTCTACTAATACATTTAAATTTGCCCTGACACACACAATGTTTAAATTACTGAGCTACTTTGTCTCAAAGAAAACACTGAGAGAGGTGGCAGTATAATACTGTGTGTAGGGTTCAGGAGAGCAGATGTTTAAAATAACTGAAGAGGACAAATATACTTCCTCTCAGGTGTTTTGCTGGCTAGATTTGAGTGCTCTCTCTCCCTGACTACATTAACTTCATGGTCTCTAACCGCTGCTCTCTGATTGCCTTTGAAATACTAACGTTGCCAGAGAGACAGCGCCCAAGTCATGCAGGACATCTGCACCCTGCTGGGAATCACCACTCTGCTCGGCCTCCCATGGGGCCTGATCTTCTTCTCATTTGGCCAACTGACCACTCCGGGCATCTATGCCTTCTGCATCCTGAACTCACTGCAAGGTCTGAACAACCTTCGTGTTGTGATGTTAATGTTGGAAAGGTCATATGAAGAATTTACATTAACCAAATATATATATAAGATATTATTTACTCTGGGCCACCTACTGGTTAAAAACACTCACGCCATTGCAACAACTGTCTATCTAACGATCTCCACTCAAAACTGATAAATTTATCATCAGATTTGAATATTTGAATAAGAAATTACATCACTCCCACAACCATTAAAAGCTAAACACAGCAAGTCTTTGTATGAATACAAATTTTTGTCCAACTTTCGATCAGCGGGAGCTGGGACTTTTGGTCTGTAAATGTGTAATGGAGAGGATGCAAATTTTGAGAGCAAAGCAATGACAGCTGTCTTTGTCACAAAATTAGAGGTCAATGTGTCTGGATTTTTATTCAGACAGGTTGAGGGCTCATATGACAACAGGACAAAAAACCTGTTTTTATAAGACACGTGTAATGTCAAGAACGGTTTAAAACACATTGTTGAAATTGCAGAGAACACAGGTTTGACTTTTTGCATAATTTTTAGGATCCTGTTTTTATCCTGCCCTGTCTCAAACTTCGTAACGTTTCTTATTCACACAGGTTTCTTCATCTTCCTGTGGTTTGTGATGTCTGCAATAAAGAAGCGCGATTCAGCTTCTACGTCAAGCAAAGAAATGAATACCACCAGCAGCTGAGCATGAGTCAACTCATTACAGTGTGTGTGTGTGTGTGTGTGTGTGTGTGTGTTGGGTGAAGGTTTCACTAAAGTACAGTATACACTGCTGTTGTGAATACACTGGGATGTGATTATGAAAAAGTTGTGATGGCCCATTTTATTTCCAACGTTTGAACCCGGGCCAAGCTCCTTGTCGAAAAAGGAGCTGCCATAGTTACAAATTTAGCAGCCACCTTGAAAGCAAAACTGTGTCTGGAAATGAAATCAACAGAAAAAGAAGGATCTCCTCTTGTTCTATAATTTCGTAGTATGCATGGTTATGCATTGTAAACGTAAGAAGGAGCCCTTTAAGTACTGCGCCATTCATCCTCCTCAGTGGAATCTGCATTTGAAGGTACGTGTGCCATTAACTCCTCTGCACACACAGTGAAGCTTAAACGGGTTGGTTACCTTTAACATTGGTGGGATTTTGAGATGGTGCAGTTTTGGTGAAATCCCAGGATGGCTGACTAGGGCGCAACAGAAAATGTGTTGTGTAGATCAGTTTTCTTTTATTTTCCACTATTGATATGAAGCCTTTTTATCATTTTGTCACACTGACAGTGTTTGTTATACCTGCTATAACAGTGTTGCCCTCCCCTAAAAAGATTTGCATTAGACAAATAAAGAGCTGAACACATGGTATTCATGGAGTCATTAGTACAGCTGATTGAGTGTTCATCCCTCAACCCGTTTACTTCAGAGGTAAGAATAGAACTACTCTATGTCTACAGGAGAAATGTGATTTTATTTTTCACCTTTGTGATGATATATTTCTTTGATGGTATTATTTGATATGAAATTGTCATTCAAATTCCAAAACTATACTGTGATTTGATCGAACTAAATGATGATCATTTTAATCAGTTTAATAGGCATAGATTGAAAAAAATAAATGCTGGTTTTCAATGGTGGACAGAAGAGTTTACTTTATTTTGCCAACGATAGAACAAGACTTAAAATTATGTTTTTGTGTTTCGAATTTTAGATAAACTAATATACACAGAGATTTTTGGGGTGCAGAAGAAAGAATAATGATGAAGGCTGTTTCTTTGACCTCCTGTACACTTGCAGATTCTGTTAATCTTTGTGAATTTTTACTTTCATATCACTCTCCAAACAGTTGCTCATGTTTTAATTTAGGAGTTACTGATGTCGATTCTTCTTTGAATCTTAGTGGAATTTCTTTTGGGTGTAAGGGACTCACCTCTGAAATAAACGGAAGCTGTCTGTGGTAAAATGTGACTGTTTATTTTATACAACAGTTACACACTCAGAGGATGCGCAATGATTCCCTTATTGCTGCTGCTGCTGCCGCATGGATATTTGGCTGAGCAAGGTATGAATAATGTTTTTTTAGTTTTGGTTTAATTCACTATTCTAAACTATTAATATTATTATTATTATTATTTTAACTACTTTCCAGGTTGTGAAATTAGGGAGTTATAAGAGTAATGTAAAGTTAACTTGGTTGTAATTGTGGTCGCCGATCTGGTTACTTGTGCACGTTAGAGCATGTGCACTTACGCAGACCCCAATTTTTCATCAAAAAAGATGATAACAATGAAACAGAATAGAGGAGAGCGCATGCAGACGGGAATAGTGGACCAACATTTTAAATCCCACTTGGACCCACATGAACTTTCAACACATCCAGAAAGAATTTAATGTCAACTGACTCTACTGGTGCCTTTGCCATCTTCTGAGAGTGGAACCAGTGTTAAGCATGTCTTTACCGGGATGGACAACCCTTCAAGCTGCTAAATGGCTTTAGCTTGACTCCTTGTCTCCATGTTGATGCTCCACGATTATACATGCCCGTTCATGAGTGACTGGCTACAGGAGAGAGATATTGTTAGCTAACTTTCGGTGACCGATATTTTGTTTTATTTTGTTTTGTCAGAATTAGTTGTCGTGCACAGAAAGCGTTGTGTTCAGTTTTGCCTCAGCTGTGGCCGAAGGCTTCCCGAAAGGTGTACCCAACGAAACATTTGCATCAGATGTTCTCGTCCCGTACAATATCAACTGGCAGTGACAATCAAAAATTAAAGGAGCTGTAAAAGACAACTTCACCTGAAAATGTTATTCAAAACCAGAGCATACAAAGAGGGCATCTAGTATGGCAGGACACAGAGCTGGCTGAGACTTGGTGCCGTGGAGTTCTCTCTCAGCTAAATGCCCTTATCCACTAATATGTTTTCACTGGAAAGATCCAATCAGTGTGTGATGATGGCTTTTTCTAAAGGTCCTCATTTCTGCCTTTCCATACCACAACACGAAAGTGGCCAGCAACAAAGTCTCTGCTTTAAGGGCTTTAAAACTTAACTAGTGGTGTGTTGTGTCATGACCTGGTTTCTTTTGTTTCAGATCACTGAGAGTAATTAGTTTACAATATGTTACAGGTAGTATCTTGAACATTGTTCTAATTTTAACTCAAAGTCATGTGAATCAAGTGAAGAACGTGTAAGTCTAAAAATTTGGGACTGCCTAAAAAAGGCTACCTATAACCATTTAACACAGAGAAAAAAAAAGGTGGCGGAGATTTAGTAAGATATCACAATACATTTTTTTTTTCTCTTACATTTCTGCTTTCTTCAGTTTGTTTCAACATTTCAGATGGTGAAATTAATGTCAACCTAGGAAACATTGCTGTCCACGATCATGTGTATAAAAATGTGGAATGTAAGGTGTATGGACAGCCCTGCATCATAAAATGCACGTTCAGCAATTTAACATGGTTCAACGGATCCTCTGGTTGCATAGAGGGAAATGTGACAACAATGGATGGCATGATCACACACGACATGCACACATGTGAGTAACTGGCTGTACATGCAGGCCTCTGGAACTGGGCAGCACTGGCCCCTACAGGGTGACTGTCATCTCACGTCTGACTCCTCTGACACTTCATAGACAGCACCTGCATCATATACCTTTGCGTGGAGAAAACCATCATGTCACTGATTACCTCTCTGGATACTGACACTGCTGGCAGGGAGGAAATTATGCAACTCGTTTACATAAAAGTTGGATGCTCACAGCTCTTCAGTACCAATCATCAAGTCAAAAAATTGTTTATCAAGTAAGTGTATGTGTGCTGTGTATAGGCATTTATTTATTCATATTGTTGTCTGCAAAATTTTGTGTTTCGGCCACAACCCAAAACACAAAATTCGGCTCACACATTCATGATTCCCAGAAGATGAATTCTAAAAAAGTTTATCGGCTGGACTTTTTTTATTTTATTTTTTTTTATATGGTCATACCAAGAGGGGAAGATTTGTGCTTTTGAAACATCTCAAGAATAACTGCATTGACTGTCATTAAAAAATAATACCCAGAATCATGCAATATCCACATAACCACAGGATGTACTCAAGATGATCATCAGGTCAGAAATTAACAGTACACAGTGTTTCTAGGCTAATGCCCATCATCCTCTGCTATACTTTGCATTTAATGCTAATGAGCAACTGTTAACAGCATGATAAACATGGTTAAAGTCCAAGGGGAGGTTTATTGTTCGCATTTTCATATAAACTCGAACATAATTGGATTTCCTTTTTACAACTAGTGGAGTCATTCCCTGATGGTCAGCAGATAGAATGCAGGTTTACAGTTCTTCAACATCGGCTTCACTCAGAGGTGACACAAATCAGTCACGATGCTGAGCCAAGTCACAAATAAATAAATGAATTAAATTCTTCTGCTCTATTATAGCTATATGAGCGATTCATATTTCCCTCAAGAAAATGCTAAAATAATCGACAGTCCCTCTGTGGCTGACACACACATGCACTTGATCACGTACAGGCGATTTCTTTGAGAGATGACCGGCGGATGACAGTTATTGTTATTATTAGTTAATTGCTCACTAGCTGTTCTGTGGTCAGATTTTCAGATGAAAATCACCAAAAATCGTTCTTGTGATTGGCTCACATCAGCAGTCAATATGAACCATGGCTCCTTTCAAGTCATCATATCTCAACTCATATCTCAAGTTATTTTCCTACATCCAAGTCAACTCTCTAGTCATCACTTGAGTCCAAGTCATAATGGCTTTATATGTCACCCATAGTTCTGATATAAACTTGATTTGACTGACAGTATGTTCACACAACTGGATGAGTCGTTCTTGGTTCTTTCTACAGAGTGGAAAGAAAGATCATCTGCAGCATCATGAGAAAATCCCACTTTGGGAGTGGCAACTCTGTACTATACAGCCTGCAGATGTTAGCGTTGAATGTGGTTAACATCAGTGATGCTGAGCTCAACTCAACACAGACCAGGATCCCGATAGAAGCTCCACAGGTACATCAGCTGCAATGAAGATGGTGCTGATGGGTTTAGAAGGAAGCATGATGAGGCACTAATTATCGTCTCCTTATTTCTTTCTTATGTTAGCTTCTGCCTGACAATAAATCATATGTCCCTGAGATGTGGCTGCCTGTGTCTGGCTTGCAGACCATCCCGCAGAATGAAAGGATCATCGGCATAGTAAGCTACATGGAGGGCGACCTGTTCCAGGTACATTTTCTGTCCCAACAACTCCGTTATGATACCCTGGTGTTTCAGTCCATCAATCACCCATTTTAAATACATCTCTCCATAAGATTCTTTTTTATAAATCATATATCACAATGAAATCCAGTCTGAAGGAAACTCCATGTATGCTGCTGAATGCCATCATGTTTCAATGACCTCTTTGAATCTGTTCAATGAGTTTGAACAGGAGAACATCGCATCAATGGTTATCAGGATAGAACAAGTGGGGGAGCAACATTTTGTTAATCTGAAAACATCAATCCAAATGATTTTTAAGATTTTTCCTGCGTACAGAGAACATGATGTAAGTGTGATTATGGTTACATACTACTTGCAGTAGGTTCTGATGCAATATCCCACTTTTCACTGATGATTCCAATGACAATATACTTAATGATTTGTTAAATTTATTAAATCAAATGTAGTAAAATTAAGTAAATTGGTGTTTTTCTTTTTTCAAAGTAATATTATATATATTTATATATATATACATATATATTATATATATATATATATATATATATATATATATATATATATATATATATTTTATTTTATTTTTTTTTTCTTTCACAGAAAGAGTCAAGATTACAGTGCCGGTACTTTGATGAACAGGGTAAGTGAATCAGTTTTTGGTCACAGAATAAAGAATGCCATCATATTTATTAGAACATTTTTTCAGATGGATTTTTACATTTATTCCTAATTATTATGTATCACTTAAGAAGGGAATATATTAGCAATTAAGTCTCCCCCTGAGTGTTAGAATTTGTTTGCCATAAGTGACATAAAGTACACATTCGGAATTAGGCTGAAATAATGAATAATTTAAGTGAATCTGTGTTGTTCATTTCTAGATTGGCACTGGAAAGCAGATGGATGTGAGACAATCAAGAATGAGACTTGCATTATTTGTGACTGCAATCATTCAACACCCTTTGCAGTCTTATTGGTAAATAAACATAATTCATTTGTTAAACACGTTGACTTAATTAATTACTTTTTACTTCTGTCCCTAAATATTTGTTCAATTATATTTCATAGAACACCTGTCATTTATAAAAAAATAAAAAAAAATCCATTACTGGCATAAATGCAGCATGAAACAATGTTCTAGCTTGTATCTCTTACTTAAATCTAGATCTTCATGTATTAGTAAGTAAACAACAACAACAAAAAAATAAAAATAAAAAATAGACAGTTTATTACTGGCCCATCTTCTCTGTAGATAAGGACAAATGAAATATCCGAAGTCCACTGGAAAATACTGTCGCACCTCAGTTACATTGGCTGTGGCCTGTCTTCCTTCTTCACTGCTCTCTCCTTCATAATGTGCGCCGTCAGTCGGTAGGTATAGGTAAATATTATATTGTTGAATATATTTCCTGCCTTCTGTGTGTGTGTGTGAGAGAGAGATAATCCAAGAGGATGAGAAGTCTCATCATTCCTAAATTAGCAAGTCTGTTACCAATTCACAAGTGCATCATTGCCACATGATTGGTTTACTGGATAACAGTAATGAACAGGTTGGCACATGTTCCTCAATACATGCAGAGTGTAGCCATTCGTACATTTGGAAAGATTTGACCTTTTACATGACTCATAGCTTCATCTTTCCCACCCCACTGGGACGATTTTTTTTTTCATCCTGAGAGAAAACGCCAAAGTTCAGCATATCCACACCTGACTAAACATAAGCTTAACATCTTTGGCCTTAATGCCTCACTGAAAGTAATTTCTATGTACTCTTTATTTCTCACTTCTGTCCTTGTGGTTTCAGTTAGTCAGGAGACTGTCTCTCATCTTAAAGTCAGCCACCCCAATGACATCATCTGTCTGCCTAGTCAGAGTCTGGTCAGCCAACAGCATCAAAGCACATCACATGCTTGAAAAGGATGGGATTCTGATTATCTGATGATTAAAAGAGATGAAAAAGAGAGCTGAAATACAGTTTAAAATGTTGCATTCTCTGCCGATTCAGCTTTGTGCTGGTGGTTTCGGCTTATAATGCCACTGTGAATTTTTTTTTTTTTTTTTTTTAAATAGTCCATCCAGAAACTACTCACCTTCAATGTTCTTGTGGATTTGACCCCATCCCTCCTCAGCTAATTCTTTCTCTTCCTTAGAACACACAAGCGAGATCACTCCATTTCTATCCATGTATCTCTGAGCGGGGCCTTGTTTCTGCTCAATGTGACCTTCCTGCTGGCTGAGTGGGGGGCCACAGTGGAGCAGAGCTGGGTGTGTGTATTTGTCGCAGCTTTCATGCACTACTCCTTGCTCTGCTGCTTCACCTGGATGGCCATTGAAGCACTTCACCTCTATCTCCTGCTGATAAAGGTTTTCAATACCTACTACAAACACTACCTGGTCAAACTGTCCCTGGCTGGATGGGGTGAGTGTTATCAAGGTGCCTTCTCTGTTTGACTTCTTGTTGTAGTTTAATAGCGTTCAGTTCACCACCGGAGTAAATACACAGCATCACAGTAATGATTTTGAAGTATTAAGAGTCATCTGCTGACTCTCAGTTCCCCCAAAATTTTGCTTTATCAGAACCCAGTCCTCCCACTTAATGATATATGACTTTTCAACCTTGTTGCAGGGTAAAAAAAAAGGAAACCAGTTGTTGGTGGAAAGTTACACCAAATCTTGGTGACTATTATTGATAAAAATGCTGTCACAGCAGAAATTTTATGATGGATGTATTCAGTTGTTCATTAGGAAGTCATCTTACCCATAATTACTATGATTTGAAACTCTATGTGTGTGTGTGTTGATCAGGGATCCCTGCTGTGATCGTGGCAGTGTCTGTAGGAATTCAGGACTTCAAACAGTTTTATGGAGTTACACAAATGACTATGGCTGATGCTAATCAAACTGCTGCCATGTAAGTCAATTGTTGTTGCTTTTAGCAAAATATGTAGTTATTTTTAGAAATGTTATTTAGAAAGATTCAACAGATATGGCTAATCCAGTAGTAATAATAATAATAATAAAAATAACAATAATAATAATAATAATAATAAGAAGAAGAAGAGGAATGCAGTGTGTATTTGATCTTATATTTATCTTATTTGATTATTTCATTATTTAGTTGATTGCTTAATACCAACTCAGTGACATCAATGGTTGCCAGTAGAAATGGTGGAGTCTGCTGAGAAGAAGCAGGACAAATATAATTACACAGCTGAAATAAATGGTTCTCTGCAGTTTTATGAAATAATACAATAATGTATTATTGTATTAATATTAATATAATAATTTGCTGCCTGCCCTCCAGCTGCTGGATCACAGATGACGCCTTCTTCTACTCTGTGAACCTGTTGTATTTCACCCTTATATTCATCTTCAACTCTGGAATACTGTCGATTGTGGCCTCCAACATGTGTAAGATGAAACAAGTGTTCAGGAGCAACTCAAACCTTGGACAAAAGCCTCACAGAAACACTCTGATAAACCCAGAGAGGTTGAGTGGGTCCTGCAGGAGCACCCTCACTGTGCTGGGTCTTACCTGCCTGATGGGGACCACCTGGGGCCTGGCCTTCCTGGGCTCAGGATATGTCAACTACCCCATCCTCTACCTTTTCTGCATCCTCAACTCCATGCAAGGTGTTTGAATGTTTTGCTTATTTGGGTTGAATAGAGTTTGTGTCTTTTTTTCCAGCTCACAAACCTGTCTAACATGTGTGTGTTCATCAAGGTTTCTTCATCTTTCTGTGGGTTCATCTCTCAGTCAGGAAGCAGAGGAGGAGAGATAAGGAGGACAGAATGACTTCAACTGCTGCAAAGACATCTGAGGTCAAATCTTATTAGAAGCTATAGATGTAGAAAGTCTGTGGTTGAATAACACCCCTGATAACCCCATGTAACTCTAGCAGCATTAGTACTACGTAGGAATCAACATTTTTAGAAATAATTTACTCCTATGAACCTTCTGAACGTCTACAGATTATTTTCCTATTCCTGTTTCCTACGAGAATTTGAATTAGACAGATAAAGTTTTAATCAAACATACAGTGTGCAGCTTCTGTTACTTTGTTTTTGTTTTTTTTTTTCCAGAAACACACATCATGCCACCAAAGCGACTCTCATTTCATTAGTTTCACTGAAGCACTGCAACAGGGCCATAAAATAATAATCATTTACATCCCGAACTGGGAAACATAAATATTATATTTTAATTCATTTTATTATAAATATGATATATATCATAGAAATGTACTTTATTTGTCCTGAGGGAAGTTTACATGCATCACTCACACAACAGATGTACAGAGCACTTTTACACGGCTATGTGCTTTACTTCCAAACATGACAGACATCTCGTTTTTGTAGAGATTAGATGATGAAATGTTTACAAACACAAAATAGGCTCAGCAATGTGGGACTATATAGAAATGTATGTTGATACTTGTGGCACATGAGATATTGTGCTAAAACAGCTGGTTAATGTCCACACAGCTCCACTTTAGGGGATCAGGTCTTCTGTCCTGAGTCTCTCGTTCACTTGTCTCATGGCCGCTGCTCAGTGTAACCAGCCTGAGCGTTCCCCTTTAAGCAGGTGGGCTTGTGGGTAATGTGTGACGTAGTCAGCACGTAGCCACGTTGTGTTGTGTGTTTGTCCCTCTCTCCGGTGAACGGTGTGAGAAGTAATGCTAGCTGTAGCAGGACAGTGTCCCTCCAGGACTGGAGCTGGAGACCTCTGGACTGGACCAAACCCCTCCAGAGACTAGAGACTGGACCGGATCCCTCCACAGTCCGGTTCTTTAGGGCCTCTTTAACTGAAGGTGTTTTTGAGCTACAAACATGTCTGTAGCTGAATCACATCAGTGTAGAGCATTTTAACTCCTACCCCAGAAAATCTCCCTTTTTCTCAGCTCTCTGCCTCTCATGATATGAATATGTCCTGAGTTTTAAGCTTATTTCTCTCACTTAGTCAGGAACCAAAAAATACCATCCTAGTCTGACACTTTAACCAAACTTCAACTTAAAAGTTGAAATATCGAAAGACTTAGTTCGTTATCTTGAGCTTTTTCTGCAGAACAAATTGAGATTTTCACTGAAACTTGGACCGTGTTGGTTGCTTCTGAAATTATTAAGCAAAATGACAATGAAAGAGTTGTGTCAGAATAGCTCCCTGTCTGAAATTTCAGCCCGGGCTTTCAAAAAAAACAAAAAAACCTCTTATGTCTTCATGTTTTGTTGTGCTTAAGATAAATCTAAGGTGATTTTTTAGCATTGCATTTGATTTACACAACTACTTTGAGGATGCAAAAGTATGTTTTTTCAATTTTTACACAAGCACTGATAAAGACAGATCCACGGTACCAGTCTGGAAAGAAGGGAATCTTTTTAGATGCTTTATTTTGCTTTGCCACTTTGAAATGTGTAGCTATTGTATGAAATACAAACTCAGCAGGTGCCCTCAGCAGTAATCAGTTTATGGTTTTTAATGCATGAGGATCTCAAAAAGAAAGATTTAGCGGTTCACATTCCTGAACTCAGCTCAAAGTCGACCACCAAGGTTGATGTTTGTCTGTTTTTAAAGACATCTTCATCCGCTTATTCTGGGTCGGGTCGCAGGGTTTATCTGTTCTATCTCTTCATAGATATTGAAGAGATAGAACAGATAAACCCAACCCGAAGCACAAAGTGCTTTACAGAGGAATGAAAACACATTGAAAAAGCATTAAGATGACGGGGCGGGGCTTTGGTACCTTTAAGAGTAAGTAAGTGCATAACACTTTTTACTGAGCAAATTTTGTCTTGAAATGTTGTTCTGTAAAACTCTTAAGAACACAAAATATTTTCTGAATGACTCCAACTGTGTTTTACCACAATGTTCAAGTCCTCCACAGTGGATATTTGTAGTTATTAAGATCTGGTTGCAAGAGCAAAACATACGTGATGTGCAAGAAGTGCAAGGTATTCCTTTGTGTTACTAAGAAGGGGAATTGCTTTTTGAAGTGTCATACCAAATAGACACAACAAGCAGTGATGATGGAGTTTCATTCAAAGGGCTTTTGTTCCCTTTTTGGATGTTTATATACAACAAAACCAACATTCTGATGTTGGCTTTTTGGTATTGTCTTTGGGACTAATTGATAGCTGTCAAGGTTCAATTTCACATGTATGGCATTCCAATGTCCACTGTAGACACATGATATTTAAAAAAAACTAAAAAAAAAACAACAACAATTTTTTCAGTGATCTAATTACCTCACAAAAATTGGGGAATTCATATAACAGCTGTGATTCTCTTCACATAACCATATCTGTATCTCATAACAGGTGAGGACATTTCTTCACCTAACGAGGAAACCTTTAGCTTTCAGCATTTCCATCTACATTTTTTTTTTCTTTTGAAAAATGTGGCATTTTTGTTAGATAAGTCATTTATACAGGTTGTGTTTTTCCTCTTAATGAATGAAGTGCTCCTGTATACAGATGTACGGAAATTTATTAAGTGCATTATTATATTTCATTTACTCAAAGGATATAATAAAGAATTTGCATGTTACATTCTCATTTATTTATGTTGCTAACATTGGAAAATAAATAATGCAACTATGAGTTTCACTTCCTGACTTATCGCCTGACCTTTTTATTTCTTGCATATGGAGATAACTTCCTCTTTACCCCAGTGTAAAGAGTGTCTAATGCTTAAGATTTTGTTTGAGTAAGAACACACACCAAGTGTTCGTTTGACCAGTTACATTGTAGGTGGTATGTTAGCTTTTCTTAAAAATAACTTAATGATGTTAACCGATATTCAGATTATTCTCAACCACCCTGCTGAACTGAAAATATTGTATCTTTGGTCTGCTAAGAATATGATAAAACCACTGCACATACGTGTATTATGAATCACTTCCTGTTCAAATAAGAAATCGATGTCAACTACACTGTGACCATGTGATGCTGATGTGAAACTCCCTGCTCAACATGCAGAACGACGTGGGAACTGTATCATTGCATGAGGAACAGCGAGACACAATGTGGATTCTGCTTGCTCTCATCACATTTGGCTGCTTTTCTACAATACAGGCTGGTGGTGAGTCTTTTGATGTGTTTTTCACAAGTTTGTGCGTCTGAATTAGTGAAGTGGAAACCAGTTAATAAAGGATTCGCGTCATTGGAGCAACAGAAACAAGAAGTCAGTCACAAGCCATTTACCGTTAGAGAACTCTCACCAACACTAAAACTTAAGCAGGTCTCAAACAATTGCACAGGAAGTTTATTTCATATATGTGTTTCTGTGGTGAGAGGCATCACTTGCCCTAACTATTTATATACACCATCTGTTTTGTCTTTGCCTCTTTGACAGGGAACTGTATATATGTCCTGGATGAGTGTTTGCAAAATGATCATGAATGGACCAGGTAATTCTTTATCAGTAGATGCTAAGATGATTCTGTATTTCTTGCACTCCTCCTTTTGCACGCTAACATGTTCAACCTACAATACTGAATACATGTGATTTACCACGCTGCCTTAGGAATGCTGAGACAGCTTAAATGACTGAGCAGTCTATTCACCCAATCTACGACACTGTGAAGGTGTCTTATCCTGTCTTTGATCAAAGCTTTCTCTGTTTAGACCACAGTATGATGATGCGGTCAACATCATCAACCCACAAATAAAAATGAGTATAAACATTCATTTCATGTCAAGCTGAGTTTTGTGACATTTATGCCAACAGGTGTTATGAGGATAGAATTGCAACTTGTATATTGGGACGCCGACCTCTACCAAACTTCTATCGGATGATGGTGAACTCGTTGAAGGAAGTAAGGTTATATTTCTCTATAACTATTGTCATCTCAGTTGAATTTTAGAAGCAAATCTCTCCATCGTCTTCATGAAATCAATTTGAAACTTTGTATTCATTTAGCTTTTTTTTTCATACATAAACATGGTCAACTGCACAACGATGCAATGGCAACTTGGGGAGGTGGAAAAAAGGTACAATGAAAGAATAAAATAAAATTATAAAGATAATTAATGGAGGTGGGGCACCCCACTCCTGTTGCCGCTTTTTTCACTGTCCATAAGGTCTGTTGAGTATTTGACCCTTCTTTTTTCATGTGCACAGTCCATTTGTGTCGCTGTTAGTCCAGGGTCCCTGCTTTCTTTCCGAGATAAGTCAGTTTTTCCATCGAGTAAATGTCCTCAACAACACCCAGCCACTGTCCTGGGCTCGGAGGATCATTCCTCAGCCCGTTTCTCGTTATGGCCTTTTTACATGCCAAGATCAGTATTTTGAAAAGATACAGGTCCTTCTGGGGTCAAACCCAGGTACATTATCTGGGGGTCCCTGGGTGTCTCGTAGGAAACAAATTCTTCCAGAATCTGAACCACTCTGTCCCAGAACCCCTGCAGTTCCACACATGACCAGAAAACGTGTGACTGGCACTCATCTGCCCACATTGTCTCCAGCACTGCTGCTGCTCGCCTGGTTATCTGTTTTTGATGTGTGGTGTGAAGAAGCAAATTCAATTCTCCCATTCAAAATCTCTCCATATTTAGAGCTGGTGGTGGAGGTTTGCTGAGTTCTGCACATAGTGTGCCAATCACTCATGTTCAGTTCCAGTTCCCAATTTCGATTTCACATGTGTTGGTAAACCCCAGTGTGGACCATTTTTAAATATCTTCCTATATCTTATCATTTATTATTTTGTAGTTTATTACATATATTTTATAAAGTTTCTGACTAATAATCAGTCCCAAGTATTTTATGGATTTCGCTTTACACTTAAATTTCTGTCTCTGTCTGACTTTCGACCATACTCGTAGAAAATCTCCATGAGTTTAGGGAGTGTTAAGTTAGGATTCTAGAGATAGACAATAATGTCATCCGCAAAGAGTCCTATTACATGGTACAGTAGTTTTCCTTTGGATTGTTACATTTCATGTTTCACATTTTCATTACATATAATTTCAAGAACTTCTTTTCACTCATTAATGATTTTAATTGTGCGATGTCTTTTATAACATCCGTTCACTGTATGTATGTATTTATGGTTTTTAGGTTGAAATGGGTCCCACTGACTCACACAAGGTTCACATCCCATCCTCCGCTCTCCAGAGAAGCAGAACAGCTAAAGATACTGACAATGTGTTGGTGGTGATAACAGTGATCAACAGCGCTTACTTTAAGGTCAGTAGCCATGAAGGCACACAACTGGAGCTGCAGGACAGTAGACTTCTTAGCTGAGATGGGTTTACGTCAAGTGGCAACCCAGACTAGTCACTCATGAGCAGCCAGCTGAGTCAGCCCTCATGATCATTAGATGGAATGCACGTTTAAGGCTCTTCAACATTAGCTTCATTTTTTGTCTTTTCTGTGTCCATTTAGCCTTGATTCAAATTATGATTGAATGAACTTTATTGTCATTATACCAAAGTACAATGAATTTTGGTGTGGCTTCTCGCTCAGTAAATTAATACAATACAATATAAAGAGAGAGCGCTGGGTTTAAATTCCAATTATTAACATAATATTGACCACAGCTGAGATGAAGAGAAAGAAAAGTGGCTTAATTACGAAGGTTTTTGGACCTTCAAAAATATTCTGTTTTTAACAGTCACAGAATCACTCACTGCTTTCTTTGGTTTGGTGCCTAATTTTTGTCCCTGTGTATTTCAAACAGCTGACACACATGCCAATTGGCAATCATTTCCATAAAGCACACTGACAATCAGCCCTTGTGCTCGCTTCATGCTTTCTTACTTTAGGAAAGATTGACACTGGAGCTAATGGTGTTGCCAATCCTCATCTTCAAAGTTTCCCATTCTTTAACAATTTATCATCCACTTGACAATCTCAAAATATCAGCAACCAGCATCAGACCACTGAGGTTCAAATAATATGTGCTTACAGATCTTTACATTTTATGCAGGCGAAGGTCATCTTTTTTTGGGCTGATAAAGAAGATCTTCTGTTGACTCTCTTTCCTTTAATTTCTTCCTTTTGCTAATCTTTAAATGCGCACTTGGACTGAAATAGCAGCAAGTGTCAGATATGACCCAGCAATAGCCCCATAAAAGCATTTCATCTTTTTTATGTATTTCAAATGCTTGCAATGCTTTTATTTGGTTATTTGAAAAACAGTAAGTGTTGGTGAAGAGTTTAACTACAATTACACCTTATCACCAAACCTGCGCTGCCAGTTAGGAACCACCACAACATATTCCATAATCTGATTTACATCCAGTCAACCTCAACCCATTGCAGGTGGGCTCCCCTCAGAGTAAAGGAAGAACAGCACTGAAACCCAACCAGACTGAGCAAAGCCAGCACTCTCTTTTGGGACAAACAGTCCTGGTCGTGAAGGCAGGGAGCCAGGATGTGAATAGCCTTGAAGAGCCAATCAAAATAATCTTCAAACAGGACGGACAGGTAAGTCAACAAATCTAGCTAATCTTCCATACTTTTGGAAAATGATATCTCCTTTCTTCTGATGTCCATTCGTTTTTCATCATTTTTCAGGTGGAGAGTGGGATTTGTGTTTTTTGGAAGCAGATGTATAATGAAGCAGGTCGGATTTGCCGAATATCAGTATTTTTGCTTTTAAACAGTAAAGTAAATTCACAAATATCCTTTTTATTTTGTTGTGTAGGTAATTGGAGCACAGAAGGCTGTACCACAAGTCAGAATGGAACAGATTTTATTTGCAGCTGTGACCATCTGAGTTTCTTTGCTGTGCTTGTGGTAAAAAATCTATTCTAATCTATCTAATCTATCTATTAGCAGCATGCTCCTCTCAGTATCATGTTGCCCAACCCCAAACAGCATGAGAAAAAAGTGTGCTATTCTAAGACAGAACTGCACATTTCAGCACTTTGTCTTATATATCATGTTCCTTTGTTGCAGAACCCCAAATTATCAGTGGATAAAGCTCACTCCAGGAATCTTAGCTATATCACCTACATTGGTTCAGCGCTCTCCGTCTTTTTCACAGTCATCAGCTTCATCATCTATATATGTCTGCAGTGAGTTTTTTTTTCTTATTCTCAATTCATTAGGAAAACGTTTACAAGCCAATAAATCAAGTGGAAACAGGGCCATTTTCATTTACTTAATACAGACGCCCTCTGATGGTCTTTAGATAGAATGCAGTTTTAAGGCTCTACTCATTGGCTTCATTTGGCAGACCTTGAACCAATCTTTACTTTTACATGTAGTCTGTGATCAGTTTGTGTTAAGAGATGAAGTCAAATCATTGACAAAGAGAGATTTTTGGCAAAGACTATAAGTGCGTTTGTCAAACCTTTCAGTATTTTCAGTTTCCATGTTGCATGTTAACAGCAATCTTCATCTTTCAAGCTGAGAGTGTGAAGAATAGCTTTCTTCTTTGTTCTGTCAGTGTGGGGGTTTTGCAAAACCAAACCAATGCTCTCTCTCAAGCTCTATTTTTGTTCTTCACACAGATATTTCACAGATATGTCACCTTTCACATGTGCAAATGGCATATCTGATTTTACTGCTGTGTCCATGCAGCCTTTAGAGCAGCTATAAACGTCTTTGCCTTCTTAGGTCGACACAAACTAGTTCCAATGAAGGGAACCCCGCCTTTAAGCACATAGGGGACATTACATGGTACATTATTCAGTCAAGCACAGTCTGAACAAAATTCAGCAGGAAGGCAAATAAGGAGAAAGAGTGCAAAAAAATATATGGCTGTCCACATGACTGCTAGCACCATGTAAACGTGAAAGTACCAGTAGGATGTGCATCAGAATAGTAACGTTACTGTATCTGATGAATGGACATTGAAGAAGGATCACAATATAAGGTCCACTGTTTGTCTTCTAGATCCCGACGTCCAGAGAAAGCCATCAGTTTGCACATGCACCTGACCGGGGCACTGTTCTGCCTCCACCTCAGCTTTCTGCTGTGCAGCTTCTGGGTATGGATGCTTAAAGACAAGGAGGAGGATGGAGTTTGTCGCATTCTGGGACTTGTTCTGCACTGGTCCCTGTTGGCCACCCTCAGCTGGACAGCACTGGAGGGATTCCACCTTTACCTTCTACTCATCCGAGTCTTCAACATCTATGTGAGGAGATACCTGCTCAAACTCAGCTTGGTGGGATGGGGTAAGTGGAGCCTGGTTTGGACAGAATGAATTAGTTATCCTCCAATATATTGTTCATAAAACAGATAATGGGAATATTTACATCTGATTCACTTCAGCAATTAAGAAAAATGGGATATAATTGAAAATCTCTTGGAAAGCACGGTGGCATTGTGGTTAGCCCCACAACAAGAAGGTTGTGGGTTCGGTTCCCAGGCCGAGGGGCCTTTCTGTGCGGAGTTTGCATGTTCTCCTCGTGTTTACATGGGTTTCCTCCCACTGTCCAAAGACATCGTGTTTGGGGTAATTGGTGACTCTAAATTGTCTGCAGGTCTGAGTGTGTCTCTGTATGTTGACCCTCTGATGGACTGGCGACCTGTCCAGGGTGTACCCCGCCCTCAGTGTGACCTGGAAACCAATAAGCAGTAGAAGATGAATGAAGGAATTTAAGCACATTATATTAATATTACTGAAATAAATTCTATATATTTCTCATCTTCTGGCAGGTCTCCCTACAGTGACTGCAGTGATTTGTGCGATTTTTGGTGTGTATGGTAAACACAGTCTAAAACTGAAGGATGCTGAAAACCAAGATTCAGGAAGCCAGATGTAAGGACTCACTACTCACTGTTGAGATTTTAACATTTCTAGCAAATACATGATGTCATTTGCTGCTGCTGTATTCAAACTTTAAATTCTTGGCTTTATGTCTACTAACCCACAGATGCTGGATAAGCAGCCAGTTCCAACATGGGCCTGTAGTCAGCTACATCACTACCATGGCCTTCCCATGCCTGGTGGTCGTGTGTAACTCCTGCATGCTGGGGCTGGTGGTGTATAAACTCCAGGCCATACGGAGGCCGTTACAATACAGTGAAAGCAGCAGTGGGTGCAAGAAGATAGAGAAAGAGAAACGGATCAGGTTGTGGAAGGATTGTGCTATGGTGCTGGGCCTCAGCTGTGTGTTGGGGCTGGCTTGGGGGTTGGCGACCACCACCTACATCTCTCTCCCTGGGATCTATATATTCACTGTACTGAACTCTCTACAAGGTCCGTATGTGCTTGATCCTCATATATGATATGAACTACTTTTTTAATTGTGCACTGAAGAATTCATAGCCTTGTTGTCTTTCTCCTCAGGTTTATTTATGTTCCTGTGGTCCATGGCTTTGGTCTGCAAGTCCCAATCTGATAATAACTCCTCAATCAGGGACCGTTCTTCTCAGAATGTCATGATGACCAGTTTTAATAACTGATATTCATAGCAAAGACAAACATTGTATCCATTGCCTATATTAGGCGTTTATTCAGATTAAGATTTAAGTTAACAAACAATTACTTTTTTTCTGTAAATGTATTGAAGCAATGAGAAGAATTTTTTTTATTGTTGCTACAAATTATTATTCTTGTGCTTACATTTATGTCTAATATTAACCATTGTCAATGTTTTACTGAACATTGAAATAAAAGTGATGTAATATAACATGTCATTATTAAAAAGACAGCTTATATTTGTATTTAAGTGCGACTATAAAATAGCACATTAAAAACAATTGTTTCAAGAAATATGGCTTACTTCTATTTATTAAAACTCAAAACACATTTTTCACATTTGAGAATCAGCTTCATGAACTTTGCTAATGTGCAAAGAATGTTTCATGAAACAAATGAATAAGGTGGAAACAGTAAAGAGAAAAACAAGTCCACATTTTTAAAGAAGCAGTAAAGCTCCATTTATACAGGACCTCACTTAACATTTCATTTTAATCACTTCCTAGCTGACTTAACATGCAAGCATCAGTCGGTTACAATAACTCCTCGGGCTTCTGTTGTTTTGTAAATTACTTAATTTACTCTAGTGTCATAGTAAAGGGGAGGTGCAATTACCACAGCTGCTAATGTAACCGGCTCTCCATTTCTTCAGCAGTTAGCATTGTTACGATAATCTGCAACGAGTCTGTGGGGGAATATTCACACATTAAAGGTTACCAAAATTTAACATGAACGCTAGCTGCTCAATTTCAACATTTCCTGTAAATACAATTGTGAGTGGGACTTCCTCATCTTAAAGCATTGCCCCCATGAACCCTTTGGTCGCTCATGACAAGTAAACCATGGAACAGGTTCCAAAGGTTGTTCCTGGTTGTCTGTTACATTCCTTCAATTGTTTTAGTTGAATTTGATTCAATTGTTTGATGAAAAATCTCTTTGATTTGTTTTGTTAGGAATTTTGCTGTCTTCATTTAATTAAGTGGTTGATTGTCTGATTCAAGGCCTGAGTATTTTTCTTTTTAGCTAACTTTTTGACCAAGACAGAAAAAAATTGCTAATAAAATAAAAATATGACTAAAAAAACAAGACAGAACTAAATTTCATGAGAAAATGGAACAAACAGCATATAATTGTTTTGTTTGTAGTATTTCTAACAAGAAAAACAAAAGGCAGGGTAAATAAAGCTAAAAGTATGCACTTTGCACCACTTCTCGGACTATTATATACCAAGTAATTAATTACCAAGTGAGTGATCATAAATAGGAGTAATGGATAAATGAAATCGAACAACAGCCATTGATATAGTACTTTCTCTTTAAAATCTAATCAAATTTATTTATCTGCAACACTATGAAGGGGCGGGGCACGGTGGCTGGAAAAAAGGCTTCCCTGTTTAAACTACTGGAATCAATAAATGAGAGCAAGAAAAGACTTTATTCAGTTAGATCCTTAGGGGGGCAGAGTTATTCCCACCATCTCTGAGACAGGTACTGAAGAATGGGTAGAGTTTGTTTGTTTGTTTGCCAGCGCACTGGTCACTGCTGAGTCCCATTTAGTTTTCCCTTCAACTTCCACCTCGTAGTAGAATCTGCCAGAAGAGAAACTCTGCTTCGCTAAGACCATGACACACAATGAAAATCTCTCTGGATTGTCTGGGAGATTCCTCTGCACATCACTGTGGTTTACCTGCTTCCCGCAGTCAGACAGGGTGAGTTTAGGATGTGCGGTGTTGGGATCAAGTGTCATGTCTGCTGTATACTCCTCAGTTCTGCCTTAAACAGGTTTGCTGTCCCTCTTTCGATTGTTTCCTTAAGGCGTGCCACAGCTCTGGCCGCTGATCCCTCAAATGATGGCTGGTGAAGATGGACTTCTCTCCAATCCTTTGTGTTTAGAGAGGCATTTAGGGATGAAGAGTTTTGGAGGAAGTGGAGGGGACCAGCGCTTAAATGCTTCTGAGCCACTGCCTTTCTCTTCATCAGCTCTGAGATCCCCTGACCCAGCTGTTTGACAATCCCTCTGCAGATTTTGATGAAATTTCCTGTCTGTTTTTGATTTGCTCAATCAGCAGACAGGTCACAGAAAAGACATGCACGCCCTCTGCTGCCTCTCTGCTGCCTCCTGGCTGATATCTGTAGACCACCCTGTCTTCTCCAGCTCACACTCATATTTCAAAGGAACAGCATGGTCCGACTCAATACAAAACTGACACACACACACCTGGTCAGTCTTGCAGAACAGCTCCATGACTTCATTATGCTTTGTACATATTTTGTCTACCAAGTTATACAGTGGGCTGATGAGTCTCTTAAAGGCTGACACCGTTTGATGTCGCTGCAGAGGAGCTTCACAGTAAGAGCCCGCACACAACGAGCAGGGCTTGGGAGCCTTCAGTTTGATTCTGGTGCAGATGTCACAGGGGACGACTCCCGGTCTGGCAACCTCTGCAGCATTTTCTACAGCATGCTCCCTGAAATGAGCAACCATCTCTGATAAAAAAACATTAGCATGAAGTTCAGGGATTTTTTTCAAAAATCTTCTTGCACACAGGACATCGGCATTTTCTGTTGACCTTCCAGCTCTCAGTGATGCAGGCCTCGAAGAAATTTTGGCCACACTGAATATTGAACACAGGCAGATGGTGCAGATGAAGGTCTCCTCAGACAGCTTACATGCTGAGACGTGGAATAACAACAGATTATTCAACAGCATAGTTGAACACTTTATTAATGTTGAATCCTTATAATATGAGCTAAAGTTATTCGGAACAACTGCCCTCCAGAAATGTAAATTTTTCAGCTTTGTTATCTTATTTTCAGTCAAATCTAGAAGTCATTGTTTACTGTGGCTCAGATGTCACTGAAATGGCATGAAGGGGACTGTGTCTCCTATATTATATTATTTTGATATTATAAATATGATAGATATATACTTTATTTATTCCAAGGGAAATTCACTTACATGCATCACTCACACAACAGACAAACAATAAGACCTGCAGAGACATGCTGCCTCACCTTTGCACTGCAGTGTGCTTTACTTCCCAACATGACAAACAGCTCGTTTTTGTAGAGATTAGACAATGAAAGGTTTACAAAAAATATGCTAAGCAATGGAGAACTATATTGAAATGTATATTGATACTTGTGGCACATGAGACATTGTGCTAAAACAGCTGGTTAATATCCACACAGCTCCACTTTATTTCTTTATTTTCCAAATTATAAGCATGAAATTATATACTTTATTTCACTTACTTTGACAGCAATAAATTTGATATCATGGTATTGAGGCTAACAAGTTGATTACATCCAAATAAATTTACATTTTGCAATATCTTGGGAATTTTATTTTGTTTTTATATCATTTCCTGTCTGACACGGACTGTGACGTACCCGGAAATACAGGCGGGTCCGCTCGCTCTCTCCTGCTCTCCATCAGCCAGGAAAAAAAAAAAAAAAAAACAGACAGATCACAGACATGGACCCAAACACGACGATTCTGCGAGTCAAGCGAAAAAGGGGGACCGACCCGGCAGACACTTTGCTGCTGGCGTGTAAACGCATCCGTCCGGAAACGTCCCAGGGCTCGGCCGAAAGCGTACCAGAGCCCAGCGAGGCCGAGGTGGAGAACTCCGTCTTCAAACTCGTGGCGACCGTAGCGACTCAGGTGAGAGGCCGCAGGCTAACGTTAGCGCAAACCTGTGGCGAAAACGGGGGCAGTTAAACTATACCCGGGGCTTCGGGGTTCACACGGCATGTTAGTAAGCTTGACTGACTGCTGGCAGGTCGGGAAATAACGCGCCGTCCGCGCTCCTTGTTGTTGTTAGCATAGCATCGCGGCTAACCGTCGCCAACGTTTAGCTGGAGATCACCTTAGCTGAGCTATCGTTAGCTCGTCGGGATGCTGCTGGACGTTGTTGTGGTGTGTGGCGGGCCTCAGCTGCTTTGACTTCCAGCTGGAATCCCGTCTGCATAAACTATAATGTTATCTAAGTAGCAAAGCACAACCCCGATTAAAATGAATTGGCCAGTGTCCTCTGGTCTGCCTTTGTAGGTGAATGTCAATTTTCTGCCGCTAGGCAGATATGGGATGTGGATTGTGTTTCTGCATAATGGGACATTTTGTGAGAAGTAGTCCGTGATGCTGTTAGTACAGGGGCGGATCTCTGGGGGCCATGGGGGAGGGGGGTGGGTGCCCCACCAACTGTAGGGAGGGTATGAAAGTAAAAACTATCAAAACAAACATAGTCTGGGTGATGTGATGTTTTTGATATATCTTTTGGTGCACTGAAGAGTCTCACTGCTCTCTCATCACCAGGATGCTCCTGTGCAGACGCAGGTCCAACACGCTCTGGCTCGTCCTCGCACTGCCCATGCACTGAGGCCCTCTGCGGCCAGTGCTCAAAGGATCACTGGGGACCTGCGCAGCACCAAGTGGAGCACTCGGCGGGAGGAACGCTACAGGATACTGTCCAGCCACCGTACAGGGCTGTCGGGTCCAACCGAGCCACAAAGCCCCCAGACGGATGCTCCTGAGAAGGCAGGAGACCCAGAGAAAGATCAGGACAAGTGTTGGGGTCTTGGTGAAATCCAGGTTGTTGATATTGTACATGAGGATGAAGAGGAGCAGAACAAATCGTCAGCCAAGGTGAGTCACATGGGTCTGCAGCCAAGTAGAGCTAAGTTTAGTTTTTTTTTTGTTTGTTTGTTTAATTTACATGTATTTACCGTAATTTCCGGATTATAAGATGCTACCTTTTTTCACACGCTTTGAACTCTGCAGCTTAAACAACTATGCAGCTAATTTATGGATTTTTACGGGTAACGAGCTTCATGCCGCCAATACATTTAGCATCACATCAGACCAATGAACTTACCCAACAGGTCACAGTGGACCAATAAAATTGTTCGCATTAAATTAAACACACCCGCACTAAATCTTTCAGATCTATCATTTATTTTGTGCTTCATGCACACACCCTTATAGAAAACACACAAAGGAATACATATGATGCAGCTTTAAAGTTAAAGTCGATCGATCTGGCGACAAGGCGAAATCTTTCTGTGTAACATATTTCCTGCCATCTGCCATTTCTTCCTATATTTCCAACACCTGTGATTTATAAATAAGTGCGGCCTATATATGTGCAAAACTGTTTTCCTTTTTAAATTTAGTGGGTGTGGCTTATATTCAGGTGCACTCTACAGTCCGAAAATTACAATAAATGGTCTATTTGGCAGCGGTGCAAAGTGTTGGGGAGAAAATATGTTTTCACTATTTAAAGGTCAACAAAGGTGGGCAAGAGTTTGCCCACTAGTTTTGAGGTCTCACAGATGCTGTGCATTTACTGTCTTTATATATATATATTTTTATTTTTTTTTTATTTATATGTTAAGTGATTCTCTGGTTCTGTCCTTCTGAAGATGTTGCCCTCAGACCCGGAGGTCATCCTGTGTAACAATACAAAGCTGCTGCGGGAACGTCTGAGCATATCTGGAGAGAGACTCGGGGAAGAGCACCGGGAGCAGGATGAGGACTACGTCTATGATCTCTATTACCAGGAAAGGACCACGCCAGGCTGGATCCAGGACATCCTGTCTGTCAGGGCCTACGCCGATGAGGGAGAACTGGTGTGTGTGGATGGATGGACAGGCGGATGAATGAGTGCTGAAACCGGAGTGAGTGAATGAAGACATGGGTGAAATAGAGTGTAGACTTGGGGAAAGCCAGGGGTCAGAGTTAATTCCCATTTTGTGTTAACAGTAATATCTTTATTTGGATAATTCAACAGCAGACAGTTTTCTTCTATATTTATCCAAACAGAGTGAATAAACCAAACACAAGGTCAAGCTAAGTCGTGGTTGGGATCTAACACAGTGCCATCAATGCCATGAGTTTGTTTCTCTGCATGCCACAGTAATACGTTGAGACAAAAAACAGAAGTAAAGCGTGTTTTTGTTATTTGGGTGAATAGTTTTGGCCAAGTCTAACATAAAAAGCAATGGAAACTGTGACATGTCTCACTGCCTCCTTGTTTTAGTCTGAATACATATCCATTAGAGGTGATAGCATGTTACATTCATTCATCTTCTACCACGGGTCGCGGGGTTGCTGGAGCCAATCCCAGCTCACATTGAGCGAGGGCAGCTTTGCATTTGCATAGCTAATTTGTGCTCATGGCTAAAAGTTATTAGATTTTATATTTGGTCAATTGTATTATGAACAATTTTTCTAAAGTCACCTAAGATGAGGCTTTTTGATAAAGACATTGTTGTTGCTGTCTCAGGTGCCTGACCTCATTGTTCATGAAGAAGAGGTGTATGAAGACGAGGATGATGAAAATGAGGAGGGAAACTGGAGGAATGACTATCCAGATGAGGAAAGTGACGCAGACAGCGACAGAGAGGAACGCTACGGCGGTAAGTGTTTATTCACATGGTTGTTCCAGTCGTCCTAGGTAAAAGTGTGACCTTTTCTTATACATGATGCTCTGGGCTCCCAGTTAACACACATCCATGTATGTCACACTCAAGTGCTATCAAATATTTTCAAATAACCATGAGATCCAAACATATCTTTTCTCTGATTGAATAATTTGGAATCACAGGCAGATCAAAGTCATTAATTTCTTTCTTTTCCATCCGTTCAAACAAACACAAAGAATGAATAGCAGCGTTCTAAAAGTGTATGGCTGCATGCCTAAAATCAAGAGCTCCAGCAGCCTCTCTAAACAGGAGACACAGGCGAGAATAAGCATCAATCATGTTCAGCTACGCCAACGTCCAATAATCACATTCATTCATTCCACCGCTTATCCATTTCTGGTTTTCGGAGGTAATCTCTGGACGGGTCACCAATCCATTTCATGTGCATATTTCATTAAGATAAGTAATAATAGTATACCACATAAAATATTCATTGTAACACAAGCATTTGTTTCCGGTCAGAGAATTTCTCTCTGACTTCACTTAGTAATAGCCAGCTTTTTATCAGACTGTCCAATCACAGTGGACCCTGTCCCCAGCCCTTGCTCATCATTGATCAGCTGATTTGCTCCCTGTGGCTGCAGGCTACTGGGAGGAGGAGCACTCATATAGCCGGAGGAGCTGGGAGCGCTATCAGAGGGAGGTACTGCATGAGCTGGGCTGCCCTGGTGAAGATGAAGACGATGAAGATGACGATGGAGACAAATACAGTTCTGATTGATCCCCCCCACAACCCACACCTGTCAGTGGATCTTTTCAGCCCTCTCTGCAGTAAACAGCCTACTCCATAGACCTCTGTGTAGCTGAGAGTGGAATGAAACAACCGCTAGGCTGGTACATGAAATGAACACACAACACAAACAATTAATCAAAAATGTAGCAATTTCTGGAGTTTGTTTAGCATCAGGTTCCTAGCTCAAAGTAAATGTAACAAGGCTCTTTATTTTCAAAAAGTTGGATTTAATGTGCCAAAGTATCACACTGACACCAACTCGCAACACAACTAAAATGCTGACACAACGCAACCTCGCACCTTTTTTCAGTGAGAAACCAATCTGTTTTCTACACAGACTTTTACGGTGTAGGTATTTCTTCCAGAGGGATCCAGTGTTTAGTTTTTTTTTGTTTGTTTGTTTTGTTTTGTTTTGTTTTTTTAATGTGCTGGAGTGAATTTGTGCGTGGGTGTTAGTCCAAAGTGAATGCGTGTTAGAAATATTGCACGTTAGTGTGATATATCTCGTATGCTTTGTGCTGTTAACTATGTTAGTGAGAAGTCTTGGGCCGTGCGGTTGCAATTTGGGGTGTTTGCATTATGTGCATGATTTTGTGTGCGTGCGGCTGGGTGGTTGTGTGTATTGTACGTATACTCGTGTATTAGATTTTTGCATAATGTGAAAGCGTGGTGATTCTTTTGTGTGTGTGGTTTAGCAATTCCCATTGAAGTTCTTGAATGCTTGTTGAATTAAATTTTTGTAAATATGTAGATGTGTATAAAAGTAAAGCTTTCAAAATAAACCAAAAACAGATCAGAGTTCTCTTTTCTTCAGCCCTCAGTATCATGAATTGATTAAATCGTTAATTATTATAATACACTCAAGATAATTTGAGATTAAAAATATATTCTAACAATTAATTCTTCATGCATAGTAGGCAGCACACTGACTCACAGTGGAGGAGGGCAACTTAAAATCTAAGTGCAGACTGCGTAAATATGTAAGTTATATCTAATATATAGTGTAGAAGCTTCTGATATCTGACTGGCCCATCGTGTACAAACTTACCTGACAATAATATCTGTTTAGTCCCATAAATTCATGGCGTATATCAAAGTCGTCACATGGGTTAGCAATATTCCGCCCTCTGATCATCGCTGTGATTGTGAACTATTGCGCAATAACATGCATCACTCCTGCACCTTTATTTACCTGATTCTTATCAGAATATTCTGCACAAATGGTTAATATTTCCTCTTATTTACTTCTCATGGCACACTCACCCACCTAATTCTCTCTCACTTTGTACTTAATGTGGTTAGGCCTATTTATTAAAAAAAAATAAAATAAAAAAATCATTCTGATCTATATTTTATGAGTGTACATATGTAATATTTAAATTTTGCCCTTCCTGACATGTCAAGTGTCCTGAGTAACAACGAGCCACACATTTTGTTACTGTGTGGATGGAGCAGCAGTGCTCCTGTTTAGGTCTTTGCATCAAGTTCTCTCCTGAGCTAAAGTAGTGTAATGACAGACAGTCTGTAGATCATCAACGCTCCTCCAACTATCTCTGGACTCATTTGGGTCTAAATGCTGACATATGGATCTCACGCCATCTGATCGATCTGTATGTCATGTATAGAGAACTCCCACTGAGCCTGGGAAGTTTTTTTGGGCCTTTAAAACTCTTGTTCTCCTGAGCAGTCCTCTGACAATTCGATCTGAGCGTAATGGGCTCGTCCTTGCTGATATCATTTTCAGAGCGCAGGGTTACAAACTGATGATCTCAATCTCCCACATAATCTGCTCAGGAGCAGGTTGGCTGTTCATAAATGATAACAGCGACATATCAACAGTGGAACAGTGGTTACCAAGAAGGTGGTAGGTCTTTCTGTGCTGAGTTCAGCATGTTCTCCTGTGTCTTCGTGGGTTTCCTCCCACCGTCCAAAGACATCACGTTTGGGTTAATTGGTGACTAAATTGAGTAGGTATGGCTGTGAGCGGTTTTTGGTCTCTGTTTGTCTCTGTGTGTTGGCCCTGTCCAGGGTGTCCCTCACCCTCACCCCATGTGGTCTCCGGGTGCTGGGATTGGCTCCAGATAGTCATTAATTCAAACCTGCTGCCTCGTTTCATGCTTCATTTTGGAATCTTTTCGAACATCCCTTCCCTTGATACTAAGCAGTTACCTTATGATTGTACAGAATCATCACAATAAAAAGAAAAACATTTGGTACACTGTAGTTTATTATGCACCTTATGTCACATGGCACTTGTGTACATGATGTTCGCTCAGAGCACTGGACAAGGGAGACCCGTGCCGAAGTGCGTCGTTAAGGCCACTACGGCAGAAATTAAAGATGAAATATAGATTCTGGGATCCAATTTGCATGAGATGTCAATGTCTGCTGAGGTCTTGTAGACAGTTCCTAATTGATTTAGTGGCATTAAGTATAAAGCGAATAAACAGAACAGGAAGTTTCCAGCTTCCTACAATGCTAGACAGAGATGACTCCACTGACACCAAACCCACCTCTGCCAAAACCCGCCAATATTGTGTTATAATAATATCAACATAGAGCCACACAATACAAAGAACAGAAGAACAGAAAAGCAACGACAGGATGGTGAATCCATATATTTACATAGCAGCAGACCAAAAGGAAAAGAAAGCAAAACATTTTCTTCCCTTTTTCCTTCAAATCATTGACAGATGGTTTATGGTACATTAATCAGCACCCCTTCACATATTTTCAATTCCAATAACTTAAATGATAAACTTATAACTTATATCATAAAATGCACTTGAATCCTCCTCAGGTCCCTGTGAATCTTTAAACAGCGCCTGTAAAATCAGACAGACACATGCCACTCTACAAACCGAGGAGGTAAATCATTTTTAGTGAAGGTGATTAAAAAGTCTGTTGAAGAAATTTTCTTTTTCTAATAATATTCATGATATACAGCATAACTTTACTGATTCAGCTTAAGTTTTAAACACCTTGGATGTCTTTGAAATCCAGGAATAGTCTACAAACAAATATGTGCATCTGTGTTGTAAACAAGTCAGTGAGGACTGAGAGCTTTAGAGAGTGTAAAGTTCAGTCGCAGTCATAAATCCAGATTCCCTTTTCCTGTTCCTTTTATGTGTGCTGTGATCTTCCAGGATGCAGCGACTGCTTGGTAAAGTGTCTGAGGTGCTCTGGACGCTATTCACTCTTGTCCAACTCTGTCAGGACACAATAGCAGGTGTACTGGGTGAAGTGAGTCAGAGATTCTGCAGGAAGAGACGACAACGTGTTGTTGAGAGAGGGCAAGGAATGTGTTGAACTGAAAAAGCATGGCCTTTTAGTGCCAGGTGTGCGCTGAACTCACGCAGCAGCTTTGTGATGACAGGTGGTCGTTTGGACTCTGGTAGATGGACACCCAGGAAGTAGACAGGAACACCAGACAGGGCGATGGCAATGCCAATCAGAGAGTTGAGCGTGTCGCTGTAGAGAGGCACTGCCACCAGGAAAACAGCACACATACAGAACACCACCGGGTACAGCAGAGTCAGCTGCCAGGAAAGAAATCACAAGAGAATGAGCTGGAAATACAGAAAGACCTCATTTAAAGGCCCCATGTTGTCTAAATGTGGTGGCATAGTGGTTGGCACTGTTGCCTCACAGAAGAGGGTCGTGGGTCATAGACCTCATTTAAAGGCCCCATATAGTCTAAATGCAGTCTTTGGTTATAAATCAGGTTCTGTATATAAGTTGAGGTATCAAAGGTCTCAGTCCTATGAAAAATTCTCACTGTCCGTATTCACAAACTGAGTCTTAAAACCAGCCGCCGGGACTTCTGGGTCTTTGTGGGTCTCAGACCGAGCCGAGAGTCCCACCCGCCTGGACCCATCATCCAACGTGGGAGGATTCCTGTCAGGAGAGGATGAGAGCCTCTCTTCTGAGTGGCTGACTGACCCAGATGTGCTCGATGTAAAACCGCACTGAGATGGTTTTTAGTACTTATATGAGCACTTCAGATAAAACACAATGTAAAATATGGGACCTTTAAAAAGGCTTTGCTTAATTAAAAATATCAGCATCTGCTAAAGAATAGATATTCATGCAAAATGCATTTGGTTTTTGGGAACCTCCAGATGGACTGTTTTCGCTGTTGCCTGCCGGGAAATATAACTGAATCAAAGCTTGGCCAGCGAGACTGTGCACAGCTTCTATCCACAAGCCATGTGGCTTTACAAGCAGCTAAGCACCGTGAACATGATACATGCGGACCAAATTACCTTTTCAATTATTGTATACATGTATTGCGTGCCCTATTTTAGCACTTGCATAGGTTTCCCTTTTTCAACTCATTGCTAAAACCTTATTGTTCTTGTTTTACTTTTTAAAAGACTGTCCACCTGTTCGTTTTCTCTGATCTGTTGCAAATTGACAAACATGATTTCTCTCCTCTTTATCTATTGTATGTGTTTGTACAAAGGTGTGTGTGTATATATATATATATAGAATACGCACAAATAGACTTGGCTGTAATGAAAATAATAAGTTTCAACTTGAGGTTTTTGTCAAGTACATGTCCCAGACACAGCTAAATGGATAAAGATGAATGGATGCCAGTGGATCACACATTGAATAACCATGGTCACTGTGTGTAAATGGTCGCACCTTGAGCGGTCTGGGCCTGTCAGGCTCCTTCCAGCGCAGGTAAATCTGACCGGCAATGGACAGACCCATGAAGAACCAGTAGCTGAAGCTGTAGTAGTTGATGAGCTGGAAGACGTCCTCCACTGTCAGGTAGATCAGCGACATGACACACTGGACAGTGACCAGAGGAACAAAATGGGGGTGGGAACAGTTCAACAAGCAGCCAGATACTTTCAGTTCCGTTCATCAAATTTGGATTTTTACTTATGATAGGAGTTTCTAATCGGGTAATGCAGAGAAGGAAACGAGCAGAGTTACAAGGCCCTGATCTTACAGGATCCTGCAAATGAAACTAATCCAAGTTCATACATTAAAGATGAGAGCAGGGACCGGAGTGAATCTCTCTATGTGGATCATGGACAGAGCGTCTGGAAGGTGACCCTCACGGGAGCCCACAAAGAACAACCTGGATAGAACACGCATTAATTAAAAGTCGTAAAGCTCCAGACAAAGGACTAGTCTCAGGATTTTTAAGCTGTCACAATTACCACAAAGAAACTAGTGCAGATTTCGGTGTGTGTTTTCTACCTGGAGGCAGCGATAATGGAGGCGTTGAGACCTCCATAGCAAGACAGAGCCACAGCTATGGGGATGGTCCAGCTCATCACACCGAGAGTATGATCTGCAAAAGTCTGAAACGGGCACATGAACTGGATGAACTCACACACACACAGACTCATAAATCATCTTTCAACAGAGTGCCTCACTCACCACTGCCACTGCATCGCTGGCAAGTATAGCACCAACATCCAGAACGGCGTAGTAGGCCACGTTGGTGAGGATGTAGATGATGGTGACAATGGGCATAGAGATAGCGATGGCCAAGGGAAGGTTCCTGGGACAGCGGGACATTGGATCATGACCAGGCAGACTCAAGTGTTCTGACTTCCTCTGGAAATAAAGGGGGGAATTACCTTTCAGGGTTTTTGATCTCCTCAGTGACAAAATTGAGGGTGTCCCAACCGGAGTAAGAGAAGAGGGCAGAGTAGAGCGCCAGAGCGATGTCACCTGGGTGTGTGGACGATCCCTGAAAGGACCATTCAAAATGGGCAGTGTAACCTAAGACACATAAAGGAACAGTCAGGGATATGTTACTGCAGCCTGAAATGGGACACAGCTATTGGTAAAAGAGATTTCAAGTTTTCAGTAAATATATTGCACTTTAAACCGGTCAAGTGTCATCGCTTGCGTCAATGCTACTGGTTCTACTGCGCATGTGTGAGTCTACACTTGTGTTTCAATTAGTGTAACGGATAATTTGAAATTGCAAAGACGGACTCAAAAATATGAAATTCTTGAAAAACAGAAATGGTGTAAAAGCAATATGCTCACATCAGGGGCTTTTTCAGCTACTCTGCAAAGGAGTAAATTGGCAACGCCCAACAGTTACATGACATCCAAAAACACCGTGGCATGGTTGGGGAGGAAGCAGGGCTATTTTCACTTGACAGCAGCCATCATCACGTGCATCATGTGGTCTCATTTGCAGGGGATCCAATGAACATCACTCACCAGACTTGCAAGCCCACATTCAGCTGTTCACTCACCCTTGCACAACTTGACGATGCCAGTGGTGATGATGACGATGAGGGCCGCCACCTTAGCGTAGGTGAAAATGTCCTGCACGCGGGTGCCCCACTTCACGTAGGCAGAGTTGATGAACGTCAGCAGGCCTTTGGAGAGAAGAAGGTTTCAGACATGGTCTTATTGTTGAGTCCGCTCCTGCAGGAGCAGGTAGCAGACATGAAACAGCAGAGGGACAGAGTGTGCACTGTGAACTTACATAGGCACGCCGCTGCGATGAGCCTGGCTGCTAAGTATGGCGGCTCACACGTTGGGAAGAGTGGCTGCACCAGGTAGTTTGCAAATGTAATGGCTATGACTGCCTGGCTGGTGGGTTCAATGATCAACAAGGACGTCCACAGACGAATAAACGCGATGAAGCCACCAAAGGACTCCAGGATGTAGGCATACGATGCCCCAGATTTGGTGATGGTTGTGCCCAGTTCAGCGTAGCACAGGGCCCCCACCACAGAGAACAGGCCCCCAATAACCCAAATGATGAGCGACAGCCCGTAAGAAGCGCTGTAGATCAGCACGCCCTTAGGCGAGACGAAGATGCCAGAGCCGATCATGTTTCCTACAATCAAGCTGACTCCGTTGAGCAACGAGATCTCCTTCTTCAGCTGCATGCTCTCTTTGGGTTCCTCCAAAAGCCCGGAGGAGGGGCTAGCACTGCCATTGGACTTCTTGGATTCCTCGCCTTGAGCCATGGCACAGATGACTTGGGGCTGAACCAGCAGGAGCAGAGGACTGGCTATGGACAGGCAAGTCCTGGTCCCTATCCGGCAGCCTCTGGAACAATCTGTGCAAAACATCCAGATGTGCAAAGTGTAATGGGTATTTGGCCACTAATGGGGGAAACACCCGGAACAGAAAGGTCAGGGCTTGAGCTGAGGGCAACAGGGAAGACGGGGAACTTTTGGGTGAGCCGATAACAGGGAGGGCAGTGACAGCAGAAACAAAAACCACAGAGCATAGAAGAGATACACAACAACCTGAGGCGATGGGCAGGGCTAATGTCTCCTTCTTTTCTACACATTGTGCCATTATATTCTGATAGGACTGTGTGGAGACAGTAAATAGGACATGCTATAATAATACTTCAACAGGGAGTCACCTGCTCAGGGCTTTTGTGCCCACATGGACACCAAACCATCGACTATTGTGTCGCACAATTTCATTGTTTCTAAATGCCTTTTTCAAGTCATGTTACTCTTCTGTTGTTCATATGTGTAAATCCACCTCCATCTTTTGATTTCTGCCACAGCCAAACCAAATCAACCCCCCCCCCTTCCTGCCCACACCTCCACCCTTTGTGACCCAGAGGAAACTGTCCATCTGTCCTTTACAACAGAAAGAAAGCCCCGACGGGTCACACACAACTCTGCAATCCAAACTGTCCCCTCATTTCCATAATCAGAGTAAAACGAATTCAGGCTCTTGGTGTCAGTGATGTCTGACAGCTGAAAGATTTTCTTTGTGAGCACCGTTTTGGTGAGCCACAGGGCCATAACTAAATCTTGGTATCTGGGTAACATGGCTGTAAACCTGACCCTAACCCTAACACTGCTGCCACAGTGAGCTGCGGCTAGTGTGCGTGTGAGGCGCACACTTCAGTTCAACCATGGTCTTCGTCACCACAACACCTGTTTACCTGGCGATAACGGACCATCCAATAAGTCAAAAGACGGCCGAACAGAAGTGGTGCTTTTTGTCTGGTGCCTGACTCAAGCCACCTCAGCATGGAGCTAGAAGTATTGTGTGTCTTTGTGTGTCTGTAAACCCGTGAAATGTGTCAAACGTTATGCATCTTGGTTAATGAGCCTGAAGGTGAAACGTATGTGTGATCTACAGCGAGAGCTGTAACACAGAAAGGTCTAAGATGCTCTTCGTGTGATTGTGATGTCCCGGGTTGGAATTTGACTGACGACCTTTGGCAAATGCCATCACCTCTTTCTTCCTCCAATGCAGACGGCAAATATCTTTTTCTTTCTTTTTGGCTTTATTTTTGTAAGCATAAACAGTGACACCTTAGAAAAGCTGATAGAAAAAAGGGTCCTCATAAGCTGCAGCATTAACTTTGAAAAGCCAGCCAGGTTTTTTTTTTTTTTTTTACACCAACTTCCGTATTACTGCACGGACCCGTCTATTTCCTGGGACAGTGTCGGCTGTATGAAGACACATAGCAGCAGCCTAATAATAAATAAGGGCATTAAGACCTCTCAGCGTTTCCTCACTGAAGCACGCTGTCTAAAGGACCACACTTCCGCTTTTACCTTTCACAATAAAGCCAACAATTCTTATTCTTATCAGTAATTATCGCAACCGGTGTAGAAATATTTTTGTGTGTTCTGTCAGACTTCAGCACAACAGAAGCTTAAAGGGAGGATTAAATGTCTGTAAGAAAAGCTCCCATAACAGGGGCTAAACAGGGAGAGCTCAAAGGAAGCCGGTCATGTGATAACAAAACAAGGACGGTTCACACAGGATGCGGCAATCCTGACACTGAAATATTTTCCTGAGCCTGCTGTAACAAATGAAAACACCACTGTCCGGCAGAACTGGCTCATCTTAGACGAGGGTTTGTTTTTCATCTGCCCAGCATCCCAAATCAAACAAACAAACGAACAAACACAAATATCATTTCCACCTGTCATGAATACAAAGACGCTCAGAAACACAGCATGGGGTCAGACAGGACTCATCCCCGGAGCTGTCTCCACCAGCCCGGGCTGCGGCGGCACCGTGATCCCAGTCGGTCTTACCTCCCGGTGAGGCTCCTTCCTGGATGATGACGGTCCGCTCACTGACACCGGCCGCACCGGCACCCAACTGGCTGCTGCCGCTCCTGGCGTCATGTGACTCTCACAAGCCACAGCCACTCTACGTGTGTTACGGTAACACTGGAAAACAACAACAACAACAACAACAACAACAACTCAAGAAAAACTAACATTTCTGCTGTCGAAGAGCAGACAACAAATAAACAACAGCAAAGCAGGACCCTTTAGATTTCACACTTTGGTCTCCATACAAGGAGGATGCTTATTATTATTCTTACCATCATCAGCAACAATAATCATTTTGAACTGGAGTGTAAATAGTGTCTGCATACATGTCTGTTTAATCCTATACAGATATACACAAAGCATCATCATAAATGTCTATAGGCCAGGCATATATGTCGATATATGATGTAAGAATTTTAATAAAGTTTTCAAATCATAATTAAGAGTTACTTCTGAAGTAAACCCTGAATTATGATTGTTGTACTAGCAAAGTGTTGGTATTGTCAGATTCCACTAATAAGTATCTCTCTATTACATAAAACAGACACAAACATAATAACAGTCCCATGAGACCGCCACCAAGCTTGACACAGTGCTGCAGATATGTAATTAGAGTGGCCCTGCTAAGAGCAAAGGGCAGAGAAGACGGGCTTTTGGCCATCAACGAGTGACCTATGCCATTGTTCACACACAGAGGTCAAAACTGGAGTTTGTTAAAGGACAATATACAGAAATTTCCTTTAAAGTACTCGACCCACTCGTGGTCATTTCATGCAATTATAGAGCACAGATCTGTCAAAATGTCCCTGTGCCGAGAAACTGATACTGAGGCAGGGTTGTTAACCAAGAAACAGATGTGTGCTATATCACATGACCCTAAACGTGAATTTCATTATCAACAGATATGAACGAAGAACTTCATGTTGGGTCACGTAACACCTATGAAAGCTTTCTCTTGTGGTCATGTTGGTGGAGGAGCAGCCACATCCTTTAAAATGAAGCAGTCCGAGACCATTGCTATCTCACAAGGAGCTGCCATGTCTGCATCAGACAGCACCACAGATAAAAAATAAAGCTAGAAAGTGGGGCCTTCATTATTCTGAAGGACAGACAAGTCAGCCTGTTCCAAGTCGAAAACTGCTATTATGAGCTTGGTGTGCATGTAGGCACATGTAGCAGGGACATAGAGAATTTCAGTGGGAAACAAGGAGCATGTTTGTGATGACAAAAACAAATCTAAAAGCTCCAGGGAGGAAACACTCAAGCGAGAGTTAAGCAGATATGACAGAGCAGGAAAGCAGCAAGCCTTGAATGTGCTTATGGTGCACTGCTGAACTCACACACAGTTTTAGTAAACAAATTTTTATTAATACTCTATATACAGAAAAAAAAAACAAAACAAAACTCAAATGTACACAATAATTCAAATGACATAATGTTGATCTTTACAACATCATACAGTGCAAATGTCACAGTATCTAAACAAGTCCATAATGGCCTGTGCTGGAGATGAGCAAAATGTACTTGAAAGGGAATTTTAAATGTATATTTGAAAGTAGTTTAAAGTGAAACCAAATTGAAATGCATCTGGTCGATTTTAAAGATGAAAACTTACTGAAGTCTGAGTTACCCATTATGAATTATTCACCCATTAATTTACTCTGCATATACACTGCATGTGAAATCTTCTATTATGTTTATCAGAGCACAAGATGAGACAGCTCACTGAGGTTCCATATATCTATAAAAGACTGAAAATCATAAGTGCTATTTTAAAAGTAGTTTCTGTAAAGCAAAGTGTATATGACATAAAATCAAAAAATAAAAAGCTTATCTAAGGTTCAACGAGCACTTCAATAATAGATCTATAGTTTTTCTTTGCTTACAATATAACAATGGAAATCACGACACAGTAACTCACAATCATTTATTTGCCTAAGACTCACAAAAATTAACTTTATCTCCAGCTTAGAATGTAAAATGTCAAATATTTTCTTCTATTTTTTTTCCAACTAGAGCCAGTCTAGGTATTTTATAAATACAGACTCCAGGTCTGTAAGATTAGTTCCTGAGTGTTTTCTTCTCCACTGCCCCAGAGATGAAGAATCAAATAATTCATGCATCTTTGAAGAGCTTCATTCTGTTCATTAAATCAGCTGATGTAAATACTCCCAGCAGTTATACAATTGTATTAACCTAAGCTCCTAAACTGTGAGAGCCATATGCAGCTGAGAATAAAGAGATACCATCAAAATTTTTGTCTAATCTTTTTAAATTCAAATATTCTCTAAAAACAAATCTTACGGAGATGTGCTTTCATTCAACAGCCGGGCAGCAGTGCAGAGATATTCTCTTCTAAAGGTTTATGAATGAGTCTAGCTCTTCAAACCAATCAGGGGCGACATGAGGGGTAGTTATGACTCATGGCGGTCATCAGCATGTGGCCTCTGGTCCTCATGTACCGCAGTTCACAGCTATTAGCTCCTGTATTATGTATTATGTATTTAGCTACGGCGGACCAACAGGATAAGACGCCGTACAGTCCTGCGCTACAGTTAGCTTGATTTCCAAACCTAAAAGAAAAATGATAATGAATAATGAAATGATAATGATAATAAACGAAATGATAATGAAATGGACGCTATTTTGCGTCACCTCATGAGATGACTCATAAAAACAATGTGAGAGTGACTGAAGCCCATTTTCAATCAGTTGTAAAATTGTTGCTAATGCTACTGGTGCTACATTTAGGGAACACCAGAGGGATGATACGTTTGAGATGTGCAAAGAGCTTTTTCACTGTTTGTCGGGGTCACTTTGAAATTCACTCTTCATTTGTGCTCCAATAAGTCATTTACAATGATAAGAAACGTTAATTTTTACTTGAAAAGGCTTGACTGCTACAGCCTTTCCCCCCTCCATTTAGCTCTTTTCCTGAGTTGGTAACATTTGTTGCCTGGTAGATCCAGAGCTGTTGCTTGAAGAGCCATCGGTTTGTTTCCGCATCCTCTCCAGCATGAAGAACCGTAGCACTAGAAGGAAACCTGGTGGGACAGACCATAGGTAACAGTCATTCATCCACCTTCCATTTTAGTTTCCACATTCAAATCCAAAAATCCCGATGTGAAATTTGTTACACTATCATTTCCTTAAGCTTGGTTTTAGTTTAATCATGTGTAAAAGTCTTAATATGAGACGAATACATTAACGCTGTGGCTTGATTCTGTCTGCAGCTCTAGTGCAAAGCAGTTGGTGAGCCTATCAGAAGAGAGGATGTGAGTCTCTGTTCTGAGTGGTGAACTGATTTCTGAGTTATCCAATGAGTATGGAACAGATTCAGGAATTAACTCCTGTAAGCCAAATCCTGCAACGTTCATTGAGGGTTCTGGTGTCCTGGTGTTCTAAAGCTCAGTCTTAATAGAAGCTGTTAGTATTTCTATTTGGACTGACACCCTTGATACCTTCACCATACTGACATAGAATTTAAATCTAATTTGTAGTCAAAGACCACATGGAAGCCTGTCTTTACATACAAGGCCTTTAAAAACGATTGTGCATCATGATTAAACTGTCCAGTGTTTGCTGGTGGGCCTATACATTCCTCTTTCCCAACTCGCAATGCGCAGCAACAGTGGGGTTAATAAGTTGAATTCTTGGACCTTGATCAAAACAAAACGTGGCGCATGTGAGAGGAAGCAGCTTTTGCGCTGATAGGCCCGAGAAACAGAGTGCCATGATTAACCACGGCCATTGTCTGATTCCCACAATGATACAATGGGCAACTGGCGCCCAGTACACAGTCACCAGTCCCTGTGCCAACAATGAAAACACTGCTGTCCAAAGACTGGCTAAATATAGTTTAACCCTCTGTGAAAGTGGCAATTGTGTTGGGCAAAAAAACAAACAAACAAACAAACAAAAAACCCAATAACAATAACAACAACAACCCAAATCACAACAACTACGAAGAAAAAAAAAAAAAACAAAACATGCAGCTTTTCCTGGTTCATCTTAATTCTTCCCTTCTTCTAGATCAGAACATTTGCATGGATGACAAAAATGTCCAACTTTACGTCTGGGGGCACCACGCGGCCCCAAAATTTCAGGTTAACAGCAGGTAAATAACAAAGCAATTGGGGCCTGGAAAGTTTCTAAGTCTGCATCATAAGCACTGACCTTGAAAGGAGTTCAGGATGCAGAAGAGGAAAGGAACCAAGTCAGAGAGGGGTCCAAAGTCCAGAAAGTTCAGCGCCCACGTTGTTCCAAAGAGGCAGCTCAGCCCCCAGATACTGAGAAAAACCACCCGATTCTGCTTCCATTCATCCCTGGATTGGATTTTCCTGTAGACCAGGAATAGCATCACGAGGCCAGAGGAGACCAGGATGACCAGGACCGTAATGTTGGTGACATAGTGAGCGAGCATAGCCTCATTGTTCATTTTCATCCAGCACCTGCAAACACCAAATACACTTAAAGGAGGAAAAGCAACAAATGACTCAACATGACTAATATTAGAATCAGAATCAAAATTACATTATTGATTCCCAAGGGTAGAATTGTTTATGTTAAATTACAACTGATTTCATCAAATTCAACACAAAATGCCACTATTAATGATCTTCAGCAGTCTCAAAATTATTCAACCCCTTCATGACAAGCATCCACCCTTTTGCTTTTATGACCTGCTGTAAACGTGATGCATAGCCAGCCACCTGCTTCTGGCAGCGTTCCTGGGAAATCTTAACCCATTCATCATGGCCAAAGGCCTCCACTTCAGCAATATTCTTGGATTTGCGTGAGTCAACCACCCTTTGTCAAATCCAACCAGGTATTTTAAATGGGTTCAAGTCAGGTGACTGTGATAGCCACTGCAGTATCTTCCAGGACCTCTTCTGAAACCAAGCCCTGGTGGACTTTGAGGTATTCTTGGGATCACTGTCTTGTTGGAAGGTCCAGTAACACCCAAGCTTCAGATTCCAAACAGATGGAATGGCATTTCCCGATATTTGGTTGAGTCCATCTTGCCCGCCATACGCTGCCGGTTTCCAGTGCCAGAGGAAGCAAAGCAGCTTCAGAGCATCCCTGCACCACCACTATGCCTCACTTTAGGCAGAGTATACTTTTCAGCATATGCTTAATTCTTTCTCCTCCAAATTTACCGCTGATCCACAGCTCTAAAAAGTCAGAGCAGCGTAGCCACTATTCCTTTAACTTTAAACTTGTGAACTCTGCCTCCGATTGTATCTCTCGGAACATTCAGCACCTTTGGTATCTTTTTGTATCCTTTTCCTTGTTTGTGCAAGGCAAGGATCTGTTCAGTGAAAATTTTGGTCAATTCACTTAATTTAGCCATATTTCTAACACGCAATCAAACAAAAATCATAGTCAACAGTTAAAGTATTGTTAAAGTTAAAGTATAGAGTTGTTCTATCTCAAACACATCTGATGCAACTAATGGAGCCCTTGATTGGTTGTATCCCATGTGCTTGAGACCAAACCTGATTTGTAAATGCGTGCTCTTGGAAGGAATGCTATTGAGGGTGATGAATAATTGCAACACTGCAGCAGTCATTGAAAGTAGGATTTAGTGTTGAATTTGGATAAAATCCTTGTAATATTAATTTTATTTAACTATTTAAAAGGGTCTCGTATTGTTGATTGTAAACACCTTCAGCATTAAAAACTTTGCCAATAAACCTAAAGTGCAATGGGGGTTGAACTGAAATTGCAACTGGAAGCAGTTTTTGGGCTCTGCAGCTTTTCCATTCATTACTCCATTAGCTATCCAAGCATTGCTGCCTATGCCAAATGTCTTTATCTACATATTCTTACTCACATCAGATACGGGTTGGCGATATCATCACTTGGTATAATCTCTCTCACTCCATATATGTCGCCCACTAGAACCAGGATCAAAACTGGAAGAGCAGGGAGCCCTGGGGACAAATTTTCAAAGGCCATAAGTTCATGTCATGTTTGCCTTCAATAAAAATAGAATTCTTACAAATATTACGTTACACACTCACCAAAGCCAAACAGGCACCATAGCTTTCCTATGTCTTTAGGGAGAGGGCTGAAAACCATGTACACCAACCAGAAGGTATGAAAAATTTCAATGCCCATCCAGCTGAAGGAGCTGAGGAGGGCGTAGTGGAGGCCTGCCCCCACCCAAATGCACACACTCTCCTTTACCAGGTTGGCAATGATCCCAGTGAAGAAGAAAAGCAGGTTGAGGAGAGCAAGGGATGTAGCCAGGCCTAAGTGAATAGGCAAGGACGGCTCCTTAAATCGTCTGATGGAGGGAAAACAGGAAGGAAAGGAACAATTACTTTGTAACTAAACTTTTGTTTTTATACATCAGGCTGAACATTTTTCCTGAAAATGGAGTTCTACCTTTTCTTGCAGAGAATAATGATAAGCATGACACAGCTGATGACTGACACGAGGCAGCCCAGAGATGTAATGACTGTCAACGCCAGAAGGTGGCGCACTGGTCGTGGCTCCAGTTGCTATTGTGGAACAAAGCAGTGACAAAAAGGTACAGCTCAATGTGCGACTGTGTACATTTAGTCTGTATTTCATCAATCTTAATTGACAGATGTAACAGTGTCTATGCAGCATGTGTGTAAACACATGCTGATTTTGTTTGTTTGTTTTCTTCATTCCATCGGCAAGTATGTCTCACCACCAGTACGGAGAAATAAGTCAGATGGTTGCAGAGACACTCGGTGTGAGTTTCTGCTTTCTGTTGTGTCTCACATCCATCCACCAACCAGTTGATCTGCAAAGGGTCTACAGACACACAACACTGACTTAAATATTCTTTATTATCATCCACAGCTTATGAATCGAAACTGTGCGTAAGCTTGGTTCTGACCTTTCCTGGTGTCCCATGAAACACATTTCCGTGAATGATTCATCTGACATAAAGAAGTAGGAGAGAGAGAGGGAGACAGAGATGTTGCACGTTACTGTTCACATTAATGAAGTCACAACTACATTCATTCGTTTGATAGCAGTGGCTGGAACAGCCAAAGGGAAAGGGAAAGGGAAAAAAGAAACAGGCATACTCCATTTCCTGCACATGAATCTGTATTCATGAACAATGTACAGTGACACTGTTTGCACCTTGTGCTGTTTTGACCATGTGTATGCGTTCTTTAGAGCGAGCCAAGTTCATTGTTGTTGACATGGCAAAATCTTTGGTGAAAACAGAAGTAACTGTAGTTATGTGCTAACTGCTTCTTTAAGTAGAGTTGGACAATATACCATGGTTATTTATTGCGATGTGTTACTTGAAGTTGATGCGATTATCATTTAATATTTACCAATCAAAATTTCTGACATTTGTTTCAATCCTAATGCTGACGACTCTATTCATGAGACTGAAGCAGGACTTCACAGTGGATTTACTGCCCTAAAGTTTATTGATGAGCTCGGTGAGTAATCTGATCAACAACTGCTGAAATTTGGTGAAATAGATTGTGTTTTTGTCCATAAAAAATGTGTGTGTAAGCAAAAAACTACTTTGAGAATATACAGAGGAGCTGCCGGGTATTTCACAATGTGAGGTAAGAAATGAAACTGAGTGGTAATCTGCATTGACATAATAGCCACACAAAGGTGACGACACCAGCTGTGTTTTCAATTTCAGGGCAACTGTCTGGGCTCTGCAACATTTCTGCTGTTAAAGTTACCACCTTGTTTCTTATAACTCACCACGTGGAATTTTGCAGAAAATTACAAACTGACTGTGAATTTGTTTTATAAATTCACTGTGTGAGTCACAAATCCCTTGTTCAATTGTGAATTCAGACAAAAATATCTAACCTTTGACACAAAAAATACACAACTCACAGGTATTGGTTCATGGTGAAAGTCAATCCTGATTGGCTCGGGCAGATCGGTAATGACCTCGTTCTCCACTGTGATTTCCACCACATCGTTGAGAATCCAAACCTCCTTTTGATCCTCCTGCCGAACACACACACACACACACACAGACACACACACACGCAGGCATGTGATATCGTGCTGACATATGTTAAACTGCCAGCTTTGACTGAAGGCAAAGTGAGCCTCACCTGAAATGGGAAGTTGTTCTTGAAGAATGTGCAGATGGCTTTACTTGTCCCTTTGGCGGCTTGTTTTAGAGCAGGGGGCAGATGGACGGTGGCAGAAGGCTCTTCAGATGCACCTTTTGTGACCTAAAAAAACGGCATGTAGTGAGAACATTGGACATTATTTGCCCAATTCGCTGTCATGATTATGCTTGAAAAGCGAGGGGGATTACTATTTAGCAGAAACAAAAAATCAAAGAGCAGCAAGTCTCAATTACTCAGTTAAATACAGGACAGAGAAACAATGTCAACAAAAATAAAATGCTTCCATGTTTTCAAACTCACTGACTTGACTTGTACCACCCTGTTACTTGGCATCACAACCCTACAGTGTGCAGAGCTGTAATGAGTAGACTGTGTGCAGATTGCTGGGTAGAAACACAAATGGCTCTATTTTAAGGTAGTTTGGAGGGGAAAATGTCAGCTTTCAGCATCCATCCTCTACTTGTCATTAAAATGCTGCCATCAAGCATTTTGATGTGGCTGAGCTCTCACCTATTTTCTGAACCAAACCACCACCACTCTCAATTTGAATAAATACGCTATAAAATAAGGCCCTGATTAAAAGAAGTCTGAAAGAGTCATGTTTCAGACATAAAGAGGCCCTATCTAAATAAAATTCACTACAGAGACATTACCAGTTCGATGAATCAAATGGTCCTGCTGTCTCTCCCACTGCAGCCATGACCATCATCATGGATGCAGGAGATAAAACTGATAAAACATCAGCTGGATGTTTTTGTTTTTGAGGACTGTGCACCACAATTGAAACCTACAGTGTTGTTTTGTTATACAGATGTGTGTTGTTTTTTTTTTTTTTTTTCTATTTGTGTCGGAGTTGTGAATTTGCAGCAAAAAAGGCCCAAAACTGATGTGGTCACAAAATATGACTGATGCGGTCTGTGCAGCTCTGTTGCTGCTTTCAACTGATTAAACCTTTATTATTATTATTTTATTAGTGTCCAATATGATTTAGTCCTGTGGATGTTTACTCCTATAATGAGTTAAAAATCCACAGAAACACAGGATGCGAAAGGATGTGAAGTTACTTTTAAATTAAATATAAATCTGAGGATTTATATTAAGCTAAGTTTTCTCTGAACCCTACTGATCTACTTATTTAGTGTTATTTCAAAAAGACATTTTTTGCAAATGTTTCTGTTTTGTTATGTCAAGGCACCTTGAACTGCAGTCTTTCTAAAATAGGGGATATATAAATTAAGTTCATTTTGTTTTAATTCAAAGCATAACTGCACTCTGGGTTTCAACTTGAACACTGGCACCGACGTATTTGAACTGATTCCGTGTCGACAGTTTTGCTAATATTTCACTAGTTTACTCTTGGTTAAGAAAGAGCTTCTGAAAAAGAACAGCTCCCAACTGCAGTGGGAAATTCATGAGCCTTTTTTGAAAACCAATCATGTTGCCAATGTATGCTCTACATAAGACATGGGCTTTATACGGCTCACGGGCCATTTTATTTACCAAGTTAAAGTTTAGCCTAATAAGGCTAAAACTTAGCCTTTAACCATCATGTGGGTCAGATCTGGCCATATGATGTCCAGGTGTGGGCTAAAGAAATGAATTAGATTATCTAAATTGGCTTTTATTTTTAAATGCTTGCATTGTCCACCACTGCTCTAGTAAGAACTGGATGCTGAGCACAACTTACACGCTTGGAAATGAGAAGCTGGAACTGAGAGCCAGAGTCCTAGTTTTTAATTCAAGTATTGTGTTAACTTCTAGGTTACTCTTGATGATGGATACACTTTTGACTGTTTTGTGTGTCTTACAGGCGATGTGAAGTTGATGCCTTGGAAATCCTCCTTCATCTCCACCTGAAAGCTTTGAGCACAGGGATCTTGAGCATTCCTTCCAGCGTTCCTGGACACACAAAAATTCACACACACCATGATACTGAAATAAAAACGTATGCAGTCAGCTAGCCATTTGAATCAAGTGACTCACATCCTAACTTGGCTAAAATTTCACTTCCTTTTTATGGTTAATGTTCACACGCTCAATTACTGTTCATAAAACTCACTGCTCACTGCTCACTTCAGTGACTTCAGCAAATGAGAGCAAACTGTATGAGGAAAGGTGTTGACCGAAAGTCCCCAGCTGTGTTATTTTCTGTGAAAATTTGATGATATAGCTGAGAAAAAGCAGGGAGGGAATTACATGGAGACTTGGGCGTGGTTGTTTTTCGCTTCTTCACATAACTCCTCTGCAAAAAAACAAACAAACAAAAAATCAGTTTTGAATTTGACATTCAACTCTAAACTGTAACACTTATCCTTGCAAACATTTAACTGAACCACAGGGAAATTAAAAGATCCATGTGCACACATTAAACTTACCATTTAGGGCAGGAAATAATACAAAATTTTTACATTCAATGAGAAAAGCCTTCCACTGGCTAATAGATTGTAGAAATACTGTATAAAAAGTCCATTCTTACTGCAGGTGACACGCATTCCAATGAACTTGTAGGCTCTGCGCGTTTTGGCTGAGATGACATCAGTTCTGACGGTCCCATTGATGATGCCATATGGCGCTTCTGGTTCAGTAGGGCCATCAGACAGATATGTACAACAGGAGGCCCCTAGGCTGGCAGGCCAACACAGCGTAAGGTTCCTTCCTCTCAGCTGTCCAACAAAACAAGATTGAGCAAAACTTAATAAGATTTCAATAAAGCCATAGAGGCATAGACAGTGCTCATTGTCCACATTGTATTTAATTTTTCGCCAAAAATAGTTGACCGAAAGGACCGAAAGTTGTTTCTTTTGGTCCTGGTCTGGTTTAAGCATCACTTTGCCAACCACAGAATTTTCAGTGGGTTTATATGTGAAACCACTAATTAAAAGTTCAAACAGAAATAAAAGTAACTGCTCAACAACTGTTATCATATTCCTTAATAGTCACTCCTGTCATCGAAGGGTTAGCATGTTTGAACACAAACAAACAATCAAACTACACCTCGTTACGAGACAGGAGGTATGAACCATTTCTTGTAATGTGTCATCATTTGCTATAGCATATCTTTGTTTTCACTTGTCAATCTTACGTGTCTAACCCATTGGATGCATTTTAGAAAAAAACATTCCTCTTTCACTTTGACAATTGATACTGAAGTTTCCACAAAACAATAAAAACCACTGAGTTGCCTTCTCTCTCCAGATTTACCTGCAGTTTGAACTGATCCAGCAGCGGTTCCCAGTACACACAGAAGTTACTTTCCTCTTCTGAATTAAGTCCAAACTCATTGAGGTGAATAACATCAGATCGCTGACAATGGGAAGTGATCTGTCCCTCAATGGACAGAGAGCTCTCATTGGCCATGACTGAAACATTTTGGCAGCCTTGGGAGAGGTTAACATTTAGGCTCAGGTGGTTCATGCTGTGGCGCCAGGTCCCACAAAACTTCAGGTCCTGGTCATTTTCGCTCAAACCTGAAGTAAACAAACAAAAGAGCACAGTGTATAAAGGGGAAAAGGGTGACGTGTTACAAAATAATCTAAAATACAATTGCATCAATGACATTACATTTAAATAATTTTTTGTTTTAATTTAGATGATTATTGATGATGAAAATAAAACATCTAGTACCTCAAAACATTTGATTGTTTTCCAATGTCAATCAATGTTTAAGCTCTGAAAAGTGCATTCATTGTTGCATTTAATATGTGGTTGGGGCTCATAAAGAATGAATGATTGCATCACTGGTGCATTGCTGGGGAGCTCTCAGCCTGTGGCTCTCCTAGGGCCTTAATAAAGGTTGATCAAAACCTGCTAAAAACTAAGTACATTTCTCCAGACAGCTGAGAACTGCATTGCGTGGGTTGTGCCAGATTTGTAGGGGATGTGCAGCTTGCATTTGGCTAACACTGAATGACATTTGGATGGAAAAGAGGTCCTACAAGTAAAATCTTTCATATAAATGCAAAATATGTGTTTTTTCCCAGACAGTTTCTTCCTTTGATGTGAACCTCAGCATAAAACAACAAAAACAATACCTGACACAACCACAACCAAGAACGTTTGACGGGTTGGCACTTTTGCCTTAAGGGGAAATTTTGTTCAAATCCAAAAGGGCAAAATCAAAACAAAAGAAACTTGTTTTGAATGGTTTCTTGGTCATGTGTAGTTGGATTTTAAGGAAAAAAAAAAGGAATGAAATTGTTCGTCAAGTTTGGTCAAAAAAATTCTGAGATTTCATTTTTAAATCTTATGTCCCAGCTCTAAAGTAAAAAAAAACTGCCGATACAGAAACCAAATAATTTCAAAATAAACCAGGAAGTCAAACGCACTAATAAAAAAGCAATCGTGTCATGGAGTAGTTCTGGACATTTTCAGTTCTTGTTTTGAGGCTTTAGATGTAAACAGATAAAATGATCAGTCACTAATTTCACATTGTCATGATCTGTAATTGAAAGGCATGTGCTGTTACCACGGTAACCAAGTGTTGTACTGAATTGAGGCACACAAGGCTGGCTTGCTTTGATGATGTCACCAAGAACTATGACACATCATATACTGATGTAGTTCAAAGATTGTGACGTCACACAATTCCTACATCAAAAGAATTCTGTGTTAGGAAGGACAATACATACACATGTTCAGCGAAGCAGCAAGTTACTCAACGTTGACACAAAGAACAAGAGAAAAAGAAGAATGGGAAGAAGAAGAAAAGAAATCTTTATTCCAAGCCTGGAATGCCGTGTTAAGACTTACGTTGCAAACTGGGATGAGAAAATCCAAAGAGAATTGCGTTGCACAAATGCAAAACTCCTTCAGGCGTATACTAAACCTGAAAGGTTGACACTAAAAGCCCATGTGCAAACCCTGTGGACAGTCCAGCATCTGCTGCATAACACACCAGAAACCTCGACTCCTGCAGTGTCTTTAGTCACAGAAATATCCAACCTTCAATATAATCTAAGTCAGTCCAAAAACGCATTGGGGGAGGCACGTCAGAAACTTCAAACACAAGAGAAAATCATCAAGCAGCTAAAAATCCAAATTGACGATCAAGCGAAGCAGATTTTCAAAGCAAAAGAAAAAGAAAATATTCTCTGTGATAAGATGAAGGACTTTGAAGTGGCCCGTTGCTCCATACACAATTTGAAATGTGCCGTCAATCCATCGAACACACTACAGGATGCTCAGAAACAGCAACACAAGGAGTCAACTGAAGAGCGCGGGGATTCAAGTGAAGACAACAAACTGGGGGCTTATGCTTCAGTCCACTTGCAGAGTCAGGATACAAACAGATCTGTTTTTGAGCCAGTGCCAGAAGAGGCACCCAGAGACCAACAGGAAGAAAAAGGGGAAGTATATGAGATCCGTCGCGGAAAGTGGGACTTTGAGCATCATGATGACAAGAAGCTTAGTGAAAATGACCAAATAATTTCTCTCCAACCGAGTGAGGTAGAGAAAATCAGGGATGCAACAGTCATGCGCCTCTGGGAGAAGAAAGAGACTTCGCTTGAGAGCCAGAGAGTGGAAATCTCCAAACTATGTGCCGCTTTCAAGACTCAGTGTGAAGAGGCAAGGACAATTCCTGAAGCCAAGGAAAAAGAGTGGACCGAGAAGTATTTGGAGATGGAAAGAAGCTCCAAGGACAAAAAGGAAAAGACGCCCAGGAGGGGGAACTGCTTTGTCAGATTGTTCACATTTGGTTGTGGCAGGAAGTAGACCAGTAGGGTAGATATACCTGTGGACCATCAACTACCTTCACAATGACAGTCACAAAAAAATAAGTGGCTGTTTTCTCTTTCTCTCTCTCTCTCTCTCTCTCTCTCTCTCTCTCTCTCTCTCTCTCTCTCTCTCTCTCTCTCTCTCTCTCTCTCTCTCACTCTCTCACTCTCTCACTCTCCAATGAATTAATCCAATCTAACTCTCTCTCTCTCTCTCTCTCTCTCTCTCTCTCAATAAATAAATAAATACAATCCAAATACAATGCACTAATTATTCTCCTTGTTAATTAAACACTGAAACAAAACCATTGACACACATAAAACTGCAGAAACTTGTGGAGTATGAAAACAGACTTCTGGTTACAAGAAACACACACATTTATGGAGAAATCAAATCGAGGGGTTATGCTTTGGTTGATATGGGACCACAGACAACAACACCTGAACCTCAAAATGAATGTTCTCACAAAACTGAGCTCCACTTCCTTTCCTTAACTGAAGAGGGGAAGTTCTGTCTGCAGGTTTGATAATCGGATGTTCAGTTGTGCATGTTGCGTAATAATATGCGTATAATGGATTAGCTAGAGTTGCTAATGTGAGCATATGTTTTCTTTTCAAGTTAAATCAATGTTTCTGGACAGAGCTGTGATGTCAGAGGGTTGATCGATGGGAAGAACATGGGTTTGTTTGAACAATTCCAGTCCTACAAAAGCCCAATACTGTTATTCTCAACAATCATCACAAAACTGCTGCAGGTAAATGCCGCTGCATTGGTGCACAGCTGAACTCACTTACTGGAGCACCAATTACATAGCCCTGTGTGTGACGGTGAAGTCACACACACACTTTGGGCTTCCTGTGGGTATTTGAACAGGAATTTAGAATTATTTCTGAAATTCACTTCACAACTTCAATATCTGTCCTGTCTTTCTCCAACTTACCTACCCTCAGACTGGCTGTAACAGGTTTTCATCATGCTAAATATACTACAGATGTGACAGCACAGTCAAGCGCAGCATGTGACAACATGGCTGTAAAAATGGATGTGGCCCTAAGTGAGCTCTTCAAAGACAAAGATGTTGGTATATGTTATCTTACCTGTGGTGAGGAGGAAAGTAAGGATGAACACAACCCTCAGACTATCGGTCTGTCGCGGCTCCATTGGTAAGAACTGCCACAGGGAAACACAGCAAGTCAAATGCAGTTAGACAAAGCCATGCTGATACAGTTGTGCAATTGCAGCCCATTCTTAAGACTAAAAACTACATTTCAATGACCAACAAGCATAACTCATATGGATGCTATGTGCAGCCACAGAACCTATACAGAAAAAAAAACTATCCTTATCTAAACACAAAACACAAAAAGGGTTTTTTTTTTTATGATAATATTCTTATCTAGACGCCAGTGTTATTTCTGCTTTCTTATCAATTAATAAAAATAAGCCAAGACTCAAAACACCCACAGGGACCTTTCTATGCTGTTATCAATTGAAACAGCCTTCCCTTTTAACTGGAACGATTACTAGATGCACCCCCCACACAATTCACTCTTTCCATCCCACAATAGCAACCAGACAGATATGTTAATTAGCGCACACACACTCACACAATCCATGAACTCTGACAAAGATGTGAACTCTGTTATCACAGACAGTTGAGGTCTTCACAGTGCCCACAACACACTCTTGAGCTTTGTTGCAGCAAGTGGTGACACAATGAATCCACAATCGCACTTTTCAATTCAGCTCTTCATCTGAGGCTGCTTGGCGTTACTGTCTACTATGCAAGACTGTGTGGGAAGAGTTAATACACTGATACTGAGCATCGCCAGACAGACAGGAACCAGCTGAACCACAGACAAAGGAAAGAGAACAAGACACAGACAAAAAAGACAGCAGAGCCAGCCACTGCACAGCTCAGGCGGTCAGCTGAGCAACAAAGTCTGACTACAAGTCGTACAAGTTCAGTGGTACACATTAGTCCAAAGACTTTTGTTTTCACTTCTTTTTAATCCAGTTTATTTCTGTTTGGTTTGCACAAAGAACATAAGTAAACTCACAGTGTTAGCTCACAGAAAGTTAATTAACTTACTGTAAAGCAGGTGAATCACGTGCATCAACACCAAGAAAAATAGATTCAAGAAGAATTTCATACCAACAGACATCACATTGTTGAATGCACTAACCGTCCTCATATTGACAAATGTAAAATGTAATTATTATAATTATTATTGGTTGGACAGTTATCAAATGCATCACACACTTTTTGCAAATGCATTTGCACGTTATGTAAATTTTTTAATGTCTATTGGGTGTGTTGTATGTTAACTATGTGATTCTGATTCTATTAACTTCACCAAGGGGGAGCAAATATAAGTGGAACAAAACTAAGAATGGACTCTTTTTGCACTCATTATATTCTAAGACGTGATATTACTAACATTTTTACTGACATGTACAGATGGCAGAGGTGGCAAAAGTACTCATTTTCTGTACTTAAGTAGAAGTACAGATACGTGTGTAAAAAAAATACTCTGGTAGAAGTACTGATTCAACTCCTTCACTCAAGTAAAAGTAAGAAAGTGCAGGCTCTGAAATGTACTTTCAAAGTAAAAGTAAAAAGTAAAAATTATTTTTTGCCGTTATTGAAACACAGTACATCCTCCTGATAATTTCTGCTACAGTACAAGTTCTCGTTGTCTCTCTACCGTCACCTCACTCACTCGACTTCTTCCCACAGTTTGCTGTCCCCCCCTCTTCTTCTCCCTCTTTCCCTCTCTAGTTCGTCAGAAAAATATCCCTGAAAAATCTATTTAAGTACAGTAACAAATACTTTGTTACTTGTCATCTCTGACAGATGGCTGTAAAAACTGCACTCAAAGAATTACTTCTGTATCGCAGTTTTCATTCCAGTCTACAGCTTAGAATGCACCCAGTGATTTGTTGTGCGGTCGAAAGAGTCTCACCTATTTTTCACATGCTGAATGTGCAAAACAGATACATTTTGTTGTGAATATGAAACATCCTGCAATGCCACTGCTAAACATGTTGTACAAAAGGAAAGGACGTTACTAATTTCAGTTTTGGTACAAAATTAAACAGATCACACAGAAACACATTCCTATAAAACTAATGGGGTTTTGCCTCTTCCCTTTTTCAATTAAAATGTTTAGAACAAGAGGCATACAGACAGCATTTGCTGTGCTGTTGATAATTCTTTTACTGAACAACATCAATCTATATTGTAATCAAAGTCATTGATGCGTTATATTGCTACAGTTTGTACACGGAGCTCGTGTGTGTGAAATACTGATAACAGACAAATAGAAAGGCACGTATGTGGCAAAATTTAAGCCAGGCCAAGATGCAGCTACATTTTGGATATGATGACAAAGTCAGACACATCTAAGCATGCATCACATCACCCATAATCTAACACCATTTAGCAGATCTCTCAGTGGATAGGCATTATACTGATGAGGGAAACCACGATGACTAACAGTAAGCCATTGTAGCCATGGACAACCAGCCAGTGACATAAAAGGTTTGCATGCGATCAGGTATTGGTACTTGAGAATATTCTCCACATGCTTTGTAAGAGTGGGTGATAAGTCAAATTTCCTGTGTACTGAAAATTTCAGAAGTACAGAAGCTTCTGAATCAACACGTAAACTAACTCTCCCTCTCACTAACCCCACCCTTCCCCCATTGTCCTCGCACGGCAGCCAGGCATCAGTTCAGCACAAGAATTTCCCGTTTTCTTTCGTTTCCCCGCTCATAAAGTGCGTGAGTGTGAGAAATACAAGGAAAGGCTGGCATAAGTGGATGTGTGTATGAGTGCACATAATGGAAATTGGAATGCTGCTCACAGAATTAATTCCTTTTTAACGTCAGCCTCACACTCATCTTGGAACCTGTTGCTTCACTACAGACATCACTCCTACACACAATTCATGTTTGAATACAGCAACCCATTTCCACCTTGTGACTGCTGGGCTGTGTGTTTTCCAGTAAAATTTCTCACTGTCACTTCTGTCTCATATTAGTGTGACTCACTCTCATCATCTTGTTGGACTTCGTGCTCAGTTTTGTCCTAGACAAAACAATGTGTGTCGCACAGCCAAAAGAGATGAGTGGGCAACGTGGCTGAGTCATTTTAAGAGTTTTGGAGGTGCTGCACATTCATTTCTATCTCAAGCTGTAAGAGTGGCATCATCAGTGAGTTTGTCCAGGACTGGCCCAAACCAAAATGTGGGTCATTTGGCTACAAATTATTTTTAAACATTCATACATTCATACATACATTCAGAGGATGACAAAGAACTTATGACAAACGGTATGTTGAAAGTCAAAACCACCAAACTTTCAGCTACTAGTAGGTTGATTTAGTGTTCACAAAAACCTTCATTTTCTCAAAAATCACAATTGATGGCTCTAACAGTTGACTGCTGAGTAGACTAGTTTTGCTATTTAGCGTAATGGAATTTAATGTCCAAGATATCCTCTCTGGTCTCAATCATTTGAACAAGTAAAGTAAAAGCTTGAACAAAATTACAAATAGGAAAGTTTACATTTTAAAGTGAGAGGAGAATTGAAATTATCTTGTGGTTAAACTTGTGACCGAGCTGGTGCTGACTCATTCTGGCAGCACTCATATACTTTAGCCGACAAAGAAGAAATAACACACAAGCAAAATCAAAATGGTGAACATGACAAACTTGGTGTAAACTAAGGACCAGCATGCTAGCAATGTCACTGTGAGTACTTTGGCATGCCAGTATTGGCTTTTACATCAAAGCTGCCTCAAGTACTTCATAGCCGGTGCCATGGTGCAAAAATACCACGTCAAATTTCCCATCTGACCTGTTGTGTTGTTGACTGCCGTGTATACTGTATCATATATACAAATTATTTTCTCTAGGCTTTGCTTGAAAAAAGTCTCACACGGTAATTTAGGTACAGATGACAACAAAGGACCCTTTGGAAAGTTAATAAAATCACCTTGCACGCAAATTTACAGCAAAGTCAAAACGAAGTTTCTATTTGGTCCTGCAAGACTTTGGGCCTACATCGATTCCAAAACTCTAAAAGCAGCAGAGTGAATGAGCAAAGAATGTGCATGGAAGAGTAACTCGGGGAACAAAAGCAGCTCTTTGTTGTCAAGCCTTACAGCTGAAGTGACAGCGAGCGTGAATAAGGGTCAAAGATCACTGGAGGCTGTTTAAGCCAATGGCACACAGAAACAGTTCTCACTCCCTGCACAACACTCACTCTTTTTAATTTGAGGACTTTTTTTTTTTTTCCATGTAACGTCTATATTTTGATGTACTGTGTTTTATTTTTCAGCTCTCTAGAGTTTTCCTTCAACAGTGAATGCAAAATCAAATTCATGGCCGTAGGTGAAGAATTCTTTATCACATTGCTCAGGAAATAGAGCCTCATGTATTCTTCTGAAACAACACAGTGGCCTCAGTCGTTTTTCTCATTTTTTTTTTTTTTTTTACGTTTGCTGCTGTGGGAAGACTGCACTGCGCTACAATGTTGTGTGCTCCTGCCCAACATAGCAGTTGATAAGAAAGATTTGTTTTTACAATACAAGAATCAGATTGGTTGTTGCTTGTCATGTTGATTTACAGCTCAGCATACTACGAGCAGCTCAGAACATGCATGTGAAAATGGCTGGTTAAAGCCACATCGCGAACAGCTGCAGAGGAGTTTCTGAAAGTGACACTCAAGGCATCCAATTGAAAATATTTACAATACCAGTACTTTTTCTCAGAACTCATCGGAAAAAATTCAAACTTAAAGCCTGAAATGCTGCATCAAAACAGGAATGAGCTTCTGTAAGTCTTTTGTAAAGTAACACTTCAAGTTGAAAGAGAAGACTAAAAGGAATTAAGAGGAATGCTCCCTGGGCTACATTTCTATGAGGACTTTACATTCTTTGTGGTAGCGCCATAGTGATGCAGTGTCTGCGTTGAGTGTGGATGTGTGCCTTTATCTGTATCTTGCCATTCTCTGTGAGGAAATTAGAGGAGCAGGTGGAATGCTGCTGCAGAGATTTCCTTCAGGGCTCTGAATAAATCAATAATCCAATACACACAAACACACACACACACACACACACACACACACAAAAGCCAGCTTATTTATAGGCCTAAAATCACCCCAGGTGTGGCTTTAGGTCCAGGGTCTTTCTTTTCCTCACGGTGAAAAATCACCATGGGGAAAACACAGAGAAGAAGCTTCAGCAATGAGTCACATCCACTGTATATATTTGACTTTCAAAGAAACGGGGCCTTGTGGGGTGCTCCTCATTTCTCATATTTAATATAACCATTCTCGGTTACATGTGGTAGTTTGCCCTCGTTTAAGACGCACACATTTTTCACACCTTTGTGCTTTTTTCTTCGCCTGTGTGTGTGCATCTGAGTGAAATATTTTGATTGTTCCGTTCAGGCAAAGTCAGGAAACCACAGCTGTAATGAGAGCAAGGTAGAGGCTGCAGGTCCCTGCAGCTGTCTGCCTCTCCGTCCCGACGTCGAGCCAGCATCACCTCTTTATTCTCTTTATTCAGCTAAATTCAACAAGCAGTCCAAAACTGGAATGGGTGTGTAGCTTGTGGGACGTAAATAAAGCACCGGCTTCACATTATTATTCTAGGGCATACTTGAAATTAAAATTTGAGTAAATGATAAGATCCCCCCCCCCCCCCCACCCAGATATAATCTTCAGTCACTACTGATACCGCAGTAAACACGCAATACAATTTTTCAAAGTGTAAAATTAAGTGTGATTTTAAAAAATGAATTGTACAGCACGGCACAGCTTGTTTTGTGTAGAAAACGTGGTGAACAGGAGAGCCGGAGTTACCTTCAGTAGTTTTCCCATTAGCGGCTCCGGACCTGACGGACGAACAGACTTCACTTATCTTCTCTGGACGTTTCCCTTTTCTTTTTCTTTCTTCTTGCCTTAGGTCATTCCTGACACCCGCTAAGAGTTTCACACGGTCCGAGGTATTTTTAAAACTGGAAAGTCCAATGAACGAGTCGGCGGTGCGGCGCGTCGGGTGGAGCCGTCGGACGGGAACCTCCGCCGGGGAGAGAGCTGTCAGCACGGCCGAGGCGTGAGCTGGAGCTGGTGTCAGAGTGGCCACACTGAGGGGCGACACACTTCCGTTTTAACACTTTCAGATTTAAAGAAACAACCCTTCACACAGGAAGCTAAGTGGTAAAAACCCTTGTCGGTGCTTATACTGTAGCTGTCCCGTTTGGTCAATCGAGGGTGTGCTTCCCCTTCCCGATTGATAACCGATTGTTATCTGCAGTGTTATCTTAGTTGTGCACGTGCGTGCCTTTTTCTTGTGATCATTTTGAAAGCAAACTCATATCCGCCTTTCCTTCTGCTGTCTGTCTCTCACTTGACTAGTGTCAGCGCAGCAAGGTGTGAAACTGGGAGCCGGACACGGTGATCCAGAAGAGCTGGATGTGGATCTGGGAGCGCAGAGGAGAGGCTGAGAGACGATGGGGAATCAACTCAGTCATTTCAAAGCCACTGTTATTGACCCAAGATAAGCTCCGATGAAATGATGTGTTGCTATTACATCTTATAATGCCAGAAATGGATTTAACGCCTACACAGCTCAGACCCGGGGATAAGGAGTTTTAATTCGGGTTATTACAGAAATTCTCAAATAAGATTTCTCCAAATGTCACTTAGGAAGCCTTATCAAATAATGTGAGGGGTTTTTGATAGAGGAGAGTGTTAACTAACTGTGTTATCTCTGAAAGCCTCAGCAGTGACTCCAGTGCATGATATGTCACGTCAGTGAGCCAGATGCAGGAAAGGAAGTATACTACAAGTGCTCCTTGGGTGCCACACACACCTGGCACAGTTGAAAGTTTGAACCTTACCACAGACCACAAATTTGTCATGACAAGGTTTGAGGTTTTCAGCAAAAGCAAAGAGGAAAAAAGGTGTAAAGGAAGGACAAAAAAAAAGGGTAAAAAAAAAACGGTGTTGAGCATCTTCTGAGAAAGTAAAGTCTCTCTGGTGAAGTATAAGGTCCATTAAAGGTCTTAAGCAGCAGCTCTAAAGCTGAGCAGAAATGGCAGAATAACATGAAGCATAATGCTAAGCATAATGTGATGCTTAGACTGAGGAGCAACATCAGACAACTAATGCCACCATCATTTTCATCAGATTATTGAGTCTTTTCATGAAAATTAGCAGTGAAACAGGTAATATATATGACTACACAATAGTCATCAGTCTAAGCATTAAAACACTTTGTGTAGCTTTTCCTGTGCCTGAGAATGAGAACCATTTTTCCTTCAAGCAGTAAGTACATTTTTTTCTGTTGCCGTCAGGGCACAATTATGTAACTGTTTGTAAAGCTAACCACTTTTCGGATTCTGTCATCCCTTGTGCAGTTACCCTTTTTGATTTGTAGACTCCTAATTGTTGGTGTTTTAGTTTCCTGTCAGATCTTTTAACAACTTATTTATGAGCATTATTAGTGACTTCCACTTATAGCTGCTTTTACCACTTAGTTTGTTGTTTGTATGCTACTTGCTTTTTGTACACATCAAGCTGCTTCAAACTAATTGCCCAGAGCGAGCATTATATCACATATAACACATATCACAATCCATTTTCCTGGTCTTCAATACAGAATCTTTTTTGAGAGTAAGTTCTCACTAGAAAACTCCTGATGGGATCAAGACAGGCTGTGTTACAAGATATGAGCCAAGAAGGCCTCAGGCTTTTGGCATTACACCTCCTGAAGTTAATCAGACCTTATTGCATGACCTGTTGGCTCATGTGCAAAAGCTCTTTGTGTACACTGTATTGTACTGAGATTGTACTAAAGTCCAAGTGTTCTATTTTAGTTTAGTAAGTTTTGCATTCCCATTGCCATGAAATGTTTGCAGTGAATATTGTTGATTTTTTTTTTTTTTTTTTACATTTTCTGCTGTGCACAAACAGCATACACACCAAATATCCATGATGCACCTGAATCTACAGGTAATAAAAATAATTATCTGCTTCAGTTTATCTGATTTAATTTCTTCACGTCCTACCTGACCACCTTAAATGGTTGACTGTATGTGTATGTCTCCATAATCTGAAGAGAAAAAGAACAGAGAGAGAGTGGGGGTATAAGGGGACAGAGTGGGGAGGAGTCAATTCCACACCTGGTTCCTCTCTTCTGTTCAACTGTCTGACTGGTTGTGTCTTTGTGTGTTTTGCATGTGTGCGCGCGCGTCTGTGTGTGTGTCTGGAGCAGGATCCTTCAGTTGAACTGTGCAGGCCTGAGTAATAAAGAGGCCACCGTTATAGTGATGACAGGTGTTGTTGAAATCGGAAACACAAAACACAGACATGTGTGCACATACATACAAAACCACAACAGCACAACGCAAGACATAAAAATTTTGTAACCTGTTGGACCTGCTGGGACGGCAAAGCACAGAGTGAGTGAGAGTAAAAAAGGAAAAACAGAGCGAGACATATATAGCAGAAAGAGACTGAGAGAAGGTGTAGGAGTCATCAGACAAGCTCACTTACAAAAGTATGTTATCTTATCATCCATCACTATGTAAAAAAAACAGCACATTCTGCTGGTGACTGGGGTCCTCACTTAATAGATAACTATTACCCAGTGCTAACAGGATAAGGTGCAGCCAGGCAGAAAATGTTGTTGGCAGCGAACAATGTCTTATAGTTAGTTGGCCCTTGAGCGTGTAACACAATCTGCGGTCAAAAGCTTGAAATATGGTCCAAAGAAACCTGTGTCTGTCTGAACTTGTACAACAAAACCATTGTGGCCTACTATGTTGCAGGGCCAAGTTCCACAGATGTCATTCTGACAGGAAATAATGTGTTTTCTGCTCAGTAATAGATGTAACGTCCTGCTATTATGGTTTCACCGCCAACGTAAACTAAGAAATAATCCAAAAGCAAATCTTCTTAAATCCACCAAACACACCTATTGCATTGTTTGTGAAGGATCCTGTCTGTGAATGACTGTTTTCAGCGTAACTGTGCAAACAAGCTGCAATGTTAGGGGAAGTCCACAGGCCCTTATGATGACAAACTATCCAACACCCAAGGTATGAACAATAGTACACTTTGTTGGCTTAGGTTAAGACCTTTCATTTCACCAAAGACCTGTAAGGCTTTGATGTGTATTATTACCCTATTTCTTCATCTGGACTTTAACCCTAATCCATACTATCACCTTAACTCTTAACTGACAGTCCTCCAAATGTCTGAATTTCACTCTCAATGAGCTTGAGCCACTCACAGAAGCCCCTTTCTCGTTAAATTCAGCAGCATTGTTTTTGGAGCCATATGGGGCCCAGAGCCGCATCCACTGTGGTTTAAATGACTTCAGAGCTCTGTCAGGAAACAAAAGGCTGCAGCTCCTCCTGTGAAAAGCATCAGTTTTACTTGGATTTAAAGTTCAACCATCCATGCCTTCTATGTTCATTACATTTCACCCAGTTATGTTGCACTCCTTCACATCAGCTTCACTCAATATTTGTTTTTATTTGGTGTTTGAATGGGATCTTTTGGGGCTGTTATTTTGCTGCTTCTGCTCAATACTTTGAGGCTTAAATGAATATAAATCTTAAATCACCATTAAGCATCTATGCAGTTGTAGAAGAAGAGTTCCTGTGTGTTCATATGAAAACAAGAGGATGATGACTGAAAAAGACCTATTGGAAAAAAAAAAAGAAAAAAGAAAGACTTAGAATCTACCAGCTTCCTCAGCGGGGGCGCGCCAAAGTGTCTTCGTCCAAGAAGCTGGTTTTAGAAAGAACGAACTAATGTTAAACGCAAAACCTTTTCAGCTTATAATACATTATTCTTGTTTGTCATGAAAGCAACGAAAGGGCTAAAGTTAAACATGAAACTAACAGACTAACACCATAATATGCCAGTACTTCCAAGTTGTGCAATTTAAGAACTTTTGACTGCAAATCGGTGTGTATACGACTAACCATGGACAATAATCACTAGAATCTGCACTTCCCTCAGTTTTTTTGAAGTTATAAGTTACTTCTCCATTTAGATACCCTCAGGTAAACTATAAGTTTGTGCAACTATATTGGAGGATTTATCAACTTGAGCCGAACACGTCTTTGTGAAAACTTGTGAAAAATTTAACTGAAATGAAAATGAATCCATCAGACCAGGATACGATCAGGGTAGCTACGTAGTTATATGAAGAAGGATAAGACAGGAAGCCCTGGACACTTGGGGCTTTGGCCAGAAAAAAGGAAGAAGAAATTAAAAGTGACCAACAATATACATTTAATTGGCATCACTTTGTAAGTGGTTTTACAAGTAGACATGCAAGTGCTTTGGTATGTTGAGTAGCCTGAGCAGACATGCCTGAGTATGTAGTCTGTGCCTATTTTCATAGCGTCTCTTCTTTGTATATTCTACTTGTTCTTCTTTACACCGCCCCCGTATGAGGAACATACCTTCCCCTTCCTTTGTGTCGTGGCTGGTTGCAGGGGATTCTTTACGTACTGTTGAACAAATGAACAAATCAGGCTAAAGAGTAGTACATTTTTGAGGCTTTGAGCCAAACAGCGTATTTTCAACAACACACAATATCTGTGTTTTATTACTGCATAGAATCCTTTGTTTGTTTGGTTTTTTATATTTCATCTCTATCTCTCCGCCTCTTTGTCTGGCATACAGACAAGGAAATCTGTAGTCAATATGGGCCAGACAGACGAGACACAAACAAGCACACAGGCACACATAAACAAAAGCATGATCACATACGAACAGGAGCACACACACAGGCTCAACTTTATGCATTATTAAAAGCTTGTTAAACCAACATTACTGACAGGCAATAAACCCCCGCACATGGGTCTTCATCTGCAGGGCTTTGTCACCATGGTGACGATTGTGTGTCCTGCCAGATAGCAGCTGGTGGACCCTGGCTGTGATGTGGCATCGAGGGTGATGTATTTGTGTGCGTCCACACGACAGAGGGAGACAACACAAAGGGAATGGGAATTGGGCCGCTTCTAACAATATATGCCACGACATACACCCGAAAGCAAAGAAGCAGAAAGCAATTTCAGCAGACATTCACATATTGATCTGTGTATTGATTCCTGCTTGCAAATGAGTATTTATTTTCCAATTCATTCTGGGATCTGTATTGTGCGGGGGAGCAGTGTTGACACCCCACACAGTGGAGCATCTGTTTCTGCCACCCTCCTGCAGACGTGTATGGAACATGCAGAGGCAGGTCTGGATGGTACAAGCAGGGCTACGTGTTTGTGTCTTTGCGCATGATTACAGACATTTTATTACCCAAACATCCAGGCCTCCTTTCCTTCATTCCTCACTCACTTACTCCCTCTCCTGAAAGACCTCCCCACCCCCACCTCTGCAGGCAACCCCCATTCACACACGTTCAACTAAAGTGTTTCTTCAATTCAATGCTCACATCGTACGTTCATTCAGTTTTGAGTTTACACAGATATGACCTTTGAGTGAAATTATCATGAAAGGGCTGAAGACAAAGCTGATAAAGCCTCTGCGACAATGACACCACAGGATGTCCACATTGTTGCCCTGTCCCAGAAGTGAAATTCAAATGACGGGAAAGAGACATAAAACTGGATCAAGGCTAAAGGTTTTATCCCTGTTTTCAAGTCTTAGTGCTGTGCTAAGCTGGCCAGCTCCTGATAAACGGTATAGGCGAGGTATCAAAGATCCCAAACAAACTGCACCTGCATATAAAAAAATCTTGCTTCATTGCACTGCCTATTAGTGTGCATCATATATAAATGGACCTCTCAGAGAATCTGGTCTGTTGTGCTGGTGAACTCCATCCTATTCTGCCCTTCCCATTCAAATCAAAGAGTGTCCACTAAACAACAGACATGCTGTGTTTAATGCTAAACAGTTTAGCAGCTGCATAAGCAGCAGCCTCTAAAATTACCATAGAGCTGAATCAACCTCTTTATCCTAGTTTCAACAAAACTTGAACATTATAACCTTCATGAAGTAGATGATCAGTAGGGCTGTAGTATTAGAGTATCATTATTTTCAACTAGTTGGGCTTGATAACTGACAACTGAGTTTATTAAAAGTTAATAGATATCTTTGTAATCTTAGTCCTTTCATGATATTAAGATGGTCAGATGTCATCATTTATATTCTTCACAAGGGAAAAATGAAAGCGAATGGTACAGACCTTAATGATCAGCCCCTTCAGTGAGTGGAATAGAATCCCGATGGGAAGAGACACGGAGATGCCCCGGTCGGTCTGAGGAATACAGTATGGCAATGCTGTCAATGAAATGCTTTAGCCTTCACAGATCCCAGATTGCTATAAAGCTCAACATTTGCAGGCAAGTAGGAACCGATGTGCAAGACGCCAGTGCCATCAAGCTAATTTTCATTGAACCAGTTTCTGAACCCTTGAGTAGAGTTCAGGGTAAAAGATCTTGCCCTGACACCTCAGTGAGACACTTGATGCTGGTTTTCTTCTAAATAGTCTTGATGATGCCATTCTATCTTAATAAGCATATATTTTATGGTTTCTAAAAAATAGGACATACAGTACAGTATACAGTATGTAAATTGTATATATTTATAGAAGTGATCTGTTCTTTACACTGCTCAGCCTGAGCATTAAGACGAGACAGATAACGTTGATTATCTGATTTGCACGGCACCTGTCAAGTATGAGGATGTGTGACTGCCAAGACGACTGGAACGGAGCTTCTGTCACTCCAGCTCTTTGGGATGTTCCTGTTATGCAGCAGGTAGGATCTGTCAAAAGGTGTCTAAGAAAGGAAAACAGTTGTTTCTTTGTTTTTTACTTAATGTGTGTGGCTCTCTTACCCGGGGAAGACGTGGCACCAGGATACATCATGGGATGAAGACAAGCTGGTGGAAGCCATCTGATGCTCTGGACAATGTTCTGCTTGGAAACATTGGGACCTGCCATTCTTTTGGATGTTACCCTGAAGGTCCAAACTCCCAGATTTCAGTTCAATCTAGTATCTATGAGACGTCCTGGACAAAGTGATCCATATGTCGCTTTGGATTTTTCACCAAAAAAAATTCAATCAAATTCAAAATATATTAAAGTCTTACTTGGCTATAAATCAACTTCTGATTCACATTCTGAAGAGGACATTAAGAAACATAGAATGAAAGGAAAATACAGTGTTAGAATAATCTTTATTTACATATATGGAACTTTACATTTGACTTTACCGTATGATTAACTATAGTAAGGCTATACAACTCACCATAAAATAGCAGACAGATAAAATTTGATGCAGAGCTGCAGCTTTCAACCATCTCTGTTATAAAATTCGTGGGATTTGCACTGGAGCGCCCTCTAGCTGCAGCTGCCATCAAACACCAAAAAGAAACAAGGTGAAGGTGAATGGATTATACCAAATTAGGAAGGAGCCCTGGAGTTGAAGTTGATGGCCAAGGGTGACCAACCACTGCTTTCAGCAGAGCTCACCCACTCATACTTTAGCTGGAGCCCCACCGTAATCAGAGGGGAATGTTTACAAGATGGTAATCATAGCTGGGTAGGGGCAGAGGATGTGGAAGTTCATCCTGTTGTGCATTACTGATATTCATCACTACTTTTCCCATTCTGGGCCAGATAACTGCTTGTAAAGGAGAGAGGCACAGGGTGGTCATCTAGCTTTCATCATCCCGGAGCATCTTCTCAATTTCTTGGTCCCACTGGTCATCCTTGTTGTCTGACTCTGTCACCACCTCATACTCCTGAAGCTCTTGCTGCAGCTCCTTCTCCCAGTCCGCTGGCTCATCTAGGTGAAAGAGAATGAAAGATTATGAGCAAGAAAATATTTTTTTAAAAATAAACAGTCACACCATTGTCTCCCAGAATGATCTGAATAAGCCCAGTGATCCCGTGCTGTGTGATCTATCATCAGAAACTCCTGTATAGCTAACCATCAGGAGAGGGAAGGCTTTCCTTCTTATCCAGCACCAGCTGCTCCATCTCTTTCCTCAGGTCCTCCTGGTTGATGGCTGTCGAGTCAAAAGCATCACTCACAAACTCTGACACCCCGGGACTTGTGGACATCTCCTCCTCTTCCTCATGGGGTGACTGGAAATGATAGACAGGAATGAACATGCAGCTCACTGTACCGCTGTTAAGGTTTTATGACACCGGAGGAGACTGACACCACACTCTCTTACCTTCTGTATGTCTTTGATAGAAACTGGTGGGGTTTTCGGTCTCACGCTGTCTGTAAATTTAAATAACATTGCTGTCAGTGTCAGAAATGCAAACAAAAGTTGGCTGTTAGCTCCCTCTTAACTCACAGCCGTGACTGTGGTTTATAACAAGGCATGACGAGCTTCATGAACCGGAAAGATGAATCTGTACTTGTGCTGCACCTTTCACCAAAGATGAAGCCTGTTCACACCAACAGCTCCATCTGCAGAACTCTGTAATGCTCTGCACTTACTGGCCTGTTGTATTTTCAGAATTAATAAATAATTATGCATATTATATACTACTATAACTAGTAGATATGAATCTAAAGAAATTATGTGTATGCATATTTGCGTCTTTTTTCCCCATGAATTCCCCATAACAACAAACAAAACAATGTACGTTCAACAGAGTGTGCATTGCAGTGATGGTTGGGGTTATTTGTCATAAGGTTGTGTGAGGTACTTATCCATAGTCAGTTTCCCAGCAGCAGATTCTGATCTGTTTGCAGAAGCAACTGATAACTGAAAAGCTCAGTGATGGGTAAGAAAACATGCCATACCTGGTGTACACCACACTTAGATGGTGTACTACGTAATGCAATATTCTCATCGCTCTATTTATCTCTGAAACAGCCTGTTCTTCAAAAACATTTTTTTTTAAATCGACACATTAACAGGTTGGGAGGAAATCCAGTAAGTTGTCTCAATTCCAAGATGATTAAAAAAAACAAAACAAAACAAAACAAAAAAAAAAAAAAACACGCACATAAAAAAGGGCGTGTAATGATTCTTCAATTTATCAATCAATCGATTAATATTCCAATGATCCAACTACCTTGATCGGTGCATGGAAAATTATGTTTCAAAAAGGAACTTTATAGAACTAAAATCGATTTGCAAGGTAAATCGTTGATTCATATCGGGACCATCTAAAATAATGTATATGGTATTGGTGTAAAAACATTTTCTTACACCCATAACATTAAAATTAACTGACTTTGTTAATCTTTGTGGTAGCTAATCAACTACACCTGTCCATCCCTCTATTTTGGAAGGTCAGGATATTTTAATCATGACTCTCTACATACTTACAAAACAAGCACCCATTTAAAAGTATTTGCTGATTTTGTTGAAACATATTTGACCCCATCAAGCAAAGTGGAGGAGCAAGATTTATGCACAAAAAACAAAAACCAAAGCAGAGGTCCTTGTTGACAGGTGAAATTGTCTCTGCTGTGTCTGACCTGTTAAAACAACATCCTCAGATGAAACGCCAGCCCGTCTGTCCTCGCCGTCCTTCTGCTGCTGCTGGGCTGCCAGTGCTGTGAGCTGAGCTGACTGCTTGATCAAAGACACTCGGTAGAAATAATTCCTCCAGAACACCTCCTCCTTCACACTGTTGAACACAAAACGATCACCATCCGCTCCAATGATAATTCAGGCAAAGTGTGCACTGTACATACACAGACAGACAGACAGACAGACAGACAGACGAAGCTGGAACACTACAGACTGTTTAGGAACCAGGTCGAAGCGCATGCGGTTAAGGAGCTGATCTTCCTCCAGCACCACTGCAGCCAGAGGATACATCTGCTCCATGTCAAAGTGGAACTGAACGCCAGCAGGAGGGTCCCGCAAGAAGTTCCTCTTGTCCTGAAATCAATTATCATATTATACTGATAATCATGATGTCGCAGACATGTTACTGTAACACACTGGGACAGGCATGTCTCTGCTTACAGCTGAAAGTGCCAGGATCTGTTGCTGGATGGTCTCTTCCTCATTGTAGCCGACCCAGGGAGGCACTGCTGCCTCTGGACACACACAAATACATGCCCATATCCTCAGACATTTGCAATATAAATTCCCTGGAACCATGTAGACTTGTATATAGTGCTATTAAAATTATGCAGATTGACGTTTTCTGTATATAGTATATAACCATAATACTATTTCTCAAAAGTGGCATTTCTATTTTCCCAAGGGGTTTGATGTCTGATGTTTAATTTTGAAGTGCCATCATTTAAAATTGCAAATTGCACTCTGTGCTTTATAGTCCTTTGTGATGTGAATTGGCACACTGTTAAACAATTAAAAACTTGCTCCACCCAAAATCTATGTTTGACTTCCTCATGCTGTCAAAACATGTGGCAAAACTGTTTCCATTTTGCTCCACTGATGACAGAAGTTGGTGTCAGTGAGGACTAACAGCGATTACAACCGATTCCATTATTGACAGACATTTTGGAAAGAGCGCCACAGTAAGTAGTTATGAAAAATACAAATCCTAATCAATCAAATAAAGCTGCACTAATACTCTGTTTAGAACAGGGTGTTGCTGGTTGAAATTAGATTTTACTTCTTCTTACTGGGAATACATGGCATTTTATTATGTATACTGTTGTACAGTTTCACAGTTTTGTTCTTCGAGAAGGACTCTCAGAATAAACTTTTGACTTTACCAAATTTTTTGGCTTTCTTCTCTTGGACAAACTTCTTTTGTTCCTTCTGGAAGTCTCCCAGAAAGGTCTGCCAAAAGTACAAGACACACAAAACACAGAGATACACTTGAAATGGGAAAGAAGGCTTAGTTTTTGTTATAAAATCCCTTTCTTGTGTGATGCAATTCCACAAATGACTTTGTGTCTTTGTCTGAATAATGCAGAACTTGCCAAGCAAGCTAATCTCACAACATGCCTTGTCTATGATGCCATCGATTTTCCCTTCTTCCACGGTCTTCTTGAGACTCTGAGCTGTTTCTACCACCGACTCGGAAATCTTCTTGGAGGCACTGGAGGCAAAACTGAAGATGTACTCTTCAAATGGAGGAGGAAAAGGAGGGAATATAGCGGTGAACAACAGTGTTTCATACTGAAATATTTTAGAGTGGCAACTAATTTAACCTGGACAAATGATAACAACAACTTTGAAAGTAGGATGTGGAAACCCTTCACATTGAACTACTTATTTAATGGCTCAGAGGAGTTAGCAGCTTACCATCCAACCAGGCCTTGAGGCCACTGAAAAGCTCATTTTCAGTTGCCCCATCTAAACGCTAAGACATAACAATACACATAAACTCCATGAAAACAATAAAGGATGGCTTCTTTCTCACCCCCCAATCCTTTGCTGCTGTCCGAGATCTCCTCTGGCTCTCCATGCAGCTCGGCTGGCTGCTGTTTGTTTACCTCGTTTTGTGCCTCCACCACCTTCTCTTCCTGCTCAGCGCTCAGCGTGTCCCCTGACGGGCTGTCCAGACCCAACCACGTCCCCAAACCTTTAAACATGCTGGTCCGAAAAGGAGACGGCTGTTGGCTCAGAAAAGAGTGTGGAAAGACAACAAACGGGACAGATAGGGGGAAGGGGGGGTTTCTTGACTTTACGCAACCAGGAACTGAAACACACAGTTTCTTCTTCGCTGGTTTCTTGTTCTGTCGGCTCCGATCTGTTTGCTGCTGCCGCCCAGCGGGAAAAAGACGGAATGACGTCGTCCTTCAATTGCTATTTATTTCTGGTACATTCGTTGGATTTAAAATTAAGTATTTATTAAAAAACAAAATATTTTTATTATTATAAAGACTTCAAATTTTTATTTGGAAAAAAATTTCAGCCTTGATTTGTCCGTGTGTGGGAAATGGGCAGCAGGTGGCGCTAACGAGCCCAGAAGTCTTTCTCTTCCTGTCACACAAAAGGAGGAAGAAAGAGCGGAGGATTCGTGCCAGGAGGACTGAGGTCGGTCTGATCACTGCTTCACTTCATAAAACGGGATTTATGTGTCTCATCCTGGGGTTTAGTGTGGGACAGGCATTACTGTAATATATCTTCAGTCTGATCTGGATGTTTGAATGGACTGTGCGTCCTGTCCGAGCGGCCTGTAACTTCAGGGGAGGCGAGGGTGCACAAGACTCCCGATTAAAACTTTAAAACTAAAAAAATAATAAGTTTAAACTTCAACTTTGGTGTGATTTGATGTTAACTGAGATAGGATCAGGATAAGGTAGAATGTTGTGCTACAATCGGCGTATAAGGCGGGCGGTTTACTTAAAGTTAAGAGTTTTTTAGAGTGTATTTCTGTTTTATGAGGCTGTCTTCAGACAGTTTCAGTTTCAGTCTCTGGCTGTGTCATCTGAACTGAGCAAACCCGGAGTAAAACTGTATTTGACAAAGATTATTATTAAAAAAATAAATCAATAATAACACAGATGAGACAGAAAGGATTACCTCTTATTAGTTCGTCAGTGGAGAAATCAGCAAATTATTATTATTATTATTATTATTAATATTATATAAATTGTATTTATAGTACGTTTTTAACAATGCTCTAAAGACCAGAGTCCTTAAAAACGGTCAGATCATACAGAATATATGAATGAATAATAATAATAAAAAAAAAAAGAATAGCAGGCAGCTGATTTAGTGGTGAGCCTTGTTGCCTCACATAACAAATTGCATGGCTAACAGTCTAATCTTGACCAGGATCAAAGACTTACTGTGTTACAAACCACATAAAAGGCACTGTTGATACGAATAAATCACAGAGATAATCACTCTGAATGTCAGTATAGTTATAATTAGTGATGAATCCTCTCTCTCTGATCAGCTGTACATGAATATTTACAGGTTTACACTCACAGGGGTGATGCAAGCCCCGTCTGACTTGTTCCCCATTTCTTCCCTGATAACGGATAAGCAGTAGAAGATGAATGAGTGAATATATTATATTATGACTCTTATAGGGTTTCTGTACAGTGTTTTGTTTTTTTTTTTAACTTTAATGTTTGTTCGTAGGTGAAAAGAAAATGAAGACTTTGATGGTGTTCGATTTTGACCACACTGTGGTTGATGACAACAGTGATACCTGGGTGCTCCGGTAAATAGTTTATCTACTTATTTGGTTACTAAACCCATTAAAAATCCCATGTAAGCTATGTTACAGTTTTTGATGTTGTGTATGTATAAAACGTTATCAGAGGTGCAATGCAACAAGCATTTTTCTGTTTCCAGATGCCTTCCAGGACAGACTCTTCCTAACTCAATAAAAAGTTCTTACAAAAAAGGCCATTGGACTGAGTTCATGGGCAGAGTGATGAATTATATAGGTGAGAAGTAATTGCTGACCAAAATGTTTGACCTTAGTATTTTTAGTTCGAGTTTACTCATTCTTGAGTTCCTTTTACCTTTTTACCTTTTATCCTTATATCCATCTGCCCCCCCAGGAGACCAGGAGGTGAGCCCTGACGAGGTCCGAAGTGTGATGGAGACCATACCCTTCACAACTGGAATGACAGACCTGCTGACATTCATATCAACAAATAAAAACACCATTGACTGCATAGTCATCTCTGATTCCAACACAATGTTCATAGATTGGATCCTACATGCAGCTGGACTGCAGGCAGCTGTCGACCAGATTTTCACCAATCCAGCTAAGGTCAATGAGCTCGGCTATATGGAGGTACAGTGCTACCACTCACACGAGTGTGACCGCTGCCCCGTCAACCTCTGTAAGAGAAAAGTCCTCGAACTTTTCCTGGCAGAGCAGTCTGATGGAGGTGTGGAGTATGGGCGGATATTTTACGTGGGAGATGGTGGTAACGATCTATGCCCCGCCTTCTCTCTGAGAGGGCATGACATTGTGATGCCTAGGAAGGGGTATACCTTGGAGAAACTGCTGGCCAAACTGGAAGGTCAGGAAGATAAGACCTCTTTGAGAGCTAGAGTTCTTGCCTGGAGCACCGGTAGTGACATCCTGGAGGAACTCATCACAAGTATGCAGTCATAGGAAGAGGCATGGAGCAGAATACATGATGGAATTCTTGAATGTAACAGAAATATTCAGTTTGCACTGGAGGGGGCACTTCCTGCCTCCCTTGCATAGTAAATTGCGTTTTTTGGCACATTATTAGGACAGGATTTGAAGAAAGCTATATAATCTATGTACAAAACAACATTTACATGTGTGGTGTACGTAGGCCACTGATTCCTATTTCAGTGTTTATTTTTAGTTTTAATTTTACAATTTTTGCTTATGTGGGCCTGATGCAAGACACTGGTAAGCACTTTGGACCTGTTAAATTGAAATTCAGGGAAGCCTCCGATTTTATGCTGCAAGAATCTCTTTAAGAGGCTTTAAAAAAAAGAAAACAGTTATTATGCTAACTGGTGCCATGGAATTAACTCACTATTCAGTGGATTAAATAAATAGTTGTACACTTTGAGAAGTGTCACTTTTTAATCTCTTGCTGAAGAACAGATGCAACTTGCGGTTTGCTGCTAAATTCAAAACTTTTAAAGCTATTATCTTAACATAAATAGTGGAAGCAAATGAGATAGCTATTTTAACTTTCTTCAAAGAAATAAAAACTGTTTACCAGCACCTGGAGAGCTAAATAACAGTATATCTAACAAGGATCTAGACTATTGAGATATCATGTGTTATGTTTAGAGTTAATTAGTAATAATTAAACAAACAAGGACCTATTCTCTTTTGTAATTTGTTTATAATTGCAGGTGGATTTTATCTTGATATTTCACCAGTCTTCTGAGATTAAACAGTATTTCAACAGTTAAAACATATTTCTCCCAGATATAAAACTATCTTGACACATGAATTGTTCATGATATGTCAGAATTGTTTGATGCTACTTAATCTTACAGATGAGTAGCCATCTCTGAAAGGAAGAAGAGCCACAAACCGTTTCTTTTATGATCACACTGAACACACATAACTGAGCTCATTTTGGATTAACCACAACTAGAGTTTGGACTGATTAGACTGTTATATATTATGTTGCTCTGGGGCTCTGTGCCTCTAAACATCTCTCCCCACAGTTTGAAATCTCAGGTCTGTGGTTTGAAGTAGCACACTTTTAATTTACCTGTTTAAGTCTGGCTTGGATTAACCTGATAATGTCACGGCGTGATTTGTAAATTAACAAGAAGTTCAGGTTATTCCGGTCTCATTATATAATAAACTGCAGCTTTACAGAGTATTAATGAATATTATCCAGATCATATTGGAAAATATGGACACTTCATCCAGGTTTCTTATAGTCAGTGTACAGCACATTGCACACTGGCTTTGTAGTCCAGGTAATAAACAACCAATTCAATCCTGTATTACAACGGGACCATAAATGTTCATAGAAACACAGGCATCGACAGATTTGTGTTTGACACTAACACGAGACACCACATTTTTTTTTTCTTAATTCTTACTCTTGTAATTTTAATGGTGCAATTAAAACCACAAACTTTTTGAATCCATGTTTTTTCTTGATGTACTGTTTACTGAGCGGCCACTAAAAGCAGCCCATAAATGCAACAGCCAGTATTTGCAACTTTTGTGACACTGCTGTGTTTTTTAATGTCTTTTTATGTGTAAAGCAAACAGACCGAAGGTTTTACATATGTAATACAGTTCATAAAATGTTAGAATAATGCAGACGCCCCCATAGTAAACACGACATAAAACCAACTGCTTAAAAATGCTAGAAAATATGTTTTTCTTGTATTCAACTGAAATTTTAAATTAGGAATATTAGGAAAGTGGATCCTAGATAATTGTTTCATTAGTTGTCCTTTTTATAGACATTGAGCGTAGAGGCTTAAACTAAATGATGTATGATTGTAATCATTTTAAGACACCAGCTGTGTTCCCACCCTTAGTGTTGAAAAATCCAACTCTTTTCACCTATTAATCTTGAAAATGTGTAACTTTTTTCAGAAAACCTTGAGGTTTTAAATTACCGTCAGCTGTTCGCTCAGTTGCTAGTAAATACTAAAAATAAAAGGTATCATCATCAGACTCTACATGTGTGCTTTGTGCTTTCATTGCTTGCGCCCAATGAGTCCTGGGACCGGTTTAGGATCTGTCTTTTGGATCCACCTGTTGTATCGTTTTTGGGGTTTTTTTTGCCCGGCAAAAGAGGGCCATCAAAATGGTACAGCCCAGTCATGCTGCTGTGACACAACTGTCCTAAAGGTTGGCCTTCCGACGGATGCAGCCCCTGATCCAACACACAGCAAATGCATGCAAGAAAGACAAAGTAAATTCTGGCTCTATTTTTTCAAATTCTAAGGAAATTTGAAAAACTAATTGAAACATTATTTTTCAAATGTCTGTTCGCAATTCATGAAAAAGAACAAATAGTTTTGCAGCCATGCCGGTGGTTATGTCAAGCTCTAGCTTTTAGCTGATCTCCATTTTCCCTCTGACAATGCTAATATGCCAATCTCTGTGTGCAGCTTAGCTTAGCATACTAGCCAGTTCACACAAACATCACCGGAAGAATGCTGACATATTTCCCAGGATAAGTGGAAGCTTTCACCTGTTGGCTGCGCTAATGGAAAGGTCAGGGGACAACCAGAGTCAGTGGGCTCCATTCTGTGCAAAAGATGAAAACTATGAAATATGTCCTGTGAAAGTGCAAAGATATTCCTTCCCAAGACTGACAGATAAACACCACCACCCCAACCAAAAAAAACCAAAACAAAACAAAACATTAGACTAAAACAAATGGATAGGGATTTTGAAGGGTGATTTCTTCCAACAGCTCTTGCCTAAGATCTAACCTGGTATTATGATCCAAGACTCAGCAGGCTTTGTTTACTTTCTGAGTTATCCCTTCAGTGGGAAGAAGCTTTAGTTTAGGCTTGCTGTATTAAAGGAAGATGCTTAGTTGCATAACTAACAGCCAGGCGCACCAGTGAGGCTGTCAAACTGGGACACGTGTCTTCAGAGTTGGGACTAGTTCACTCAGAAAGTTTTGTGTTGAGGATGGAGAGATGAGAGACGTGTAAAAACATCACACGAACCCTTTAACCGTCTAACCCCAACTTGTTCAAGTCGGGCAACAGGCTGACGTAGTGAATGGACCCATGAGGGGAATTGTTTTCATAGAACAATTAAATCTGCTCATTTCCTTCATAACGTTTCGACATTTTTTGGCGGTTCATAGGTGAATTAGATCTTAGCAAATTTGTTATCATGAGATATTTATGCCACTTTTGCACAATTAGTTACCACTGAAATCAATGATGAACACAGTGGTTCGCAGTGTTTCTTGTCACAAACACACATTTGTTAATTTCAGAAGCATTTGGAATATTAACAGCGATCAACATATCCTCATTTCATATTCTAAACCGAAGGCTGATAGAGACCTTTGGAAACAGCTTTATCTATGGACCTTTGCTTCATTATTAGACCCACTGATTCAAATCTGCTCAAGCCTAAAGGTCTCGTGAGTAAACCATCCCCCCACAACGTCCTTCCCTTTACAAACTTGGGTAAATTGTTTATCTCGTATATATATAGCTGTTGTTGATATATTTGATATTTGATATATTTGAATATATTTCAATATATATATTTGACGACATCTCATACAAACATCTGAAAAGCCAAGTGATGCATTTCAGTAAATGGAAATTCTGTCGATTCAATCTGCCTGCTATACAGGCAGATTGAATATATAGAAATTGCTATACAGTAGCAATTTGACCTTAACACCTCCATTTCCAGAGAGCAAGCGTTAAATGCTAAAAACAAAACAAAACAATGATTTGGTCATGAATAGTACAAAAAATTTGATGAATTGCTAGCAGATGGAGTTCTTATATAATGTTTATGTAATAATCACAAATGTTTCCATAATGGACTACTTCAGACTGTGAGGGAAAAAAAAGTCTGAGATTGTTAGGTAAAATGAGACATGCCAAGAGTCCTGCCGGACTGGTAGATACTTTTGAAAAATCTAACCACTTGTTTAGAAAACCTTTACTATGAAATCGTGAGTGGGATTAGTATTTAATATAGAGTTGACAACTTAAAAAAATGGGTTAAGATCCTGTATGACACTCATCACGTAGGTATTTTGACTATAGTGCTCAGATCAGACATAGCATAATGATGACATGATAACATATGCACTTCATGATGTATCAAATTATTGTGTAACGACCTTCTTAATACACAATGGATTATAACACACCTGGAATGATTCTGGTTCTGGACAATTGGGTATTAGGGAAAGCAACTACAAAAGGATTTATTTTGATTTGAACACATATGGCATCCCCAGGCAGGACTACTTGCTCAGCAAAAAAATTAATTGAAAGATTTTGTGTGAGATTGTTATTTCAAACAGTTGGAAAAGCGTAATACTATTCTATGAGGCTATGCACTTCAATTTCTGTTACTTTAAAGGGGCTTAGGGGCACAGAGCTATCTGTTACAATCAATGTTGAGGAGCTCGAACATACCTGGAGATATCCTAAATCAATTTCACTCTGCAATTGTGCCCAAGCAATAGAGTTAAGGATTATACAAAGAATGACCATATCTCCAAACTGCTAACATCGTTTTAATCCAATACCCTCTCCCCATGTTCCTCAAATGCACTGCTCTAACTCATTACCTTTTCTCATGCTGTAAGCGGTGGCGGTCATCCTGGGCCTTCCAAGAAGATCACATCAAATCAGAATTAAAAAGAAAAAACAAATTAAAAGTTTTTTTCTTTTTCTTTTCTTTTTTTTTTTTGGAATAAATTTTGAATAAAGCATAGAGTGAATTAAAGCTTGATTTTCTGGGGCTGTGAAGTGAAGCCAATGATGATGATCCTTAAACCTTCATTCTATCTAATGACCGCCAGTCTTGGTGGGGGGGGCTCAGCTCCATCTTCTCCTGCAAATATGGTTGCTGGATGTGCTGGATGACCTGAGAGGTCTGTACGCTCAAAACCCATTCATAGGCCTTCCCCTGCAGTCCTCCTCTAGCCAGTTCCTGCACTGCCACACAGTGGCGCTCTGTGCATGCTGCTCGTACTTCAGAGTCAGGGTCACTCCTGAAATGAAGGGCCGACCGATGCCCTCATCAGCTCTGTATGAGTATGTGCGATAGAGTGAGAGACATGGCAATCACGGATGGATTATGCTAATTACAAAAAACTACAGCGCTCGCACTTGATGTCCCACTGCCATCTGCAGGAAACCCACCTTGTGCATCTGCATCAGCCTAATCAAGTATTTGCCTCGTGTCACTTTGTGAGCACTATCAGCTATTGATGAAAGTCATTCTTCCATTCATATTTGCATGGATGATGTGATTAGAAAGAATTTGAATGTATGAATAGGAAATATGAAATTATAAATAAATAATAACACGAGCATAAACATGAGTATATGAGATCATACTCTGGCTCTTGGCTTCTCACACACCTTGCTGGCATTCATTAGCCATTGGAGGACATATTGCAAATTTAGCGCTCCAGTGATTTAAAAGGCAGTCATTCAAGTGGACAGCCATGGTTCATGTCAGATGTTGCCCATATTAGCAAACATCTGCTGAGCCACATTAGCCTTTAGAGAGAGGATGAACTTTGACCTCCCTGTGAGGAAAAGGGGAGGAATAAAAAGTCAAGAAGGCAATAAATGATGATAATAGCAAACATTTTTTGGTCAGGGTCTCATGTCCTGCAGGCCCAGTTGTTAATAGTTTACAGGGGAGCGACAGTATGGATGATCCAAGTACACCTTAATGGATTTCAGCAGCACTTCAGAGAACTATCCTTCAAAGGTTAAAGATGAAAAGAAATTGAGTCTCCATCATTAGCTGGTTTCTCATCAGAAGGCCTGAGTAAGAAGTTGCTCCACTTTCATTTAGGTAAGCCTTGAATTGTCACATTGCATGATATAATTCCCCCCGCCCCCTGCCCCCCCCCCCTCCTTCATCTTGTTGGACTTAGAGCAGTTCTACTACACCAGACTCACCACAACCCAGCTAAATGTGAAACATTTGCTGAAGGTTACTGCAGTTGGGAGAGGTGAAGCGGACCTCTGAGGCTGCTGCTGGATGCAGACAACTGCCTTGGCATGCTGGAGTTCTCCCAGCTCCCACGGATCGCCCTGCCCTGGACGAGAAAGCCTGCAGGCAGCTCTCAGTCAGGTCAGAGACCAGCTCTCAGTTAAATTTTTTATTCTTTTTTTTTTTTTTTTTTTTTTTACTGTGTCAAAATCTTCAGAAATAAAACAAAGTGAAAGCAGAACAACTTTTCTGAATTGTAGCTTTTCTACTTGTGATCTAAAACTTACTTAAGGAGAGGCTCTTCAAAGAAATTTTACTCATGGCAAAACCTTGGCGCTTAACTAAATACTCTCTCCAAGGATATAATAAATCAAACTGCTCTACACTGATTCCTTTACACATGCAGTTTTCGCCTAGCTGCAAAGTTTCTTCAAGTTTTGAATGCTTCAGTCTGTATTTATATGTCTGTGTCGATAAGTTTTGTCACGGAGATATCGTCACAATCGTGCAAATGCAACACAACGTTACAGGTGTGTGTTTTCTTGTAATATGCAGCAATAACTTATAGTAACTCCAACACAGTTGTTCAATGCAACACTAGTGGTAAGGCGTTTTTCGACTAGCCTGCAAACTAAAGGCCTTCCCTATGGTGAGGGGCTTTTGTGGCATTTAAAAAGCTGTCAAAGAGCAGCTTATCGACAAGTTAAGTCTCAGTAACGAAGACTCTTTGATATATTTCTTCATATTCATTTATGCAATTTGAAGGAGGATCTGCTTTACTGCAAATGCATAGCTAAAAGAGTCACTGCAGACATATTGTTCCTTTTTGAAAAATTTGTTCAAAAAAGAATTCAAGCCTTACTTGAAAGAGACTGATCTGAAATTGGAGGACTGTCTGGGGATCGGCACAGATGGGGCTCAGGCAATGGCTGAGAAACAAGCAGGACTGCTAGCACTAGTCAAGTTCATTTCCCCAATGTGTAATGGACACACTGTATGACACACTGAGAACACAAGCGTCAGTGCAGAGTCCCAACGCAGAGCTGAATCAGAGTGAGGGGAGGCTGTTTGAATTGAGTGATGAGATCAGAACCTTCTTAGAGGAAGAGGGTGGTGAACTTTACAAATGTAACAATAACAGCTTTCTCATGGAACTTGTACACCTCAGTAGCATGTCTCAGAAACTCATTGAACTAAATCCACAGATGCAGCCACACTTTTCACAGCTGGCAGGTAAAAAAAAAAATCACACCACTCACAAGAAAATGAAATGTGAGAGCGTAGCCTGAGAGCTGGGAACGGAGGGTTCTTTTGAAAGCCGGAAATCATTCAAGCTCAACAAGCTGGAGCACTCAAGTGATCCCATGTATGAAAACTCATATCTCTGCCTTACTAAAACATTTCCGGGGGGATTTTCTAGAGCAGGATTCTGTACAACATGACTTGATCTGAGACCCCTTCAGTGCAACACCTGCTGCTGACTTCAGCACTGTGACACACATTGATGTCACCTCTGATTCAACAATGAGGATGCGGTATAAAGGCCAAGATTGGCTGCCTTTTTGAACGACTAGCTGTGTAATTTCTCTGCAATTAACACAATGAAGAAAAAAAATAGATACTAATGCAGAAGTGGATAGTGGAAGAAGAGTGGCAGTCGCGCAGCTATTCCCCTAATTTGAGAAGATTTGACAAACAGATCATACCCAGACCAGTCGCTTAGGACAAAAAAATCTGTGTTCTTCATCCACACTTGGTAAACTTGCCATTTCAGTGCATTGACAGAAGATGCATGCTGCAGAGATACTTTTAATTTCTTCCTCTCAAAAAGTACTTTTTTTGAAATTATGTTGATGTTATGTTGATGTCATGCAGTGGAGTTGAGGTTCTCTAATGATTTTTAATTATAGACAACTGAAAACATCTCTGATGCAGAAAATTCCTGGGACCTACTGCTGTAAACGAAGATTTCCGAAGTTAGTCTGTTCTCTGTAGAAATTTCAGTCGGGCTCACTCAGGTTTCATCGAAGAGGAGGAATTTCAAAACAGGCCCAAAGGTTGTTGTAACGGAGAAGAACCAGGAACTGGTGGCAGGGCATGTTGATCATGCCAACAAAACATCTCTCCTTGCCGCTGCTGGGCATTAACCCGATAAACATTTGCTATGCTAATGGATGCATCCTTCCTTTGTTTACCTTCGATGCTCCAACATCTCTGCATGAGGTTAAGGAAGAGAAAAATCCAGCTCAAAGTGCCAAGATGATTGTAACTGGTGGTTTCCATTCTGCTAGAGTTTCAGCTCTGGGACCTGTCAAACAAGGAGTGGGTGCAGGATGAATGAGTCCATAGCTCTCCAACCCATTTACACCTGTATAAAATTTCCAATGGCTCCCTAAGCACCTTTGTTTTTTGCACCATTAAATGAACAGCAAGGCAAAGCTGTCACTGTAGATGAAATCCTGTAGTCAGTAAGATTGCGTAGAGAGCAATGAAGTCCATGTGGGGAAAACACTTGAGGATTTGGCTCCAATGTGAAAATAAATTTGATACAGACCTATTTTGTTTGCACCAAAAACTTAAAGAACAAAACTATCCTGTAAAATTTAGGAAAAGATCAGAATGATTGTCAGTGATTGTAACTGGCGCTGGATATCTCACTAGACCACCAACATCGCAGACATAACAACGGCTTCATCAGCCAAACGTCAAGCCCCCAGCTGTGTAAAACAAGCATTGTATTTTAACCACAGAAAAAAGCTAAACAAACAAACAAACAGACAAAAAACACGGATCTGATGATGTTCTGATGATCTATGTGTCGAATGGGAGCTGACTGCAGTCTGACAGATTTTCAGCAGCGGGCTTGTCTGTGGTCAAATATCCAGCAGTTGGCCAGGTTTTGAGTCTGGCCTCATCATGGGCAGTCAGCCTGAGCTCTGGTCTCATTCCTTTCTGTCTGGAGGCCTTTTTAAGGTGAAAAAAAAAAAGGCTTCCTCAGTGGAGGTTGATCTGGAGGGTTGAATTGAAATGCTGACTCTTTCAGTCAGTGTCAATTCATGTGTGGGTGGTCCATTTGTATTGAAATGGGGGAAAGGCAAACAGTTTAATGGGAGTGACTCAAAAGACACTCAGAATACAACACACACTGTGTGGCTCTGTGATCAAGATGCAATTACTCCCCCGTACAGATACACAGAAAACCGCGGTTTACTCAGATGTTACTGTTTGAGATCTAGTTCACAGAACCTTTAGGAAATCAGACTTCCCTAGTAAATCATTTCTACAGGTCGCTGGGTTTGTAATTGGGCTCAGCGGCAAAGAAATAGCTGTGTGTTTCCAATGATTGTTATTTGACTGTATTTAAAACATAAAAGACGTGTTTAAGTCATGAGAAAAAAAGCAAAAAGACAAGAAGTCTCTTTATTTGTACTAGGGGTGTCAAACTCGATCACAAAAGGGGCCAAAACTCATAGCAAACATTAGGTCATTGGCAAAAATAGGAAAAAAAATTATTGAACAGAGTAAAACTATTTGAATAAAAGTATGAACTGAAACAGACAGAATTCTATATTTTGTCCTCCAAAATAAACACACTTACAAATATTATATTCTTCATGAAAATGTCTAGTGAGAATAAAAATTTAAATTTTTTAATTCTTAAATTACAGCCACATTAGCGCCACAAGCAAGACCCATTTTGAACACATTTGGAAGCATCCACAGATGCCAGATTGGCGTGCTGTCAGGGAAGCTGAAATTAGGGTTCTTGCAGGTAGTCTATTGTTTGGCAGTGCAGCTGTTGCACTGCATTATGAGATTTGTAGTATGAGTGTTACGGGCGCCACATAGAGCCGGGCCATCAAAAATTCGACAATTGAAACGATCTTGCGGGCCGGATAGGATTGTATCCCGGGCCTGATGCGGCACGCGGGCCTTGAGTTTGACATGTGTGACTTATACAGTTAAAATAAGAGAGCCATGTTTCCAAATCAAGTCTGAAACCCAATTCCTGATGTGCTGTGTGAATACACAACTTACCCAAATGTGTGTAAGTGCTGCGATTGTTGCAACCACAAATAGAAATACCATAGTCCCTTAGACCATGTTCAGGCTGACATTACCTCTGTGTGAGAAGACACAGCCAAGGCCACAGCGTTCACGCAGAAGGGGTGCTTCAATACAGCAGCCTCTGGCAAAACAAAACAACTCAAAACATAAACACACTCAAAGATATTGCAAAATGAATTGAAAGAAAGAAAAAGCAGAAAAAAGTTGGCTCAACTTTTGGGAAGAAAATATACATTGAAGAATGAAGTATGTGGAAGTACATACTTCTGGTACATAACTTTGTGACCTAAATTCCTTGCTTCCATTGTTTCCCTGGCAGTGATGAAAATGGATGAAATTCCAGAGTTGTGAAATTCTCCCACCTGATAAGCCCTGGATCGTTTGTCACTTTCAACAGCAACTGAAACAACATGCGTGCTGCACTTCAGTCACGACAGGCACTTCCAAGTACATGCTTTCAAAATACTGAGCAACAATAAACTAAGTGAAGATTTATGCCTTTCAGAAATTTCGAGAAGCTGACAGTAATTGATTTTAATTACTACAACTCGAATACAACAATATATTTTGGAAAGAGATTTTGGGTCTGCATCGTCAGAATAATTAAAAACTGAAGCTGTCAAAAAAAAGGAAAACCAGCAAAAATACATTATATCCCCTCAGCAATGGCATCAAAGAGAAATAAGCGATTGAAATAGTAATAATAAATATGTTAATGGTCTGAACTTGCAGGTAGATGGTTGGCTGTAGATGATGAGATCTATGTCGAATCAGCGGCTATCAAAAAATACCAATTCAGGGTGAAAATGTGAAGAAAGTCTTGATTGACAACGAGGACATTGAAAAAATGGACAAACACTATGACTGTGAGACTTTTGAGCTTTGACATTTGCCTACACTTGCTCAGCTGCCTAACGCTGAATGCAAATCAGTATCTTCTCATCTTTGCTGCCTTCATGCTCCTGCTCAACACTTGCTCAAAGCCTGCCGCTGCAAGAGTTACTCTTAGTTTTTATTATTTTTACTGTCAGTGTTAACCTTACTTACTGCTCTTTACATCTGTTCCTTCTGCCTGCATTTAATTGTGTTTCCGTTCTTCCTGCTCTTGTTCTCCCTCCAAGTCTAAGTACACGATCCAGAGTTACACGGCCAATGCCCACCATCCAGGTCTTTTTGATATCAAGGCTAATCAAAAATGTCAAATTGATAAAAACGAAAAATCACTGGATAACAACCGCTCTTGATCGTATGTGCAGAAAAATGAGACAAACTATGGGGGTCTGTTTTGGTCTTTGTGATTCATAAATCTAAATTTACATAAAAAAAAAACCAAACAAAACAAAAAAAAAAAAACGCTTGAAGTGAAACCTAGGGAGTATGACGTCGTTAGTCACTGTAGTTCAGAATGTGCCCGATGTTCCTCAACAGCGGCCTCCACCTGGTAGGGGGCCAGACCACCCTCACCGAACGCCTTGACCTGCACACAGAGCGTTGTGTCTCGCTTGCCAGCATGACAGAGAGGCTCGAGCGCCGGGCGGTGGCCATGCTGGGCGACGTATATGTCTGCGGGGGCTATTGTTGCTCCAACGGGACCTGCCTGCAGAGCATGAAGAAATAAAACCCTGACACAGACAACATGGGACATTGTTTGAGATCCGCCTAATGCAGTATGTTTGCGTGTAATGACACTGTAATGAGGCTGTGGAAAAACTGAGGCGTGCCAGCAAGAGCGTGTCACAACTTCTCCTTTGAATTATTGTAGAGCCAAATGGGTGACCTGGTTTGACAGCTCCCAGTCTGGCAGCAGTGGGTGTACCAGCTGGATTGAGATTTACTGTGATATATGTGGCTGTGAGTCTTCTGAACTGCCTGCTCCAAACCAGCAGGAAAAACTGGAAACCGCAAGCAATATTAAATGCCCATTATTCACCATATCTGTGGTTTGTTGACTTTTTTTTTTTTTTTTTTTTGTGAAATATGCTTATTAGCTTTATGGAAACAGTTCAAATGTGACAAAATCTGCCATGCAGCACCTCTAAAGATGACTAATTAACACAGGAAGTCACAGCTCCACTAAGCTCAGCATCTCCTGGCTTCATATTTAATAAGCAGTTATGAGAATAATATTGATCTCATTTAACTCTTGGCAAGAAAATGATGTATATTTCCTCAAATGCTGACAGTTCCTTTATGACTTGTCATAGCAGGAGATGGGCAGGTATACAAATTAATAACATTAATGACTGCTCACTTTCAGTAAATATTCTGGTGTGCCAGTATGACCAGCATCACATACTGGAACATGCTCACTTAAATGGAAAATGTTGGAAAAGCACAAGCAATACTGGTAAACAATTACTACATTTCAATATCATAAGTTTCAAAATGTCTTCTCCAGTTAAGCAAGGTAATAAAACATCATTGTATCGTCAAACAATTAGTCAACTGCCTGATCAAGTAAGAACAGTTACATAAAAAAAAAAAAAAAAGCTTTTAAAAACACTCATTTTTATTGATTATGAATTGATTTCATTCAGCTATATGAAAAGTGTTTTCCATTGATTGATTGATTGACCATTGATTTTCATTGATCCAGTGATTCTCCATTGAAAAGATACCGTGTAAATTTGAAGGGGTTTCTAAGTTATCTCTGACCCTGAATCTGCTTTCTTCTTGAGGGCAGTTGGTGGCATTTCTTGCCTCACAAAAGCTTTGGCCATAGTTGCATGTATGAAACATGCAAGAAGTCATATTAAGTTCATACCCGGCTGGAGCGGCGGTGAGAGGGAGTCGCTGGCTAGCATGCTAACTTCGACAGAAGAAGAGATGCAATGGAGACAAGAGACTGGCATTGCTTCACACCTCTGGGAACAGATGTAGGTGAGTGAAGGCATACAATTTGACACAGAAAGTAATATTTTCCCTGGATTGCAAAGTGAGCAGCTTTGAATTCTAACGCTACAGCAGCCACTGTGAACACAAGGGGCAATAATGGAATTAATTAATGGTGAATGATAACATCTAACAGTGGCAGAAGCAATAACAAAGTTTTAGAACCAATAATCAGACTGAGTAGTGTCAGTAACTAAAAGATATCCATCTAAATTGTGTTAGCATTAGCCCGTGTTTGCCACAGAAGGGGAGCAGCAGTGAAATTCCTGAGGTTAATGAGGAGTGATTTTCCCTGATTAGAAATTCAACCTGACATTTCTGCGTTAATAGGTTAAAGTGACGTGATGTTATTTGTCAAAGACTGAACTCAGCCTAAATACAGTGCTTTTTTTTCATTGACTCATAATGGTGGTATCTGTGATCATGAAAGGTCAGATGAATATGTTAACAAAACAAAGCTTTTTCAGTTAATGGGAAGACCTCTTAACTTTCTACAGCAGTCACGGTGCATGTTGCCGCAGGTGAAGCCACAGCACGTGAAAATGCAGTGCCATCCTTCATTCATTCATCGTCTACTGCTTCTCAGTTTCCGGGTCGCGGTGGGTGCCGGAGCCAATCCCAGCTCGCACTGGGTGAGGTTCACCCTGTACAGGCCGTCAGTCCATCACAGGGCCAACACACAGAGACAGACAGACACCAACAACCAGATGCACTCACACTCATAATGCAATCCTTGTTAATTCAACATAAAGCTGCAGTTTTTCTGCTATGATGCATCCAAATGTCTGCCATCAAAAAGCACCATAGTGTTTTCACGTGCTCGTTCTGTTTGAGATATTTTAATTCAGTTTGTTTCCAGTTGCTGCCATTATTTTTGTGTTAGACTTGTTTGATGGATGTTTGTTGACTTCACTTCAACAAAGTAATGAATAATAGAAGAGGAGCTGAGAGCAAGATAAAGGTTGCAATGGTTTAATGATAAGGAATTTAGCAGCCTGCTTCTGATGATTTTGTTCACTCATTCATAAAAAATGGCATGAATCTATTAGTCCATCCCTCATTTTAACACTGCCGGACTCTCACCTTTTCGTTTGGCTCGCAGTCTGTCACACAGATAGTTGAGGCTCTTGGGCTTCGCTCGCAAAGTTTTAACTCAAACATTGGATTTGTTTCTGCCAAGAGTCTGGTTAATGGGTATCCTTAAGCAATTCATCTCGCAGCTCCCGATCACTTTAGTGTTGAATTTGTTGTGAAAATGAGGCAGTGGGAGGGAACAAAGTCCTTTGAACATCAACATAGGAAGCACAGAGATGGATGATGACGGCCTGATAGATAGTCGTGCATGAGTTTACTGTCCTAAACTAATCTTTTCAAAGAAGTGATGCTATCTGGAGGAGATTAATACCACTTAAATACAATCAATGCTGCACAATACAGCCATTTTTTTTTATTATTATCTTATTCTTATAGTTACTTTTGGAGGTAGTGAGAATGCTTGTGGAATTGCTTGGATCATTGGTTGGTCCTGGAGTCTAACACTTTGGGTCTTGTGCCAGACCTCAAGACCCCCTCAGATGATAATCAAGCTGTTTACCTTCCCGCACACACATGCATTTTTACACAATGCAAGACGTATCATGGGAGACACAAGCTGTCCCTGTCATGGCTGGATGAGTATTTCCATATTGCTTCTGATGACGCAATATGGGAATGCCATCAGAAGCTAATTATTGGTATTCGACAAGCTAAGTTAGCTAAGGTTGCCCTGTTATGGACTGGCAACCACCCCATTGTAAGCTGGGATTGGCTCCAACACTCCCCGCAACCCGGAAACGGATGATGAATAAATGAATGCGTCAGCTAAGGAAGCCAATTCAGAGACGATGAACATTAACAACACAAAGCTGTTTGATAATCTAAAACCAAAGGTGATTCATTTACATACTAAATTGGCTTATGACCAAAAACATGAAAAACTTATCTATTACTGATTCATCGATAGTATTTAAACTGGGATTTTAACAAGCAACTGAGGAGTGCCACATGTTAATTATACTTGTGGAGTGCAAATATGCCATTGGTTGTAATATAGCCAATATCCCTCTGTAATTTGTGTGAAGCCGTATTAGATTTGCACAGAACCCCGAATGAGCTAACATGACAAATGCTTACCCTTTTCTACCAATTACTCCAAAGTCTATGCTCATTGTTCTCTCTGACAGTAATGGCCCAGATCTAAATCTCCTTGACCCATTTCATTTCGAGTTCCACTGCTGTGCTTTGAAGTCTGGGCACAAGACCTCCCTAACAGTTCTTTTCTTAAAAGTTTAGTGCCCTCTGCAGCACAGTCTTTGTGGGCAAAAGTGATGAACAGAGGCCGTCAGGGGATGGCAGTGTTGCTCTATGTTGAATGCGTGAAACGACTTGGCAAGGAACACAATTTCTGTGAGCGTGAGGATGGTTTGCACCGGGCTCCTTTTTGAAATCAAACTCAGAGGAGCTTTGGTCTTGACACGGGCAATCATAATATCAATGAAGGATGTGGTAGACAAGAGAATCTCTGTAAATTATGCTGAGCAAGAGTTCACCCTTCATCCTTCATCAGGTATGTGGTGGGTAAAGGCCCCTCACCAAAAGTGCATTCACTAGCATCGTGCAGTTCTTTCTGTGTCACCTTTTGAAGATTTGGAGTCAACATGCTTCTAAAAACAAATTGTCGAGCTGCCCTTGAGCAAGGCTCTAAATCCTGAGCTGGGAGTTACATCAGCAGGGTGCTGACCTGAGTGGCGACACCACCTTTCCTTAGCCAAGTTCAAAGCAACTTCCCGCCTAAGATTTAACCTATTGGAAAAATTTGCATGTCCAAGCAACATTTTGAGGTATTACTGCTTTAGTAGATGTTTATGTTTCATCTATTGATTGTTTCAGTAATGCCAAACCATGATAGCTCAAGAAGATACAAGGCTTAAGGGACTTGTGCAAAGGCAGATATGTGATATTGCAATTGCAACTGGTCATCAATAGAGGTTGGTAAAGGTCAAACATTATTTAATGTCACTTAGAGGAAAAACGAGGAGGCCCATTGGAAATCCACTTCTTTTACTCACCCCATGTATTCCGATCCAATTTCTCTCCATTTCATCTTTCTCCTCATCAAAGCTCTGCTCAATGCCCTGATCCTTCTTGTTTTCACCCACTTAAAGTTGATAATGTAATGTATTCACTGGGCGAAGCAGGCGATTAATCAGAGCAGATGTGTATCTAGGTGAGTGCCAGACCAAGTCTCTGGAGCACAGTGGCCTGACGAAGGGACGCCGAGCTCTCTCCCTTCACCCCATGGCTGTCATTGCCAACGTATGTGCCAGCCAGCCTTATTACAATTAATTAGCTGGTGCCAAAATGTCCTCACACTTCATAAGCGATTATGTGTCATCTCAGGCAACAAAAAGGCTGCTCGTAGGTCTGTTGTCGTGTTTTTTGGCCTGGTATATCTGGAACAACAATTTAACATAGTGTTTTTATGCTTTTAGAGGAAATAATTTGGAGAAATAACACAGTAATCTTACGACACTTATTTAGAAGATGGTAAGTTGGTACAATTTGCACATGGTCTTTAAATAAGTCAAAGTGGTTATCTATAGTGTCCTCATAACAGCTCTGTAACGTCCAAACCAGATTAAATTTATTTATTTATACATCACCAAATCCTAACATCAAGGTACTTTACACATAATGCAGGTCTAGACCAAAGTCATCATGGAGTTATTAGAGACACCCAGCATATCCCTCCAAGAGCAAACACTTGGGGACAGTGGCAAGGAAAAATTTCCTTTAAGAGGCAGAAACCTCGGGCAGAACCAGGCTCAGGGAGGGCAGCCATCTGCCTCGATGCATTGAGAGAGAGTGAAACAGGGTGAAGGATAGGAAAGGCATTTTAGATATTATCATAAAATCTAGCAATTTAAATATATATATATATATATATATAATATTAAAACTATTAAAAATATTTTTATTATATTTTTATTAAAATATTAAAAATATATATATTAAAACAACCCAGAATAAAATGTCAAATAAAAAAAGTAATAAACAACTATGTCAGATATAACACTAGAGTAATAATAAATGCAATGAAAATAACATACCACATTAATAGTGCCATTCTGACGTTGTAATTGTACTCAATAGTTAGTTCATTTTGTCCTTATCATGTTCATAGTACATGTGAATTATACAATTTATGAGTCCAGTCAAAATGTGTTTGATTACGACAATTTAATTTCCCAGTGGCTGCACCATTAAAAGAGATAGTAGTTGGTGGATAATATTTTAAATATTCTCATAATATCCTCATGCTTGAAGCCCTTAGATTAATTACTGCTTCCGCTGCGGATATCCTTCAGTCCACTCCGCTCATGACACAGACTTAAGTTTTCCAAACTGGCGAGAGCTGATGCCATTGCTTAGCTGATCATCTAAATTAGAAATGAAGCTAAACTAGTGTCTGGTCCATTGCTCCTACTCAAGGCTGGAACTAGCTCTTGAACGCTGATTGCTTAATGAGATGGCCAGTGTTCATACATGCGAGATAATCAAATACATTTACAAGATTTGATTCCGAATTTGCTTTAAGTTTGACTCGTGTTTTGAACATAATTTTTTTGTACTGTTTGCACAAGGGAGTATGACCTATTTTTGTATGTGCGGTCCAGGAAAAACACTGGAAGGTGTAGCAAACATTTAGATTACAGAATGACATTTTTAAATTGGGGGGAAAACTTTTAACATCGACAATGGTATGTCGGTACCAGTGTCTGAAGTGTGCATGCAAAAAAAAAAAAAAATCAGATACCCTTGGAAAGGGACATTCTGCTTTTCCGGATGTGATATTACACACGGCTCTCCACACTGCTGTCAACAAAATAGCTGCTCAAGTGCCAGCATTACTGGACTTTCATATTGATGTTAAACACAGCAAAGAGAAAAAAAAAAGAACTATAAAGCAAAGGTCATTTGCAAGAGAAAGCCCTATGTGCTTATTAAAACCACACTACTAACCGGGGCTACACATTGGAAATGTTGTGTTGTAAACAGCAAACATCATGCCCTGTTCCTTACACGTTAGACGAATTCAATTAAAATTGCATGGGTCTCCTCAGTCTTTTGCAGTGGATTAGGGACTCACATTACTGCATTCAGGCTATGCTAAGTTGGCTTTTGTTCATCCTGACCCCCACCGCTCACCTCCTCACGTTGTCAAGAAATCAGCGAGATGAAATGTTTGTCAGTGGTACAAACAATTTGTATCTATGGGGTACAGGATGTGTTTGCGAAGCGGGAAGTGAAAATGTCACTAGATTACTAATGCAAAGCAGGCATTTGTTGTTTGGCTGAACAGCAACTATAGAGATGGAGGGCAGTTCTGCCAGGAAACATGTCAGCTAATGTCTCTGATCACATGGCATTAAATAAATTAAGGTACCAGCATTTCCTTCATTTCCTTCTCTGCAGGTTCTCATTTACTATCTGCTCATTTGTACCCCGGTGAAGTAATCACTGTCAATCAAAACAACCCTCAGCATCACACATAGACACTGGCACAGTACAAAGCAACACAAAAGTCACAATGCCAGCATTAAAGTAACAGATGTCAACATCTCTACATACTAAAACTTAGAATTGAACTTAATAAGAAATATATTAAGACACTATATTGTTATTTGCCATCATATGCCATAGCTAGCTACTATGTGGATGCAATGGCTGCTTGACACGGCAAACTTCCAAGACGTGGCAGCTGTGTGCAGAGCAGGAATGTTTAACAAATGACCCATTCCCAATGCTGCATCTCTGAATATGTTTACAATTTTCGAATATCTCCTCAGAATCTTACGAACACTGCCATCCTTTGTTGATACAGATCATAAAGGAACAGGTGAATCGTGTTGCAATAGGCACAAATGGTAGGAATGGGATTGGCCCTTTGCCTCCAAAACATCCCCTACAACTTTCTGAAGAGGGCTTCTGTGGCTCAGAGCGGACTGCTCCGCTGGCACCGTCTTGGCAGTGCTTTGCTCAACCTAACTCCTGGCCAATACAGTCGAGACTTCAGTGCATTGCAGGTTAAACACTGGGGCAAGTGTACGCTCCCTTTAGTGTTTTTAGCACAGCTGTGCATCTCTGGCAACGGCTAAGCCAACGCTAATTTATTTGCTGTATAATTAAGGTAAATAGATCGACATAGGCACAGGTACCTTTAACTGTCAGTTCATTGTAACATAAAACTGAGTTCATGTCAACTTTCAAAAGCAAAGCATGTTATGTCAGTCAATTAATGGCATAGCAAAGCTTATTATTAGTCAATAATAAAACCTAAAACATATAACCATTAAAAAAAAAAAAAAATCCTCTAATCACCACAAATTTGTACCTGCCACCTCTACTTACTGAATCTCAAAATAGTCACAGTTTTCCATTATAGATATTACACAAAATAGGAACATAACACAGATGACCCTACTCTATTTTTGATGGAAAGATATTTAAGGAACTGCAATTCCCTTTAAAGCCATAAATTCACCACATTACTTTGATATTCATTCTGTGAAAATGTCCTTGTTTTACACATTTCCCTTATTTATGTTCCGACTGTCATAATTCATTTTGTAAATCCAATATTCATTCTTAGTTTTCCCTGGTTTGGTATGATGCAACTTGAGGACTTCTCTGCTGTACTGTGGCTTTTTAAAAATCAAAGAATTTATCTTGGGGTGAGGGGTGAGGGAATGCGGGTACAGAATATATACCATGATACACTAATGAAGAATACATTTTTCGCATATTGTCTTCAACATCACTCCAAGGAAAAGCCCAAGAAGAGAATCACATTAGTGTGACTTCTGATGAAACAGCCAGTTACCATCAGCCGCCGTCACACTTAGAACGGGAAAAATGTGATGTTTTCTATAAATTGGACAGCCCTGTTAACTGAGTGTGAAATCATTCCTTCATAGGTCTTCATAGGGCTGCGCAAACATTTTCAGTCCACTTTAAGCCACAGGAGTCTAACTTGCCTTTGAAGATATTAGCTCGGAGAACTACAGTAGGGTGAGAGGGAGAGAGAGGGGTCAGGGCAGTCAACGCACAAAATAAAAACAAATATGCAAATTCCTGAACCACAAATTCAAAAAATGTCTTTATCGCTTCGGCAGTGCAACTACATACACACACAAGCTGCAAATAATCAAAATAAATCAAACATACAGACGAAATGTAAATAATCACAATAAAATCAAACATATGCACCGCAAACAATCACAACACAACCAATTATGCAAACAAGCTGGAAATAGTTGCAACACGCCAAAATGCACAAACAAGCTGCAATCACAAGACATTTAAACATACAAACAAGCTGCAAACAATCACAACACACCTGAACACACCAACAAGCTACAAATAATTGCAACCCACTTAAACACACAAACAAGTTGCAAGCAATTCAAACACAACCCAACATGCTACAAATACACAGCGCAATAACATACACAAACAAGCTTCTTCACCTTTATGCTGAAGTGCGACACCTCCCCTGGTGTGTGGGGCTGCAATGTTAAGGTCATGCAAATCAACACACACAGCAAATCTGTAGGGAGAAATGTGCTCTTTGATCTGTCAAGGAGACTTTTAACATGGCAAACTTCGATCACTATCGTGTTTCTCCACAACTGTAACCTATGTTCAGACACTGTAGAGCTTCCATCTAACATGCAAATAGTCATATTCTAACATAAAACCAGTTTCGATCCCGCTTTCTCTTTTAGTCAAGTTCATCACTACTGCATCATATAACACATGTTTTGTCATTTTTTTGTGGACTGAATATTGTTCTTTAATGATGAAGCAATGAGGGGTGACTCTGTCACACTTCTGTTTGACTTATGGCTGTACTGACCACAGCTCTACAAACTCTAACAACCACAACGTGCTGATGGATTTCAGTTTGGTTTACAACGCAGTTCAGTTTTATGTGTCACAAAATCTTTATCCATTACGCTGGAACTATGAAACTGTTAACAATATATGCGAAGGTAATTATCTCAAAGCTGACATATCGTCCTCTATCATGAGGACGATACACTTTACCGGTAGTAGGAAGGTGAAGACAGTGATATAGATAGCAAAAATACTGTGCTGGCTAAAACTAATTCTATGTGTTGCCATGTTCTTCTCATTGCTTAGCTTGCGCTGAAACTATAAATGTATTTCAAAGTTACAACACACAACACGTTACAGACAGTGAAAAGTTAATTATAGGTTAAACACAATGACATTTCCAGTAGTTGCAGCTAAAGCCAATGATGCATTTTGAAGTACAACAGTTGCAGAAACTACTACTATTCTCCTTATTAGACGGTAGGACTGGATATTGCACATACATTAGATTTATCAAACTGGGAGTACCTCCCCATATTGGGGAAACTGGCTGCTGCTTTTATTTTTGGCAGCAATAATGTTGATATGTAGATGGTCAGAATATGACACATGGTAACCTTTCTGCTAACGGCCTTTCGACATTGCAATAAAGGATATCAGTGCTATTATATTAACTGAAGAGCATACAGAAACGGCTCTCCTGTCTTACCATCTATGAGCTATACCATTGACTCTAACAATTAATTCCCATGTAATTCCCAACCAACCTCTTTATTCGACTTCAATTTTACTCTGTAATGACCTCATCTATTACAGTCATTCCCCATAATTATTCTACTACTTGCCTTTCACTTGCCAGTCTTGGTCATTTTCTCACATTACTATGTAATTACTTCGCAATTCTACTCTGTTGGCTGGGGCCGTTTTGGGCACTTTGACTCAGATTAATAAACAACTTTGTACATTTTACAAGATACAAGGCAAGAGCTGATGGCTGTCTATCTGCCATGTCTATCTTTAAAAGCAAGTTGGTTGTAAAAGTCATATATTCATAAATTGACTTTATCTATCAGAGTTATTTCTTGGTCTTTTGACAGTATGCTGGCTAAAGGGACAGGCCTGTAATCATCTAGGCTGTCTGCTTCACCTGCTCTGGCCATAATGACTGGCACTAAAGGGAGCCTACTACCAAGCCGTGAATCAAACAGCCAGTAAAACAAACAGTGGGGAGAGGAGTTATCCTCATCTGGCATATTTAAGCTGTTCAGGAGAAATATGATCCAGGCCGTTTTCTTTGTTATCAGACGGTTTGTTTATGTATGCAACCTAATCACCACTGAATCAACACCTTCAATACTGTCTACTTTAAACCCATCACTATGGAGTTTAATAAGTCACCATAATGTCGTCTCCATAACTCCCCTTATTCTCCATTCTGAAGGTCCCTTCTGTGGCGTTCAGTAGAGATATTTTACAGTTGTTAAGAACTCCCACTCCGTTTCCCCCTGAAAAATCTTTTTTGGCCATTGTAACTTAGCAGCCCTTAACCATGAACTCAGCTCTCATGGCCTGCTCATTTTTACAGAGAAAGTGATTGGCATACTTACATAATACATCAGGGAGTACCATGAACTCAAGGACAGGCTCTTGTCTGGGTCTACCTACTATAGCCCAAGATTTTATGTTTTCATGTCTGTCAGCATGATACTCAGCTTCCTGCTTATTCCAGCTATACGCTTTCTTTTTCTTCTTGTATTTGGGCTTCCAGTTCCCACCTACTTTGTCATGACACATGATGTAGAAGTATCTGATATGCATCTCATCCTTACAAGTAGCATTGCTGCACATGACTGCATCATTAGTTAGAGGAATAATAGTTAAAGTATTTCTGAGCAGCACAGGCATACTGTACATTCAACATTAACTAAAGCTGATTCAACAATAGCATCTTTTGGTTGGCCTAGCCTTTGTGTGTGTCATATACTGTGAAAGCCAAAACAAAATGGAAGAAAAATGCAGACAGAGGATTATATACTTATACCAATAAATAGCTCATTGGTTTGTGAGGTGCCGTTTTGAAACTTCCAGTTTGGCTGTCGCCACCTTGATTTTGCAAAACCAACAGGAACCATCTTTGGAGGAGCAGGTGTAAGTGTGATAAAGTCTGTCAATCAGACGGTAGCCACGCCCTGATGCACACCCTGCCTTTTGGTCTATTTCCTCTATATGGGACCATCATTTGAAATGGACATTTCTTTGCATTGAAGACTTTAAACTAGAGGCTGCGACCATAAACTCATTAGAAAACTATTACTAAGTAAACAAATGTAGTGATAATTAGGGCCAGTGAGTCTCTGCTGCTACTGTTGCATCACGTTTTCCCAAGTGACTTTGGTGACACAGATTTATGTTTCATCTAAAGGATTCACCAATTGGCACTTTTGTTGCTGAGGAAGAGAAGGGTACATTTTTTGTTTTAGCAGTTTTGGAAGGAGCCTTCAAATGGGACTAGATGTGCTGCTATGATGCAGTGTGTCTGTGATTCAAGCCTCCAGATGTCCTCAAAGTAGGACACAGCTACAAAGTGCCACGCCAGGTGAGTGCAGCTATCTGCAGACAAAAGTACTTAGCTTCATGGTATGAGATTATTATGTATACAGAAGTCACATGGTGGCATGAGTCTTAGTTTTAATCATTGGCATATAGATCCATAAAAACGCACTTCATTTGTTGATTTATATTCATCTTCATTCTGAAGAAAATCAAACAGTTATCAATCAATCAACAGTTAGTTATCAATGGGAGAGTTGAGTAGAAACACCACTTGTAGACATGATGTTGCATGAGTTCTCCAGACGGCTGTGAACAACTGCTCTGGCACAGACAGAGGCCACAACACTGTCACAATAAGACCCAAGACCGGTGAGTGACCATGCCACCAGCAGGTGCACTCATTCCTCCACAGCAGGTGCAGTGATTGACCTGATAACTCTGGTCCTGCGTGGCTCATAATAGCACTGGACAAGTGCCCATTCTGGCCAGCACTCAGGATCGCACAGATTGTGAAATGACAGTTAATCTTGCAGCCAAGTTCCTTGAAGAAAAGCTGATAAGGCTGCAGCATCCGCTGCAGATCTGGTGAAAACTGCAGCTTAGTCTTTCAGCTATTTTGATGTGACGTTACCCACAGCATCATTGTCAGCCACAGTGAATCCACTGGGACTACTGCTGTCGCAGTTTCGCATTCTGAGTTGAGTCCTGTGCAATAGCCCTCAACCCGGTGCACAAGGCTCAGGCTCCTGCCAGTGGACACCTACTGCAGTCCAAGTCAGTGCCTCCGGTCAGACCAATGGCCTGAGTCAAGTTAGTGGAATACTCTAATGCACCTCTTCAGTGATTAACTGAATGGGCATTTTCTGGGCTGCAGTCCGCTTTAGAGTGAAGAATGTAAGGACCCAAGTCGGCCTGAGACATCAAGCTCAAAGTTTTTCCAAATGCTGAATCCATACTTAGAGTCTGTTGTTTGTGTTGATCTGTGGTCCTTTGCAGGGAACAACCTCCTGGTATGCAGCAGGACAAAGTTTAATCTTAGCTTTGTTCATGGACTCTATCCACTTGGAGCTGACAGCAGGCACGGTGGAGACTGCTGGGGACAGTACATTACCAGCACCCACCAGGACCTGCGTTGCTCGAAGGACAGTCATCAACCGTTTGAGGAATCTTCTGGCCAAAGTGGCAGCTGTATCTGCTGCTGCTCGAAGCTAACCAGCCCAGCTATGTTCCTCCAGCAAACCAGACTGTCAAGCAGCGTTCCTGATCCAGCCAACACCCTGCATACTCCAAACCAGCGCTAACATTACCTTCTCTGCGTTGGCTCCAGCTGACAGTAGCCAGGCTGCCTGCTCTGTTGCTGCTCTGGTTACCCATGCTATCTGTGCTCTGAAAAAGCACTGGTAGCACTGAAGTTACTTTCAACAAATTACTCCTCTCCAGCTACGCGCCCCATCAATCAGCAGCTTCCAAATGTATTCCACTATGCCTGATCAAATGTTTTCACATGATCTGAATGTCACAACACGATCTCATCCTGACCCAACATTTGAATTCAACTCAGTGTCTGCAGTCACTCTTCTGTCAGAAATGTTTTTAACAGTTTTTTTTTTTTTTTTTTCTGGTAAAAAGCAGGAGTGGCTGAGTAATGGTCGCCATCTTAAGTGAACAAGACACGGTGCACATGTCAAGAAAGAGCTCCAGTAAACATGGACCTCTCGTTTTTTATCACTTTCGGCAGGAAGGCACATCAGAAACAGCATGGTTGAAATCTTGGGTGGAGATACAGATGTCTCAGGTAGAAATAGTCATTGCGTAATTGGTGCCAAGGAGGAAATGATGAACAGTGCGAAACCAGCACGTTGTGCCATGTTACTTTCTGAGGATGACTATCCAGCAGTGCCTTATCCAACTATTATTGTCTGTCTTGGCTTTTGTCCTTCTTCACTTTTACTTGTCTGGAAAGGGTTTGGACTGTCTCCTTTACTTAATAATTCTTCCAACATTCCTGTTTACAGGACTGTGGCTACCCGAACAATGCAAGCATAAAATTATCTCCATATCCGGCCATCAGTCATAATAGAAGCTAAACATTTAACCGCTGTTGAACAATGTAATCTTAAGGCAAGCTTAAGAACGGGTGGATCTCCATGTTCAGAGACAGCAGCAGCAGGTTCCTCTTGTTCCATCAGAAGCCGTAAAATGTGCGTTGTCTCTCTTCAGAAGAAGATATATAATATAAAACACTTAATTGTACCAGCTATTGTATTTGTGAATCAATTTGGAGGTTTGTCCCTGCACTCCTTCCTGTGATGTAAAAATGAAAGCAGATTTAATAGGTATGTTTTATGATGTCGTTTAAGAGAAGGACAATGTGTAATGTGAAAAGCATTTCCTGCAATGGACCAACAGAGAAACAATGACTTGGCCCTGTAGCTCCCAGCTTAATAGAGCTATCGTAGTGTTTTTCATCTTATTTGTTTAGGTGTGTGATGGCTCACTCATGGAGCTCTCACAGAACTGTTTTCAATGCCAGTAGGCAGCTTTCTCAACTGAAACAAGACTAGGTCAAAACCAAGTACATGGCTGAACCACTTGTACTTCGATCCTGACTTTCTCCTTGAAACACCATCTGACTAGATTGCCATAAAAGACAGAGATTGAGCTATGAATTAAATTTACAGATGAAATAATCACTCAGAGAGAAAGGCACAGACTGCTTTCGTTTTTTTTTTGTTTGTTTTTTTTTTTTTTTAGATTTTTGTTGAGGCTTTTCGCTGTAATACAGAGGTAGTGAGAGAAAGAGGACGATAGAAAGCAAAAAAACTGCAGGACTGGAATTTCTGCCAGCGTGACAAGAAACAAGGCCCTTAAATTTCAAATACATCCGTCTATCCATCTATCTATCTATCTATCAGAAGTGACACACAGCCTGATGAGCTGTGAGGGAACATTATAACAGAAGTAATATCTTTCTTAATTTGTCCCCCGGACACAGCACCGCCATCTAGAAGCCAGAGTTGGTCAGCCTTTATGTACTTACAACTCCAGAAAGGAAGAGACCTTTATTAAACAACAATTTGTCCCTCTCTCCGGTGAACGGTGTGAGACGCCAGCTGTAGCCGCTGTAAGCTGTCAGTCTGATGAAACTCCTAAAAGTCCTGTGTTGTGATGTTGAATAAAGTCGTTCCATGTGTTCAACTACTCCGCCTCTCCTCTTAGCCCAGACTGCTAGTTACCATGGTTACCAGCGTCCACAAGCCAAGCTAAGGTTAAACCAGACTTAGCTTTATAGCTAGCTACACTAGCATAAGCTGAGCTAGCTAAAGTGTGGAGCCGCGACTCTAACTCACTAAGTCTCACCTCCATTTTTGCCGTCATCCTGAATCTATGACAAGAAGTACTACAATAAAATGAGGCAGAGGAGGAAGTAGACATGGAGCACACAGGACAGTCTATTAATCAATGTGAATACCAGAGACAGCAACACGAGGTAACACAAAGCACAACCAGCAGAGACCGGACCCCCCACAGACTGTGTTTATTGTGTCCATATAAAATATGTTTTGAGAGACAAGAGACTAGACCAGAGGTCTCCAGATCCAATCCTGTAGGACAGTGTCCCTCCAGGACCGGAGCTGGAGACCCCTGGACTGGACCAAACCCCTCCAGAGACTAGAGACTGGACCGGATCCCTCCACAGACCGGTTCTTTAGGGCCTCTTTAACTGAAGGTGTTTTTGAGCTACGAACATGTCTGTAGCAGAATCACATCAGTGTGTTGTATAATGACAATAAAGATCGTTTCCTGTATTTCCTGAGGTGTTTTTTTTTATACTTAAGTAATTTTTTTAAGCAAATGCTTTTAACAGAGCTACTTTTACTTGTATTAGAGTAATATTTGACAAGGAGTATCTGTACTTACAAGTAGTAAAGTTGTGTACTCTGTCCACCTCAGCCCATCAGAAGTAGGGTGAGGGTTTCTGGGATAACTTGGTTGAGATCCAGCAGCAGGTAATGCTGCATTCTAAACAAATTGGGAATAAATGAGCTCTAAGTTGTCAAACTCGGGAATTACTGCTTCCATTTTAGCGTCCAGCAAACGGTGGCAATATGCCAAATTTATTTTTTCTCCTCAGAGTTGACCTGTTGCGTGAACGCTATGATATCAGAAGTTGGAAATTTCCAAGTTGTCATATAGAATTCACAGAGTTTTCTTGACGCAGCATCATCTCCATCATGATGGAGAGTAAGTTTATGATGCCAGGGGAAGATGTCCTAACAGACAAAGGACTTAAAATAAGTGGATACAAGAGAGGGGCAGAGATGACAAGCCATTTGGCTATTTATTTCCTATTTTGTATTTATAATAAGAATTAAATAGTTTACTATTGCATCCCCACAGGATTTTTTCTTACTTTCAGCCCTGCATAAAGATCCTCAGGCAAAGGTCTTGTAGCTGTCCCAGAAGCTGAACGTTAAAGGGGCTTTGGAACATCTGCCAATGGAAGTCAAACTGCTGGAGTCCGTGATCTCCTCTAAGTCCTTAAGTCCCTACAGCTTTTCTTGGTTTTGACACCTGATTGATTGAATAGCTTTATTGGTTATTTTCCACTTTCAATATTTGATTTCATTGATTTTATTTTATTCCTATTTTTATTAAATGCTCTATGATGTATATTTTTAAAAGGCTCTGTAGATTTTTACTATTATTATTATAATCATTTACTTTTTAATACAGACTATGTGACAGAAAGCAAGCCTTTTCAGATTTCCACTGACCCAAATTTACAGGTCATCATTACTTGCACACATCTCAGGTTTCTCCAGCTTGGAATACACAAAATTTCCTCTGACAGAATATTTTTCAGAAGCTTGCCTGGGTGACACGGTCATCTTCCATAGTTGACAGTAAGAGCACTTGTTCACTTTGAGGACGTCTAACAAAAGATCAAACTGTACAGTTTCAGGAATACAGGGGAGAATTATCTGAGAGTTGTGAGTTGCATTTTGATCCAACAAGGGAATGTTTTAAGACAAGAGGACAATTTGTTGGCATCCCAAGGGGCAGGAAATAAAAAATCTGGAGGCAGTTACAGATGTTTTTGGCCCTGGTGCTGTTGGTGTCGAGGGATCTCAGATCTCAGTCACTGATTCCCCCTGCAATGACGGTACTTGTTTGCCATGTTTAGACCTGGCATAAACATTTGTCAGGAGCAATGCAATCACATGTGGACAGCTCGGTCCATCAGTTCACACCTGCCATTAGAAATGTCTCCACATGTATCTCAACTTAACGTTTGTAATCAGATATCACCTCCTCACTCTATATGCAAATAAACACTTATGGCTTTGTAAGCCAGTTTGACAATGACAGACGGGCCTTTTGTGAATGTGTGATGTGTGTGTGTGTGTGTGTGTGACAGAGGGAGAGAGAGAGGTGACTAAAGAGGGGCTGAATGAATCAAAGCACTCCTCCCTGCTCTCTAATTTTCGTTGGGGGGGGGGGGGGGTCGGTTGGTCCTTCACTGTGTTCAGGGACACTTTTATGTTCAGAGGAAAATGTTAGCACAATGCATCTGCATGTCACTTGAAAATCTCTTAAATAAATTGTTGTATCCATCGATGCTTTTCTTTAAGAATGTCATAACAACAAGGACAAGCCATTTATCTTTGACACAACTTTTCAACAAGGCCTGGTACTGCCCCAAATCTAAAACAGCATCGATTCACAGACATTCACAGTCGCAGTGCAGGAATGGAAATGATCCCAGACCAAATAGAGCATGTTTGGGTTGAAAAAAATTAAAACGAGCATGACCCAAGAAGATATTGTCCAAATTAATGAGTCGACTTTAGTGCATAGATTCAAGGGCATGCACTTTCGAGAGATGTTTTTCATTTGTTTGGTAATGTTACATCCAGTTGAAATTCGTTTATTTTCTTTGTTACTACGCTTATGAAGAGTGCCATGAACATGTCATCAAAACTAAAGAGACAAGGAAGAGTAGCTGCTGCAATGCAAAACATAAAAGGCCTGTAAGGGACGTTCTTACGTGAGCATCATTGGATTGGTTGTCAAATGGATCATTATTGTGTCTTGGTTTGATCAAGACCTTAACTTTTTTTATCGGTGTCAATATTATGATTTTCATATTCTTTTTTGCTCTCATTTAAAAGCATATTAAGAAACAATGAACTGAGCTTAGCCCTCTCAGGAAGCGCTCTCATTTGCTTGTTCCCTAAAGCATTAAAACTTGAGAATATTTAAGATCAGACTTTGGAAATTGAGCTCGCTTTTCTTTTTCTTTTTCTTTTTTTTTTACTATTTACATTGTCTTGACATCATCAACATGCAATAAATGAAACCTAGCCTCTGTCTCTATCTGTTTTACCTCCCTACAAAGAAAGCAGCAAAAAAGTCATATAATGCTCTGTAGGTTTGCTTTCCTGGCTGCTGAAGCTGTTGCATCACTGTAAGCTGCCTACATGGGCACAGTCGCATTTGATTCACCTGGAAGTGCTCCAGTTTTACATCTATTGGTGGTTCAGCTGCTAACTGAGTGTGTGATTTGTGTATTAAGGTCAGCTTTTGGCTGCCTGTGAGAATTTATACAGCTATGTCTTGTTTTCAAAGTCTGCTACATTGGTTATGGCAAGAAGACTACACGCCATGTAGAACTGTTTAAGCTGTTTATTTGACACGGCCAATGACACTTTCTGATATAAACATGAACTTTTAGAGCTCTGAATATTTCAGTGTGCTATCTTTATATTAAGAACAGATCTGTGTATATCACAGTATACACAGATCTTCCTATATGCATTGCCATGCGGGTAAAAGTGCTTATTTTGTGTCTTATGCAAATATTTTATTCCTGGTGTGGCTATGTGAAAGTTCATAATCCCTGTTTTTCTGGCCACGTTGACTGTTAAAATGGATGCCCTATTCTTTTCCTGCCTGGAATAAAGGAGGAGTTGTCTACAGACAGGCCACCATCGGCCCCCTCCTCCCCAACACCACTGAGAATGCAGAGAAAGGACATTGACTGAGATATTAAGATTGGGACATCTTATAAACACCTGGTTTTTCTGTATCAACAGTAAATGGGACTGGAATTACAACACCACAGGTCAACACAAGAAAAGGTCAGAGCAGGCTGTATCTTGTGCGGGGGACTCAGGGCTTTTGGAGTGCTGAGGATGTGGCCTGCTGGGGGAGCAGCAGCTGACAGGAAGAAACTGATCAGGAAAATCAACTCTGTACTGGGACGCCACCTGGACCCAGTGGACGTTGTGGTTGGGAGGAGGTTGATGGTTAAGCTGTCACCTGTAATGAAGCTTGACTCTCACCCCCTGCAGGACTCACTCACTGTTCTGGTCTGCAGAGCTCTTTGAGTGTGTGAAAGAGCGTTACCACAGATCATACCTCACTGCAGTTTTAACGCCGTACAACGTCCATTTCTCTCTGCACAATCGCAATCAACTTGCTGCTCCCACTAGACCACATACATAAACACATATGTAAAGAACCAACATACAACTGTTAATAACCCATATTCCTCGAACTTATTACTCATTATTTATTAAATTGTTTCCCTTTCCTAAATTACCCCCACCCCCTTTGTACCCTACTAATGTCTTTGCCTTTATTATTTTACTCTGTGCTCCTTGAATAATTTTCTAATTTCTAATTTTCTAATTTTCTAACTGAGAAAAATGAAGGAATTTAAGTACAAAATTTAAGTACAAAGTATGTACAAAGTACAAAAGTATCTTTCGCCTGTTCCCTGATTTACCAAACAGATTGGACAAAAGGAAGTTGGGAACTCCATAGGAGAAAGGTCAATACTTTGCTGGGCTGATTCAAGATTCTTTAGTGTGATTTCCATACATGTGGTTTGCCACACATGTAATGCAGTGAAATGAGGACTTATAAGAAGGGTACTTATAATGACAATAAAAAAATAACAACAACTGGTGCAGATCTGCATTGTGCATTTAAAGCAGCATGGTGCAGCTGCATGACTGTGCAAATGCCAGGATGCCATTTGGTCATGGTGAGATGCTGCTGTAATGTCATTGCATTCATTTGGCCGTGGAGCTGCCGTCCACATGCATTCCAAACACAGAACTCTATTGTCCTTAGTTGCTTAGATTGCTTCAGGCATTCAGCTATGAGCTCTTCTGTGTTGCATGTGTCCATGGACAATGAAACACCACAGATGAGGAGCAGCCTTCTGCCTAACTTTATTACACATTAAATGGTTTGAGTGGACCAGTTTTATAAACCAATGAATATATCCCAATGATCCCTCTTCCCTTTGTGAGGCATTACAATGCTGCTCACAGGTTAATGCATCAGCAATAGTGAACATGTAACAAAATAAAAGTAGGTTTATGTTTTAATTCTCAGTGTATTAATTGTGACTTGAAGTAACTATTACCTTAGCGTTAGTGTGTAAGAGCGTAACACTAGAAGTGTATAATATCACACCTCAATAACATGAGCGACTTGACTGGTCAGTGTGATGTGGGTGTGATGTCACTTTGGCTTCATTCATTGGTAAACTGGTGGGCTGGTGATTGTGGTTCCTCCTTCTGTGCTTTTGCAAATTTGGCACAACCCACTGAGATCTTTTTTTGTTGCTACATAGGCAGAGATGTTAGAAGAAAACACAGCAGAGCTCTCAGAGCTGCAAGTTAAAGCTACCAAAAAGAATAATGTGACGTGGCGAGTCGTGGTCGAAGAGCAATTTCACCATCACTCTCAATTTTATCTTCATCCTCTTTATGTTGGCGCTGCCTTCTTATCAAATCAGAAAACATGTTTATCTGAAGCAAGATGTCACATGGTCTCAGGCTAAAACCTACTGCATGAAGAGCCACAATGCCCTGGCAAGTTTTAGGAACCATCAAGACATAGACATAAAGGGTAGGTTCCCCACCCATTGATGGTTCGGACTCATAAGAGACAAAAATACTAATGGAGAGGTCGCAAAGTTTAAAAAGTGGAGCAGCCTCCGAGAGCAACCTAACGATGCTCATGGAAATGAAGATTGTGGTTTCATCTTATCAGGTGTTTGGTTTGACGTGTCATGTAAAAATATGTTTGGATTGTTGTACTATCAAGAGATGATTGAAGTTAAGGAGAAGGATTGTAGTGGGCAGCACCACGGAGTAATGGTTAGCACTGCTGCCCCACAACAAGGAGGCGGGTCCGGTTCCCGGCCCGGGGCCTTTCTGTGGAGAGTGGTGGTGGTTGTGCTCCCCGTGCCTGTGTGGGTTTCCTCTGGGTACTCCGGTTTTCTCTCACCGTCCAGAGACATGTTTTGGTTAAGTGGTGACTCTAAATTGTCCGTAGGTCTGAGTGTGAGTGTGAGTGGTTGTTAGTCTCTGTCTCTGTGTGTTGGCCCTGTGATGGACAGGCGACCTCGGTGTCCTCGGTGACCCCGCCCTCACCCAGTGTGAGCTGGAATTGGCTGTAGCACCCCCACGACCCGGAGAGGGGTAAGCGGTTGAAGATGAACGAATGAAAAAAGAAAGATTTTAGTGAATTCTACAAAGGCGAAGCTGTGAAACATTGCAGGACACTTAAGAAGTGAACTTCAAACACCAAGCTCAACCGATCTCCTGGTTGGAAGTAAAAAACTGTTAACCAAAGAAACGTTGCTGGCGGAACAGTTGGACGTTTCCTGGCAGGGCACTGGATGTGGCTGGATGGGAGTCCTGTGCAGGAAAAACTACCGCCATGCCCTTCACCAGGGAAAGCATGAGGAATAATATCAACCACAGGGGAACTTTTCCGACTTCCAACTTTTTTTGCTCACAGGAGAGCTATTGCTGGCATCCGTATTTACTGTCCTTCCAACACTCTGTATTTAAGATTCTCAAAGGCAAACAAGCTCAACCACAGTAATACTTTTGAAGATATTTTCTTTGGTTTGGTGGTCTTACAATCTGGCTCACATGCATGTTATGTGTTGATAAACTGGAGAAAAGCATGTGTGAGTCATATTTTCTGTCTGAATGGAAATAAGAAAATGAAAAAGCAAATGTAGATAGTTTGGTCTGAATCAAAACATCTTTTGTCTCCTTTAAATTGAGTAATGTTTATTTATATGTATATATATAACTTGCTTATTAATTTTCTTTTTATTTTGTGTGAATATAACCAAATGTTGCAATGTAATAACAACAACAACAACAATAGTAATAATAATAATAATAATAATAATAATAAGAAGAAGAAGAAACATTATGAGCAGCAGCTCAACATTTACTTTGCTTTTCATTGCGTCTAATGGTCAACATTTTCTGCTCATGTGACTATAAGGCTCATGGTTCAGGTTAATAATTGTTTGAGAAAAAGGTCTGAGAGAAGATCAATCCCTTGTCTCCCTGCAATCGAACCAGACTTGCCACACACCCATCCGCCAGCCTGGCCTGCAGAGCTTCGGCTGTGTTCATGCTGCATGTTAGGAAGTTGTCATAAAAAAATATCAGCACTGTTTAATTCTGTCTGTCACTCCTTCTCACCAACAACAACAACAAAAAAAAACAAAACAGCAGAACAAAGACAGCTGACAGTTCCAATTATTGTAGTTACAGAATCATAATACAGTTCTGAGCTCAGAGCGGGGAGCTTGGAGTGTTTTTGGTTTAGGGCATGGCTTTTTTATGATCTCAGACCACAAATGCCCCAACTGGCAATAGTAGAAATAATTGTAAGAGTGCGGAGGCAGTTACCAATGGAGCAATGTATTATTTCTGTAATTAGTTATGACACATGAACACATCAACTGGATTAAGATTGAATGCATGGCATATTGACTGATGAGAGCTGATAAACAGACTGGGAAACAAATGAAAGGAGAAACCTGAGCAAAAGGAGTGAAGAAATGTAACACATGCAGGGGAATCGTGACGCATCCAATATCCCATCACGGCCTGTGACATATATAGAAATGTGTTCAAACAATGCAACTACTTCTTACGAGACTTTCTATCATTTGCTCTTATTTGCAAATTGGTCAGATGTATCACTGTCAGAAACATTTGCATGTGTTTCTGAGAAAAGAAGCCTGGCCATGAGGATGTTTCCACCACCCGGACAGAGAGAGTCAGTGTGAGCAGCTGAGCTGGATTATGCGATCATCTTTCAGAACCCCGTTGGTTTGAGCGTTCACTCACAAAGTGGCTGCCTCGCAAAAGATCAAGCTGCCAGGTCTCACCATGAATCCTGGGGAGTTCTGTATGCCAACTGAAAGCTGCATTTTGATCCTGGGAGTGGTATTTTCAGACAAAAAGAAGCACACAACCGTAGGGTGGGAGATAAAACTTAGTTGACTTTTTCCAGGTTCTTTTGTCTCTGGTGGGCTTGTGGGGTTTTTTTTGTTTGTTTGTTTGTTTGTTTGTTTGTTTTTATTTTGCTTTGTTTTGTCTGCTTCCGATAAAACCAAGCTGTCCTGGGGTTAAGAGTATGAGAGGCTATTCCACTGCTGTGTTTCTGTGCCTGTGAGCCTCTGCCTTCATCTGCCCCTCTCCATCTAAACAGTTACCCCGGGGTGAAAAGCAGGTTCCTTATGCAGATGACACTCCATGATGACTTCATTTATTATTTTGCTACTGAACTTGACCTTGGATACCGATTTGATTGTTGTCTTTCTATGGTCTCTGGGAGCCTGCTGTTAAAGGTTGATGATAAATCCTTCTCACCGTGTAATGCAAATATTTTATTTAAGATGTCAAACTCAGAGTGGAATAAACTGTGTGGTTAGAGGGATACAATTAGACTTTATAGTAGACTTTGCGCTTGGTCTTCTTTTTTTTCTTAACAATCTATCATGGTGACAGGGGCATTTTGGCACTGTGTGGAAATCATCTACATGCAATAAAGAAGAACCTGGGCCTGGAGTAATATCTCTCTCCCTGTCTATCTGTGCTTTTGTTTCTTTACCCCTGGTTCAATTTGCCTCTGTTTCATCTGTGTTTCCATTCTCGAACAAAAAAGCAGCAGAAAAGTCGCATAAAGCTCTGTAGGTTTTTTTTTTTTTTTCTGGCCGCTGGAGCTGTTGCATCACTTGCAAGCCGCCTACACGGACACCGTCACATTTGATTCACCTGGAAGTCCTCAAGTTTTGCAACTATTGGCGGTTCAGCTGCTAACTGAGTGTGTGATTTGTGTATGAAGTTTGGTTTCTTGCTTTCTGTGAGAAATGTTTTAATTTGAGTCTTGTTTTCAAGCTCTGCTGCATTAGTTATGAGCTTCAAGCGAGAAAACCGCAGACCATGTAGGAGTATTTAAGCTAGGGCTGCCAGCCGTCCCTTGAAAAAAATTGAATCGTGCATTTAGAAAAAAACATGCACAAAAATGCATGCCTCTTATGAAAAACAGTCTGTAAAACATGACTTCAACCCGCCCATGCCAGGAGGGGTGAAGGCAATTGGGTCGGCTGGCCCTGCCAACTATGTGTGTCCCTTATTTATTTTTCAAGGAGTTGGCAACCCTCGTTTCAGCCCTGTGTTTGAAACAGGCACAGACACCTTCTGATGTGTTTTAGGATTCAGGACAGATTTGTGTACTTGTGCATGCATCTCGCGCCCTCATGCACGTTCTTTTTTATGTGAACATCTAACAGTTTATGAAGATGTTTCTGACATTGTTGACTGTTTAAAACGATGCTCTGTTATTTTCCTGCCCAGGTTAAGAGAAGAATTGTCCACAGACTGGCCCCCGCAGTTTCACTTATACAAAACTGCCACTGGACAGGAATTCAAGGGAAAGCCTAATAAGTTGTTTTCACTTTACTGAACAATGCACACATTAATGTCAGCAGGGGTTGATTTGCCTGTTCCAAATTCGCTCTGTAGAATTCTGCTTGAAGGCTGTTTTAGAAAAGGTAAAAGGGGGAAAGCACAACGACTACTAACTTTTAACATCACTGGCTTTAAAAAATATTCTACGGGGAGAGTACCGATCTTTTGAGGATGGCTCTTCTGGGTTTTAGCAGTCTACAGCAGTATACAGACAGCTCATCTTTCGCAGAATTTTCAGAATTACTCCAAATTATCCATCTAAAACACAACAGAATTATTATTATATACTGGAATGTGGACAATGAGACTCTTTTACCTCCATATTTTCAAACCTTAACAAGATGAACGTTATCTCGCATGTTCGCCAGCCTGTTCATAACAAAGACCAAAACAAAGATGCTTTCTTTTTTTTTTTTTTGAGTGCACTGTCAGCAAAATTCCTCCTGTAATTTTCTCGTAGACCATTTTAACAGTGAACTCCAATCAACACTTGATGTGGTAACTCCAAAAAAGAAGAAAAAACTGAAAAACAAATCCACCATCCCTGTAGAAACAAACAAGACATTATCCATCTGAAGAGAAATTGATGCATGGCAAAGAGACAATGTTAAAAAAAAAAAAAAAAAAACACCTGTCAATCATTTCCAAATTTAGAGACAGCAAGTACATATTTGGAATAAAGCACTTCAGTAAGAAAAAAATTTCACAATTAAAAAACGAAGATTAACACAACTCAACAATCCTATTTTCAACTATTGAGCATTTAAACAACCCCGATTTCAGCAATCCTTGCACACTAACAAAGAATGCAACATGTGAAGACTCAGCAGTAAAATAAATTTTATTAGACCTAATTTCTAATCACTCAAAGACACCCTATGAATTTTAGCAACTCAGAGACTTGACTTTTAAACCATTTTTCAACACAGGAGAGTTTTGTTCTCAGGAATGTTGAAATATTTCAAGTTTATTATCATTTTAAGTAATTTCCCAAATCGCCAAGCAACCTCGAGCCTATACCTACATCCTTTTTGAAAAGATTATGCCGTTATGAATTTGATCTTCTTAACATCGTATATGATTCTTTTCAAATGGGTGTTTTTGCCACTTCTTTCAATACTTGTTTGAGTTAAACCCCCCTGAAGAGATACAATTTGAATCCAACAGTACTTGATAACCACAGAGTAGTTTCTTACTCTGCCTTTTTAAAATTAAATCTTGGAAAAGCTTGCGTTTGAAGCAGTAAAGTTTTTTTTTTTTTTTTGCACTCTAACAACTTTGCAGAGTTATACTAGTTGGAATTAGCGCAGCGATTGCGCTAGTCCAATTTTTAATGACTTCAGGGTGAGCATGGATTGGAAACTGCCCTCTGCTTTGATGCTGCTCAGCCTGAGTCCAGCCTTTGACACTAGAGAACACACCGTCCTCTTAAACATACTCAGCAACGTCATTGTTATATCTGCCACTGTACAGCTGGTTTGGTCAACTGGATTAAATCACCAAAATAAATTACAGTTTGCCAGTGTTCAATTTTTGGTCCTATGTTTTTTAATATTCATGTTACCTCTTGGGAACAACTCATGGCCAACTGATGCCCTTTAAAAATGTATTTTAGATATTAAATAATGGATAGCAGGACACTTTTTACAAAATAACAATGACAATATTCAGTTTTAGTTACTGGTACTTTAGCTAAGAGAAAGATACTGAATGCAGACTTGACGGTAATTGATGCTTTTATCTCCTCTAGAATTGATTATTGTAATGTTGTGCTTTCTGGCCTCCCGGAAAAGAATATTTCCCAGCTGTAGCTGCTCCAACTTTGACCTGGAAAATTGTTAACCAAAGACCAGATAAAGAACAGACATTACTTTTAGTCTCTTGCTTCCAGCTTTTAACATCTGTTTTTATTTCTATTTCCCTACTTTACCCTACATTTTTTTGTTTTATTCTTAATATCACATTTTTTACTTTTAAATTCTATTTCCAGTGTTTCCTCATTGCAGTTTTATGATAACATCTCCTCAGTGCATTAGTTCCTGTTTTTATTTAGTCAAATGCATTGATACGTTTTTATTTTTGAGTATGTTTTGGAAATGGGGATGCTCTTATGTCTATATAGGCCACATACATTTTTGTATGAAAAGTTCTGTTTGAATTAAGTCTCAAGTCTGAAGATGGGTCAGTACGTTTCAAGCCGAACACAGTGTGTGATGGCATTTTAGAGCCAAATGAAGCTTTTTTGTGCAGTGCGATGCAGAATTCAAGTGAGTCTCCAGCTCCCTCCACTGATGCTTTGGATGCAACAACCGCCTGAAGGCCAGTCCCACATCTGCAGCAGCCTGCCTGGCCTGTACCTGGGGGTTTCTGCAGGACAGCGACAAAGACAAGGAAACTTTTGCCACTCACTAAGGAGTTACAATATTTATAACTGAATCCTGCATATGCAGATATGTTTTAGATGATATTTTAGCAATATTCTGTATTCATGCTGTGAAGAGGAGCAGCTCAGACATCTGCGCTTACAGTCCTGATAAGATGATAATGATATAATCATGATAATGATGAGAAAAAAATAAAAACCTGAACTTGCATTCACATACCTATTATTTCATTCATTGAACAAGCGCCGCAGGGGTGAATTTTTGACTTTCATCTTCATCATATTAAATATGGCCAAAGCAGCGATCACCTTTCAGCTGATTTTTCGTCTCATGCCAGCATGAAATCATGATGTAATTTGTTGAATGTTTTTTAATTAGGATTGGGTTGAACTGGAGTTACTCCCTGTTGATTTTATGCCTCTTCCAAGCAACCGAGTTGCGCAATCATTACACAAAATCCCCTTCCTTAGTTATAGTGTTAGTCTTTGCATGACTATATATTTCATCCATGAAAAATGCAACATTGCTGTGACCTTGAACTTTGACCTAAATCGAATCAGTTAATCTTTTAATGCGAGTGAACATTTCTGGCAAATCTGCTCATATTCCCTCAAGGCAGCCTTGAGATAACACATTAAAGATAGCAGCCATCTTGACTTTTGACCACCACAATCTCATCAGTTCTTTCTTGAGTCCCTAGCGGATATTTGCCACGTTTTTGAAGGGATTACAGAGGGATCCCTGAAATAATTACTTGATGTGGCCAAAACCTTAACAGCCAAAATGTGATCAGGTCAAAGTCCAAGTGAATATTTGCGCAATATTTGAAGAAATTCCCCCAAGGTGTAACTGAGGTTTCACATTTATGAGAATGGAACACATGAACAACTCTTCATGAACACGTCATGTCTTTGTGTTTGGTGCTAAGTAGTTGAAGCTAAATTCAGTACAATTTTCAAATCTTCCTTGCACATTTCGATCAATTCTGGGTGGGGAAAAAAACCTTGCTGCTGTCAGCCAACACTGGAGGATGGTAAAATGCCAAGTAAATGGCAAGTTAAAAAATGGCCAAGGAACCAGGGCATGGACTATAAGACTATAAGTCTCATCTCGTTCATACAGAAGCATTTTAAAGGCTAAGACCCAAGTGCTAAAACGATAATCTGAAGCATATTTTTAGCTTTTCAACACGCTGCCTCATCAGGTGGCTGGAACCGAGCTGCGGCAGTTCACAAGGTCCAATTTGAACCTTAAAAGCAGTTTCACACTTCATATAACTGATATTACCCTGTACCTGACCTTGAATCATTTATTTAACACACTATTACCACCCCCGCCCCTTCTTCATTATTGCAGATAATGAGAGCTGTGTGCAAAAAGACATGTGCATTGGAATTACCCCCAGTGACATTCTTCCACTGTTTTCGGATGAAGACTGGCCAAGAGCATTTCTGAGACAGAAAAATCTGCTTTCTACAGGACAATATGGCATAAGCCCACCCCTCACCTTTTCTGTCATTTCACAGAACAGGCTTACCTGGAAGGCGCTGTTTAACAGTGAAAGGCACGCACAATCCTATTTGAAACCTTCTCTGTGGATTTAGCCACTTTTAAATTCAAATCACTCACTCTGCAGTGTCAGGACAAGGGGAGGGTGGGAAGGGACTGGTGGACTTAATATAAAGCCCAAATCCCATTAGAAATGGACCGTAGGAAAATGAGGGGTTGGCACGGTGTCGCCTTGCCACACGATGTGGAGAGGGAACTCTTTGATGGGGGTCAGAGATGACGTCCCATATCGCACACCTTTTCCTTTTTTTTGTTTTCACATTTCTACTCATCAAACCCGGAATCGCCAGAAGTGAAATGTATCATTACAGGATCTGTGTCCACAGAGGAGCAAGGCTAGAAGGAGTAGGTGACTTATCTGCCACAGACGTAGGCCTTTGGGGTAATAAGGTATGCATGAGAAGCTGTTTCCCTCCTCTGAACGGGGTATCCATGTCACTCCGTCCCTGTATAGCCTGCAGACTCTCTGAAGTGGTCGACTTAGCTTGGCCTTCTTGTATAATTAGTCTCCTGAACCATGTAGGATGTGTTTCTCAAAGGTTCACTTCCTTTACTTTCATTTATACCTGCTCCTCTCTCTCTCTCTCTCTCTCCCGCTCGCTCACGCACACTAACACACACACACACACACACACAAAAGTAGCCATTGTCAAATCTAAACTTAACCTTCCAGATGTTCAGTGCTGGTTTTAGTTCCTTTGTTGCTTTTGACCTTCATTTGATAATGGAATTGTTATAGCTTGTAACATAAGACTGGAGTCTTAAAATCAGCATGAATATCTCACTGCTCAGTCAGTGGAGGAAATTATAGAAGTGCGGCCTGCTCACTTTGTGTGACATAAAAAAGGAAAAAAGTATGAAATGCCAAATGTTGCCGTACAAATATAAAAACATCTTGCCGGAACAAAATCAAGAGAAAAGACACACATGGCAGTTAGGGGCCATATGTGACTAATAATGTGGACACCGGCCTTGAGAGATCTGTTGAATGTTTTTGTTTGCAGCCACTGCCAGGTGTTGACATGAAGACCTCGTCCTCCCAGCCCATCCTCAACCATGGACGAGACAATCGTGTTTACTGCATCCGGTGCAATACACCGAAACAAAGACAGAATTTTGGAAATTTGGTGACATGTTGCTCTTGAGCATAACAAAACTACAAAAATCACACATGCTGGTGTAGCTTTGAGAGGCCTGCCTGCCTTGGAGAATGGAGAATGAGAGCCACAGCGCCATTTACAGGATGGAGGGGTCACCTCACACTACCGAGTCAACAAAAGTGAGGTCGGTTCAACTCAGGCTTTCTGTTACCATGACTTGCAATTTAACTCCAGCAGAAGGAGATATGAATGCAGTCTCTTGAAAAAGCATTGCCCCTTCTTTGCAAACTTGCAAAGATGCTGTGGCAGCTTTATCATAACACAGCTTGTAAAGATAAATGGGCTAAAATGGTTTTCAAGGATCAGATGTGGCTGTATACCTGAACTGAACACTTCCAAATTTCTAAGTGTAACACCACAGAAAAGGGGAATTATATTCACAGAGTCTCTCTCCTCTGTCACGTTCCTGTGCAAGTGGTCCACTGGAGCAGGTGTTGGCATGTGGTTGGAGGAATTTTAATAGTAAGATGGCTGAATATTATGACCTGTGTGCCCCTGCTGCAGCACTCGGTGGGTGTGAATTGGCTTCGTCGTGTTTTGCGGACTGGATGTGATGAGGTTTTCTGCTCAGTTTGATGTGCGTCACCTATCATAAAACGGTTATGTGAGTGTGGCATCTTGGTCACTGGATCCTTGATTTGCTTTATTCAATTTAAGACCTGTCTGCCAAGTATTTCTTTCAGCATCCAAGCAACCCACAGTGTTTGCAACACACACACACACAAAAAAAAAAGCAAACCTCTTCAATTACTGGAGCCTGACACACTTTTAGGTGAGTTCAGCTTGATTGTAACAGAGTTGGACATAAGGCTCACCGGACACTTCATCCTCTGTCCCCTGGTCATTGCTGCCCTCCTCTGCGCAATCTGTGTTGGCAAGCTGCATATCATCTGCCTGGAATATAGAATACCATAGGATATATAAAGAAGGTAAAAGAAAATTGTATCAGAGCTCTCTGAATAAAATAAATTATTAAAAAAGGGGCCATTCTTTTAAAGGACGCATGTTGTATCCCTGCTGTCATGGCTTTCTTTCTCGGTGTCAAAAAAGCCAGACAAGAGCTGAAGGGACAGGAGCCTGTTCTGACGCGGATGACAGGAGATGTAATTCCGTTTCGAAAATGTTTACTGAAATAAAACTAAGTGCTGATCCAATCCACTCTGCTGCGCGTGATGTCATTCAGTGCACTGAATAAAGGAGCATTAACATGAAATATATGCATGCTGTGCATCTCAAAAAAACAAAAAAACCATAAGCTGCACAAAATCAATCCTAACTTTCTTGTCTATGATATTATGACTGTCCTTTTAATAATAAGAACATATGAAAAATAATAATAATAAAACGTTATAGACAACCGATGGCAAGGAAAAAGCTCTATAGGAAGTCCTTTGTCCCCGAAGCCACCAACGCAATAAATAAAATTAGAATGCAGTGGCCGCTTACCCCCTCCTTGCTCCTGCTTCTTGAGTTCCATGGCAGGTTTTCTGAATTGTGCGGTGTATTTTTATAAATTGGTATGTATGATTCTCTGTGAGGACTGTATAGGCAACACGTTTAAAACGCAGTCTTAACCTCTTGCTATTTTTTCTGTGTGTCCTATTGATGTAATAATTCGTATCGTAATAAGTCAGGTCTAGATTCTTTATTAATCCGGTGAAGGTCTTAAAGTCTCTGTCCACAGAGAAATGCTCAGGGCCCGTGATTGGAAGCTGAAAGACTTTGTGATGTCACAGGAAAGCAGTCCCCGCCCTCTGCCATGGCCCCCTGGGCCCCACCTACGTGAACCACCTGTCAAAATGTTGCAGGATTAGGCCTCTCTGAGTGTTCCCTAAAATCTGACACATGTTTAACTCAGAATCAGAAGAGAGATCAGCTCTCTCTTTTGAGAGAATCACCAACGTGCTGTTACCAGCAGCTCCCCATAGAATCCTGAGATCGGATGTGTAAAATTCTATTCAGATGGATTTTGGTTTTTAAAACTACAAATATATCTTGTTATTACTAGGAGCTAGATATTCGACAAATCGACACTTGCCTTCCAGGAGTCGGGTCATTGTTTCACTTCTTGGGGGAATGATAACAGCTACTGACGGCGTTGCTGAAGTGCCTCTGCTACGTCTGGCCCCGACTGATCTTAATTTACTCTGGTCCTGCTTTGAAGAGATGACTAAAAGGCAGAGGTGCTGCTGCCATTACTCGATGAGACCTTCACCATGAATCATTTCAGTTGTTCCACCGAGCTGAAACAGCAGCATCCATCTTTCTCGTTTTTACACCGGAGAGCGCTCAGTCTTCCAACCAGTCAACGAGGAGGAACACATTATATAAAATGTCAAACTGGGCAGGATGATACAAAAAATCCAGCCATGCTGAGATTTCTGGTTTCATTGTCGCAAGGTTACGTCGCTGCTCTGAGCTCTACATCTGCAGTCTGTAGTCGATTCAAGGCATTAGTTTGAATGCACTAGCATGTGCAGAAGTGTTAGACTTCACAGTATGAAGCAATCACCTGCTGCAAACACAATGCAGTCATTTTTCTCCTTTAAATCTTTCACTTTGACTTATATTTACACCCAATCAACCTCTGCCACCTCTGACTATCCCCAAATGCCACAGCAAGAGGTACAAGTCATTGAAAATGCATCACGGACATCATGTGGTTGACATCCACACACTGTCAGTGAATGCATCATGCTCTGACCATTAAAAAAAACAAAAAAAAAACCCAACAACAACAACAAAGTGCCACTGAGCAAGGTCCTTTAACCCCCAACCCACAACAATAGAGAAGATCAAATGAAAGAGAAAAATCAATAGTTGTGCAAAGTCTGTCCCGCGTATATAAACACATAAAAACAACAACCAAGTGTCTTAAAAAAGTGAAGCTCAGTGAGCTTTAACAGCAATTAGGCATCGTAGATTGCTTAAAGACCTCTGCTTTCTTGGCTACATTTCCTCCATGCTCTAGTACGACTGATATTGTTCCTAAATTGAGAGAAAATGAAGGAATAAACGACTGAGACGTGGGAGGGAATGAGGGCAGGCTGGCTTCACTTGCCTGCCTTGTTAAAAGAAAGAATAATTACTCGAGCATTACACAGTAATACATCAAATGGTCATGTCAGTTTTGATTGTGCATGGGGAATGATTAACATGCCGGAGGAGCTGTCTTGTACACCGAACTGGCCACTGTGCATGAAAACGAAAAAGAAAAAAAAGGAGTTTTCCGGGTTGCACTTTCTTTAAGGTGATAACGTAACATTTTCAAAGAAAATAGTGTGACGATATGGTGCCGCGACGTACATTAATGTGAGAAATTTGCTGTTACTAAAGCATTGCAATCATTTCTCAGTAAATCAATAGTATATCTTTGTTTGTGAACTGGAAACCAATCCAATTGGTTATAAATGTCATCTGTAGCTTTTATTGTTTTGAGTCAATTGGGGATGGAAACTATATCCAAACTGCACATTAAAAACATTTTCACTATGCACACAAACACACACACACACACACACACACACATCATTTATTACCTTGAGGGCTGCCTGTTAGTGGGATTTTTCCAACTAAATAGCAAACGTGTTGACAGATTATGTCCACTGTGGGGGAAACGACGAACCGCGGGCTAGAGGGTCACTGTTGGTTTTAGTGCTCAGACATACACAGAGATAAAGCGCCTATAGTTCCTGGACAGCTGTCCCTGTGACAGTTACAGGAATAGCCTATAGCATTGACACAGCCAGCACAGATAATAGCTCATTTCCTTAGATAATGTACCTCTTCTCTTCGGGCTATAGAGGGTTTCCCACTGATGCAATGGACACCGACAGGCTCAGAGTCAGAAAACTATGCATGCTTTAACCGCAGTCTTCTTTATCTCAGTGATTTCTACACTTTTTAAAATCCTTGCACTGCTTCATTGTAATTCGTTTTCACGGCGTACTCTTTTAGTCGAATGCTGAGGTGAATTCACACCCCTCTGAGTTTTAGTTACAGAGAATTTCTATCCTGGTTCTGAAGGTCTCTGGCTACTGCGAACATGGGAAGTTCAGAGGACAGAATCTGAGAGCTCTCATGTCATTAGATGCTGCATAATTAACATCTTTAATACTCTGTTTTGGATGTTTGTTGATTATTTTCTCAGTTTTGATATAATAATGGAAACCCGGTGACTGCTCACCTATAAATATTGATGTCTGAGCTGTCAGTTTCTCTCTCCCCACGGTTTAGCTGAGTTTTTCAGCCGACACACATCACTGATGCTTCATTTCGTTGATTTACATAAAGGTATGATTTAAAGAACCACGCTGCACGTTGTATAGTTAAAAAGAAAAAGTTGTGTTTGCACTCTGGTTGACACACCACTAATTTTGAGAATCCCATGCATTTTTTTATGGTATGTTTGATGTAGATGAGCTGACTTTTTTATTACATGGCCCTAAAAGATATCATTGCCGAACAGACAACTACTAATTCATATCTCATGAGAGCCACCCCCCCCCCCCCACACCCAAAAAACAAAAACTGGTATACCCACAAAACTGGCATTTATATATCACACATATCACACTATTTAAAGACAATGCATGTGTCACATATAATAAATGCTTAATGCTGAGACAAATACAGATGTTCAAGAATCAATCCATGCAATCTCATTAGATAATAATGTTGTGTCTCAGTCAATCCATCTTCACTCTGTGCAATCATAATCATAACTCCCCCACAACCCAAATGACACACCACACCATCCAGTCGAAGAACATATTGCATTTATAACAGGAGTTCCTACAAGTGGTAAATGTCCCCTCAACTGGACTTAAATAATGTATTTAAGGCACGAAATCCTATATTACTTCTTTAATTAATTCCATAAATCATTATTAATAACCTTTAAAGCCCCCCATCTGCATGGTTATAATCACCATAGTCAATCTTTGGTGTCAGGTTTGATTGCCAATCCATGTCCTTCTCTAATTGACCTTGTCCAGAGAGGGAAGAGCAGACAATATTGCTTTTTCCCACCGGTAGCTCACTCATTTCTATTCTAAATGAAGACTGCCCCCAGTTTGTTCAGCAGATTGAATTCATCACTTTATCCTTTTAACAGCTGACACACGGGCAACTTCAATTTAAGGTTATTGAATGCGCAAAAACAACTGAGAATGTGTTTGTATTTTGCGTGAATGATATCTTTAATTTAGTTGTACAGTGCATGTTCGAAAAGAGGACGAACTACACCATCTGCCAGCTGGTGTTTGGAGATGGTGTTGCAGCTGCATTGCTGACTGAATTTGCATCCACTCTGAACAGTACAACTGGAAACTTTTTTCCTTTACGTTTCAGTGAACAGTTTAGGAAATGTCCTAGCCGCCCAACTGCATATGGAGAATATGACCTCCACTGCTCTGTACAAATGTTTGAACCAAAAAAAAAAAAAAAAAAGAAAAGAAAAAAAAAAACCCACAACAATTTAAAAACCTTTCCATATTGTATACATTTTATTAACTGCATGCAAACGCAAATTTGGACTGGTGATGACTGAGGTTGTATTACATGCTTATATTACATGCAGCACCTTGTCAGATCGGAGGCTGCTCTATCAGACAGTGATGTGATGGGCTAGCTGGTTAGCGTGGTCACCTCAGTCAGAAAGATGTGATAGAGGCAAGAGTTTAACTTCAGACACTGAACTTGCAAGATTTCTTCTAGACTGCTAATGAGCAGCTTTTAATGCTAATGTTAATTAGTAATAGCACCTTTAAAAAGCTAAGGGAGCTGATAAAACTGTTGCGCAGCACTGAGCAGTGAATGGCGGCATGTTACACCTCTTTAAAGTGGTAGTTGCCTGCCAAATTAGTTCACTGTGAGCCACCACTGAAGAATTTTATTTTATTTTATTTATTTTATTTTATTTATTTTTTTTTGTGCCTCATGTCACTGTTTATGTTCGGAAATGTAACTGTGAATGCCTGGGTGGTGATGGGATGCAGCGCAGAAGCTGTAGCCCTGATAAAACACAGTTTCGTGAAATACAGACAGGTCCTCATTATGCCGTGCCTGCTAACATTGTCCCTTGGGCCTTTCCACAGAGGTGAAGCTATGGCCCCAAGGGACAAGTTGTCAACATGAACCAAGTCTCAGAGAAGGGTATGGTGTTAAAAAAAAAAAAAAAAACACCTTTGGATTCAGTCAATTCAGTAAACTGGGGAGTGGGGTTTAAGTAGAGCACAGGCAAGGTTTCTGCGCTTTGAATTAAATAAAGCACTGTGAAATTGTGTTTTGTATTAATTGCCTACCTGTTAGCAGTAGTACAGTCATTCAGGCTCCTCATGATGAAAAATATGGTGAGACTTCACCGTTATGTGACAAAAAAGCCTTTTTTCATATATATCAGCAGGGTGCCTTATATCTGGGACCCCTGACAACCACTCTACAACTTTTTAACAATAAATATCTACATCACCGGGCTCCTGTACAACGGTGGCCCTGTAAATAATTCAGCGAAGCACTGCTCCTTCAGGCTCCCTGCTTCCTGAGAACTGACCGTACACACCATGTATTTAAGTGGCAGAAGTAGATTCTTTAATTCATACTGACATCTGTGAAATAGATCCAAAGTTTAGTATAGGATAAACTTTCGAGCCCATATTTACTTTTCTTTATTTAATATCCTGTAACACAACAAAGAAGCAAACACAGAGGCGACCCTTTGTGCCCTTCGTAATTCCTTATCTTGTCAGAAACTATGCTAAACAAAACAACTTTCAAAAATGACCCAATAACACACATACATATGAGTGCCTGCTCACACACACAACGGCATGGTGATTTATTTTAAGACTCACAGAGTCAAAGAATGCCATTTAGTAAAGATGGCAGTGGGTAATAAATCCTCATCAATCTGATACATCCTGTTAGCTTCTCCTCTCCTCGTGACAGCTTTTTAATAAGCTGTGTGTGGTCCTGTACGTGTACTTGACATTTACTAGCTGGTGTTACCCCTCCTTGTCCGTCAGTGCACATTATGCATATTCTCCTGGAACCCGAGCAAAGCATTTGAATGTACAATAACCATGTCATTCGTACTTTTGAAGGTCTGGGCGATTGCGGCTAGTCTGTTTGTTGCTGTAATTGATTTCTTTTCAGCTGCGCAAATGAGTTTCTTATTTCTTTGGAAGTTATTTATATGGAAATTGTGTGATGCTGTGACTACATTAGTTGAGTTATTCTCACCTCTCTCTAAAGTCACTACCTCCTTGGGAAGCTTCCTTTGTTGCCATTTGCTGTTTTGCTGATTCTGTCAGCAAAAATTAATTGGTGTCCATTTTAACTCCCCTCGAGCCTTAATTTCTATGAGCAGAGAGATACTCAGGCCCAATTAGGTTGTGTAAATAACATTTGCTCTATAATTGCTTCAATAAAGATTTATCGGCTTCTCTTCATTGTCCTTATGTTAAGGCATTGCTTGCCAGAGGAGACTGGGGCATGGCAAAGCTATCTAGTTGAATGGTGAAGAATATATTGCTGAATATATAGCACATTGCCTGGCTCTGGGAGTATTATCTGTCAAAGGTAAATTACATGGAATTGGATATTGTGTGACTTTCCGTGGGTTGGTCACAGAAATCTAAAGCAAAAAGGTCCATAAAGGAAAAGCACATGCGCATGGACAGTCATTTTATATATTTCGAAATATTAATGTTTTCTTGAAAGTCAATTAAGTCAAGTACAGATAAATATAAACTACACTATATATAATGAGCATCCTCAAGTAACTCTGTGCCTTCATGACTGTCTTTCACTGGAAGAGTTTGGTCTGGACCTGCCCTGTAGGTGCCTCCATGTAACTCTTTTATGAATTGGCGCTATAGAAATAAATTGTATTTAATTAGATTTAGCGATAGTGACATTTTAGTTCACTTTGTAAACAAGTTACAGATTTCCCTCTTAAATTCCGTGGTAATTCTTGTAAAAATGGGTTGTTGGTTTCCGACATTGGCAGAAGCTAAGCTCTGCAGATCTAGCTGATGTTTTAGTGTCACAAAGCGCCTTTCTAGAAAGGGGGAGCAATCCTAATGGCAAAACCCTGAGCCTGTTCTGGGTTTACTGCTATCACATTACTTGGTACTCCAAACATTCAAGTGTGCACAACATTTTTCTAAAATACCTGTATTAGATGACCAGATAAATCCGCCGTCTGACTCCTAGCCTTTACTGCGTATCATTTCCCCTCTCTCTGCCTCCTCATTTACTGTTGCTAAACATTGTTCCTCCAAGGTGTGAAATGCCAAAAACAATGATTAGATTGCCAAATCCAAGTTAATTCAAGTCTTCATTTTTGTGTATTTTTGATGCTAAGAACGGTGATTATTTCATGCGCTGACAGAGAGCCAAACAATTGTTACTGCACTCGAAAACCTCCAAAGGTTGCAAACAAATTTAGAAAAACACACAGCAAGGTAACATATAGTTCAAACGGTCCATGGTTATATTGATGGTGTTGGAGCTATGGTGATTAGTCGGGGGGGGGGGTGCAGCTCTGGCTGGCATAGACATCCACTGCACATCAGGGACTGTGGAAGCATCAGTCTGCCACTGACACTAACAGCTATTGCTTGCCTATTCATCCATTTCCCCATGTATGATCCAAATAAACATGGCAGTGCTTGGTCTGCCAGGTGGATCTGGGGCTCAACACCTCCTCTCCTCTGTTCCTTTTCCCGTATTAATAGCTCCTCAGGAGAGCCAGAGAGGTCTGTATGTCAGATTTTATCTCCAGAGAAGAACGGGGGAAAGCTAAATGAAGCCTGAACTTGAGAACAGCCCCATCTAAACTTCCCAAAGGGATGCTCGCAGCACATTAAGGGAAACATCAGTAATGTGCAAAACAAATGGAGGGATGTGAAAACCCCCAAAGAATTTCCCCCACTAGCAACGCTGAGATGCTGCCATAAATCTAGGGACCCCTGTGCACGCTGTTGTTTCCAGACTGGGGGGAAGAAATGGGGCCTGAGCAGCGCCAGGTTTTATCCTCATGGAAACAGTGTAACTGTCAGAAGGAGGCTTTTCATTTCATTGCTTAGCTCTAAATGTGGGCTGCTTGTTGTCTCTTTGCCAGAGGCTTTTCAGACTTGATGCTCTAAACAGTTAGTTGAAAAGTTAAAGCAATTATCCATTGTTACTGTCCGGAGAGTATTTCTCCTGCCTTCAATGTCAGTCTGTTTGTAACTACATGATTTGGATAAAGACTAATTGAGTTTGAGTAAAGCACAGGAGCAACGGGATTATACTAATAAAGATGTATTATGGCTGGGAACAAAAGGCCTTGGCAAAGTATCCGACCACTGAGGCTTGTGGGTTGCCTTTGGATCGTGAAGGTAGGCGGTACACACTCAACTGTGCATTTTCCCTCATGAAATGTAGGCATACTTGCAGCAATATTGCAGATTATATTCCGTACACAGTGGAGGAAAAGTAACTACGATGAAGTTTTATGATTTTTTTTGTTTTGTTTTGTTGGAGTCAGACTTTGGTCTAGCACCACCAGGATCTTAAAATGACTGGCTTTTAATGAAACATTGAGTCAAATATTGGACGAATTGCTGTGAAATTCGGTGTTAGATATCCACGGAGCTCGGAGAATTTAAATCTTGGTGACCGCTGATTCATAGCACCAGTTTTAAATTATCATTAAATACAATTTTAAAGGACATTACCAACAGCCTAATCAAATTTGTTTTTAGTGTAATTTGAATCCGTTAGCATGCTAGGCTTCTGAAACTAAGGTGGTAAATGAGGTAATCCTTTGCTAAAATGCTAAAGCTCATATTGGCATTGTTATGATGATCGTGACGAAAGCTACCACTGAGCTCACAATTTCACTTATCCAGAATTCTGTGTATTTTCTGAGGTGGGTATGATAAAAATCACAAAGTTGTCAAAAACAACTCAGACCAAACACCAAGATCACAGACTTTTCTTTCTGTTCACGTGTGTGTATGCGTGTGGGTTGCAGTGAATGAGCTTATCGTCCCTTTGAAATCTTAACTTGTGGTTGTTCCAGACAGCAGGCAGCGAATCCATCAAAATGCGATACAGGTGTTGACAGATGAAGCATGCTGACTGTTCGTCATGATGCTGGTTAGTTAAATGAACTTTAAATTAAATGTTGAAATGTTTTTCTTACAACTGAATTGGTGCAAAGTATTAAAAAGTGGAGATTCTATGTTCATTTGGTTAGCCAACATTAGCCTCGAAGAAGCCATTATCATTTACACATGAATACCAATTGACCAATTGCTTACTTTTTCCACTGATACGGAGGAAAACGCGAGGACTGCATCAATCAAAGCTCAGCTCTGGGATGAGAAGCAATATGGGTCAAGATGACTGAGAGGAAATTAAAGAGAGAAGGGGATGAAGATTATACAGGACCGGGAGGTGCAGAGAGAGAGAGAGAGAGAGAGGAAAAAAAAAGCCAAATCCAAGTTATAAAATAAAAAATATTTCTGTCAGCTTTTATGTCTGAGCATTTTATCCATTTCACGGATGTTTTTGCTTGTTTTGAAAAGTCTAGGTTAGGGAAATATTCCTGTGTTCTAATTTTGTATTTTCCACAATGCTGTTGAACCCAGACAGGAACTGACTGACCGGATCACCGTCAATCCGCGCACGCCTTATTAAGGGGGAGAAACATTTTCTGTCATAACTACCGTGGATGCTACAGACCTAATTTAACAACAACTGAAATGTACCATAATTATAGTATCATAATACTATAACTCCTAACCCTAATATTTTATGAAAGCATCATAGCATAAGCCGAGTTTCGTACTGTTTGAAACAGACTCTCACAATTTACATTGCTATTCTAAAGCTACTGTCAACCAACATTTTTAAAATGCACATATGTAGATTAGAGAAGCCCCAAGTTCCCCAGCAAGCCTGATTGTGAGCATGTCAGCAAACTGACATTAGTATTTAGCTCTGCGCTACTGGCAGCAGCTTCACAAAGCTGTTAATTCCTGTTAAGGTAATGAGCATTTCAACCTCTTTAAAAAGTCTGTAGTGCAAAAACTTTAGGATGAAATGAGGAATTTTCAGTTTCAAGTGAATAAGCAGGCCGGCTACAATGACAGGATCCTTCTCCGAGCCTTCCAGGGAGCACAAAGTGACAAAAATCTATTTGAAATCTCAATTAAATACTTTTGAAAATCCAAATCAGAAGCAGTTAAAATGCCAGATGCCATTTATCAACACAGTAAAGGTAGCTGAGCAGTTTGCAGATTGGGTATGAATTACAATTCTCCTCCTTCCCCTCTAGCTGTTGCTCATGCCGAATGGTCAGAGTGGCTTGCCCGGCCTCATTTGCTGGTTAATTGCATTTTATAGTTGAGCTAAAGACCTGTCATCTGTTTCTGTGGTTTCATTTATCTTACAAATAACCTAGAGAGGGTGGGTTAAAGTACCTGCACCAGCTAAATAAGCTCTTTCACTGAATTTCTCTGCTTTTATTGCAGAGATCACTTTTTTTGTCATGCCCATGATAGGGCAGAATTTAATTTTAGGAATTAATGCTGCTGAACATATTAAGGGAAATAAAATAAGAAGAAAGGTAACTTCGGGTTTGCGAATTCCAGCTGTCAATTAAGCATTGACGAAAGAAAGAAAGAGAAAACGCTCTTGCTATGCACATGTTATTGTGCTCTCAGGTTTTGAGCTGGATTCATTAATAATCACGACACCTAAAAACACGGACAAAATCAAAATATCCACGTCGTTTCAGCCCTTTGTTATGTGCAACATTGTGCAGCGTTTTTTTTTTTCACTTCAAGGTAGTGTGTATTCCCACTGTGAATGGTGTCCCCATTCCTTGTAATTATGCAAATGGCACATTAATGAGGTGTAATTGTGAATTCATAAAACAGCAGGGATAAACTGTATAAAGATGCTATGTCTTAATAGGGGTAGTGGGAAGCTTCATCACTGAGGGGCTGAATCTGCTAATTGTTTACCCACCACTGCTACTTTAAGTAGCACATATTCATTTTAGGGGCACAGAGTCTAGTTATGAGTGTTTATACTACTTAATGAATGGTGTTGAGTGTTTATCATGGCAAGGAACATTTAGTACACAAACTATACATTTTCAAAGACACAAAGCCTCCGTAAAACAGCTGTGAAGCAAAGGTTCAACTGTTTAGCCCCCCCCCCCCCCCCCCCCCCCCCCGTTTTTTTTTTCCACTGTGTTAGATAATTAGTGCATTTCATTACTACTTATGGCGGTTTGTGTCCCTTCACAGTCGAGATGGCTCAGCAGTTTCACAGCCAGCACAATATTCTGATGCATTCGTGGTAACACTTTAGCATAAGGGTACAAATCATATACTTCACTCACGCCTATTTCAAGCACGAATTAATGTGCGATGCATTGTGCATGGTTGATTATTCTCACAGTTGTCGTTACCTGTGAGGTGATACGTACTTTACACAGCATGCGCGAGGCGGCTGCGTTGCTGGACTCCTGCAGCTCGCGTGTGTGTTTGCACCAGCTGTGTGCAAGTTTACCTTGGTCTGGTCATCGGCTACTTGAATGATGGATATCTAATTTACTATAATAAAATGTCTGTTTATTTTTGAAACACTGACATGCCACTATCTCCATATGCCGCAACATATTGTGGTTACCATTAATTTGTATTAGTATCACAAGCCACATAGACAGTGTGTCCAATTTCTATTACTACTATGGCTTGGCTGAATACTGAATGGTTGTCAGTGTCAATCTGATGGTTTCCATCTCGCATGAGTCCAGATTAGTAGCTAAACTTCGAATTTGACTAGATTATCTTTGTCATTTTTTTTAAAATGAATGTGCGACAGACTGATTTTCTCCAATATGCCATAATATACCTCCACAAGAACTAATCGCTTGTCACATTAGTGAGTCACTGTGCATTCATGTTTGTTAAAATTCAATACAATTCGACAATTTATATGAGTAATGGAATGACAAGATAAAATTGAAAAAGAGAAAGAGAGAAAGACAGGGCAGGACATCATTAGTTAGCTTAACTGTAACTTAGATACCAGCTAACATGAACATTCATGTGTGGATACATTGACTCACAGTCTGGGAGCGAGACAGGCGGAGGAGACTTTAACTCACATAAGGATTAGGAGACGGTACAGTCCATTTTAAGGGAGTCTGAAATTGTATCAGAAGATGTTTCCATAAAATAAATGGGATTTTTTTTTTTTTTTTCCGAATCGGTTGTTTTTACAGCCGCTTTCAAACGCTAAGCCCCTTTAACTCTCGAGCTACCCTCAGTTTTGCAAACCTGTACTCAGGCTCAGAGCAGTTTCTTTATAGCAAAAGCAAAATCCTCAAGTTCAAGACCTGATATACGGTGCAAGTGAGAAATAATAATAAATAATAAAATGCACTGATGATCCACGAAGAGGCACAAACACAAGCCTTAATTGCAGCTGATTATGTTTCCTCTGTCTTTCCTCCTGCTCCATGGAGGAGGCGCAGACTCACACCTCTCCAAAAAGCAGCATATCCTGCTCTAAACAGTGAGTTCACAGCATGGATAACTTCGATAATTATTTACTTCTTTTGATGACACACCGGGGCTTTAATGATAATTGACCTTGTGCAATTTTCTACACATTAAAAACCATAATTCCAAACTGTATTTTGTGTTTTTTAGCGAAAAGTGTGGACTGTGCCGTTTTTTTTTTACCCCTTAGGATAAAAAAGGACTGATAATTTGCTATTTATTTTGGGCTTTAAAGGAATAAATTGCACCACTATAACCAGCCCTGCCACTATAACCAGCAGCTGCTGCACTGACATACATCTGCTGCCTCTTAATTCTTCCACTGACAGCAAATTCAGGGTTATGGGTAAAAATATCCGGGGTGCTGTGTGCAGTTTTTGTATATTTTGGAACCGGTCCTTTATGGAGATGAGCTTTTTATCCCTCAGAGTCCTCAGGCTCGCTCACTCCATCTCTGCTTTTACGGAGGATTAAAGGAGCTCATGTGATTGGTCCTTACAGGAACTCATCCGCACTCCACCTGCTGTCTTCGTTCTTCCCACTTTCAGCCTTTTTTCAGCCTCCCTCCCACTTTGCGTCTAGCCACACCTGGTTGCTCCCAGCGTGAGCCTGAGGTCACCTTAGTTAAATGACAAAAAAAAAAAAATGAAAGAAGACGAAGAAAATAAAGATGATAGCCCTGTTTTTATGCCTGGCCCGCTTGCATCTGTGCCCAATTTCAGCAAAGTAGCCCACCCTCAAGTTATCAACATATGGATACTTTTTGATGCTATATAACTCTTTTTATTTTTTCCAAAAAGTTGTGTGCAACATCAAAGCTCCTGCAAACTTTCTCACCGAAAATGTGTTTTAGGTATTTTTTCTTCTTTTTTTTTTCATGCTTGCTTCACTTGGATATTATTATGATGTATTTGCAGAGCTTCACACTAGAGGGCTGTGACATTCATCTCAGAGGAATGTTTCTCTGTGCTCAGCTTCAGTCGGCATCTTACACAGGTACAAACGGGCATGGATATGTGAGCTTCTTGTGCACATACTGAAAACTTTAAAGTGAAGTAGGAGACATTTTTGGACTCGCTGAAATGCCCACTGCCCTGTGCGCTAGAGGCACTTTGTGCACTTTGGTATTTTTCTGGCCAGGCGTGCCTCGTGCATGTGCGGCGCACTTGGCAACTGGTTGGGATCAGAAGGAATTTATTACCATAAATTACAGGAGGGCATGTTAGAGGTTGTGAGGATCACGGCCAATCACATTCACCACTTTCATCCCTTTAAACACACAGCTCTTCTCGTCATGACGCGCTGAAAGTTTGGGATTCCCGTAGAGAGCTTTCCTTCAGAGGAAACTCTGTGTCGTCTGGGACATCATAACATGAATACAGCGGTTGAAGTATGCTGCCGGGAGCACACATCTCTTGCTAAGTTGAATTCATTTTGAATTTTGAAATATACAACAGAATCAGAACTCAGAAAATGTGGAAACAGAGTGGCAATGCTCAGACAAAGACTGACAGGTCAAGAAGCATGAGCGGTCTCATCTTAATCTCGTTTGGATTTAATAACAAAGGTTCAGGCAACACTGTTACCCAAACTCTCCAGTGTAAAGTCATCACCTGACCTCATTGGATTATGTACATTTACTGTCACACATGCGCAGCCCGCTGGAAGCACTAGGTCTTTTCCAAATCTCCACGACCGGTGATAACACATCGAGCAGGAGTGGGTTGACTGACCTGTCAGTATCCATGTCTCAGAAGCGGCTCTCACTCTCACCACCGTTTCGAAAGCAACGTCCCCAGGCAACACACGTGGCCACCGTCTACCTGCTTCTCCGCTGATAGCATTAGAGAAAGAAAAAAAAAAATGAGAGAGAGGCTTTTGTCACAGATGCAGCTATGTTTGGGGAACCAGTTTCAGTCGACAACTTATCATAGCTTTTTCTTGTTGTGAGCGATTATCAGCAACATAATAGGCACACTTATCCTCAGTTTTACAGTTTTTTTTTTTCTTTTTCCAGTGATGTTGCCGCTCCCTGAGATTTGCCACTAACTTTAGTCAGTTCAATGTGATCATGTGTGACAGAACCGCCGAAGCTTTGAAATTGAAACCTCAAACAAATCGCCGGTGCGATGAGAGAAGCTGAAAATATTCAGGTCGCTGGTTAGTATTCAAACGCAGTCAAACAGAGGCAATGGATCTGCTGAAAAACATTGAGCATGTCACTTGTTTTTCGACATTGGTGGAACAAGTCAGTCGACGGGTGTCAGTGGCAGTGAGTTAAAGAGTGGCAGAGGGGGCGTGCTTTTGCATTCGTGACACATACAGATGTCTGGAATCAACTGCGCATGTCAGGGCTCGAATTACTTTCAACACTAAATCAATGGCGGCTGATTAATAGGACAGGGGCCAGTGCGAAGGTTGAGGCAGGTTACTGAAACAAGAAAGCTTGCTTAAGGAGAAAAACTAATTGTATGAATTATTGAGCAAGCAGTCTGTGCTGAGCAATGATGCAATTGGATTTTTTTAGGAGTAAAAAATAAATAAATAATTAAACTAAAAGTACCCACGAGACCAAGAAAAGTTTAGTAACTTGATTTACATTACGAGGGCTGCTGAGCGCCTTGACGAGAAAAAAATCTCTCTTCGCAATTAGACTTAGTTTTTCATATTGAACTCTACTCTTAACACTGTCATCTGGGCAGCACTAATTTTGTGTAATTTCGGGGAGATGGTTGTCAGCCCATCACACATTGATCATGAATCAACTTTTGTCCGACTGCAGTTTTGCAAAACATCTTTTTTAGATGAATGGAAACGAAAAAAAAAAAAAACAAAAACACCCCAAACAACATGAAGAAGAGACAGATGGTCGGGGTGACACAGGAACAACAAAATGAAAACATCAGAGGCCCAGTCAGAAAGGAAAATATGGTGACTGTTGCAGTGTAATATAGATTATTTGTTACGCTTCTACCAATCTAATTAATGGTTGAGAGTTAAAATAAAAAATGCATGCAATGGGAGCTGATTGCTCATTCTTGAAAATCTATGAAAATTAATCCCTTATTCATGACGGATGATTGTGAATCGACAGAAATCAGTTACTGACTGGTTTGGATTACTTCCTGTGTGATAAGTAAAGCATAATTCTCTTTTTCATATTAAATAATACATTTTTCTTTTTTTTAACATTCCATCTGTTTACTGCAATTTGCCTCTTATTTACTGTAGTGTCTGACTGTGAAAACCAATCTCCACAAATTGTGTTTAACACAAAACCTGAGTGACAGTTATGCGCCGACGCTGTTACCCTCGGCGTGCACAGTGAGATATAATAAATGCACAACTTTACACTTCAGGAGACTTTGAATACAGCGTTTGTAAGGAAGGGCTGCAGGGTCACAGCTACATACAAAACTCTCTGGCATACAGGCACTTAAACACATTTAACCTACTTGTATTGCAGGCTTGACATCTTCCACACTTACACAGATCTTTGTTTATTTTAATTCATCCACCTCCACACATGTACAATCATACATTTAATGAATTTGAATGGGTTTAACACGGGTATTCAGTGATTTTGAAAAAAATAAAAATAAAAAATGAAGCTATAAAATCCAATCACTGAGGCGGGCAGCGCACTCCATAAAAATAGCATGCTTTACATCTTTGCAGGAAGGTGCACAAGGTCACCGATGGCCTGACCTGCTCAGTGGTTCTCTGACTTTTTATCTGTCTTTTTATGCGTGTAGCGTTAGCATTGCGGCCTGAAACCTGAATATGAATGAAATTGGGTTTTATTGGATCCTCCTACCGTTTATGTACCTTCCTCAAAGCTACAGACTTAAAGCTTAAATTTTAAAAAATCCAAAGTCACAATCGACAGCTTAAACAGAGAACTATGTAAATAATAATGACCAACCGTCTGAACACAGCAGTAACAGTAAGTAGCATTGGAGAAGAACTGAAGTTTGGATTCAACTTAGAGGAGGTTTATTTACGCTATGTAGTGCATCATAATCACATGCCCAACCCCAGTTTGTGGGAAAACGTTACAATTTAAACACAAACGGGGAAAATAAGAGTAGATTTTGCACTTCCAGTTTCCAGGGTGACAAACAGTATCGGTGTCTCTATCGAGGTGTTTCCCTGTCCTACATGAAGAACACACTAAATCTTGTCAATGGACACAATGACAATGCGGTATGAATGTAATTTAGACTTTTGGTCAGAGAGCTGTCGGTTTGGTCAGAGAGCTGTCATTTGAAAGTTGATAGCTTCTCAATTTCTTGACTTATCCATTCATATTTGTCCATTTTATTTCTGCCTTTCATGCTTTTTTTTTTTTTTTTTTTGCTTCATGTTATTTTGTCATTTAGATACATTAAAGCCATTACATTACAAGCACCTATTATAATACTTAACAATCAATGTTGGGCAATTGGCTGCTAAACTGTGTCCTTTTTAAAAAGTAGCTGTAAGCAGCACATAATTCACTCTTTCTTTCTTTCTTTGTCTCCTGGCTTTTGAGTTTCATAGTGTATAGCATTTAGATTTACTGCACCGTGTTGGAATTAAATGATCCCATGATAGTTGTTACAATTAATTTTAATTATTAATCCTGGGAGTTGTTGTGTATGTTTCTATTTTTGTTTGTTTTTTGTATGGTGGCAGTGCTAAAAATGACTGTTTGTCCATCAGGGCTGGTGCAAGTGAGGAGATTGAACACTTTACACAAAATGTAAAGATGGGTTGCAAGATTAATCCGGAGCTTCAACGTTATCTGTCCCCACAGACGGCCTTGTACACAGTTTAAATCAATTACTGCTCTATATATGCAGTCCATAATTTGTTAGAGCAATGCAGCTGGCTCTGCCTTCAAGTTGGTGACTTCTGACTCTTAATTAGACAGGGTTAACAAAAGGAGAGCGACCTGCAGGTTTCACCCGCTCCTGGAAAGTGCCACGGTTGGAGGGATGTTTTCTCTGGCCAGCTCAGTGGCTACCTCCTGTGATTAATGTGTATGTGTCAGGGGCTTCTTTTAGCAAGGTCTTGTCTGACATGTCTTGAAAGTTCAATTGTATTCATGGTAAGCAGGGCTTCATTCAAATGAGCGAATTTGAATTGCAAATGCTGCGAAGTGGTTTAGAAGTTCAAGTGCAATGTCTTAATGTGTGGGGTTAAAAAATATCTGAGGCCGAACGCACATGGAAGCAAAGGAGGGAAACATGTCAGAAACAGCTCTCATTTTAAGCAGCCTAAACTGGAGGATGAAAGGCTAAATTGTATCTGCCCCGAACATCAGGTTGAAATTTTCTGAGATCAATGCCAAAGTATCTGGTCAAAATTGATTCTCAGTCACCAGTCACAGCATCAAAATTCACCCCAGCAAATTCTAGTGCAGGTCCACCTGTTAGGGCTGATACTTAAGGACAGTTTGAGTATCCGTACTTGAGTATTATTTTTGGGGGGATACTTTTACTTTCAGTTCACTACATTTAAAGGACAAATACTGTACTATCTACTCCACTACATTTCCATTGATGCTCTCGTTACTCGCTACTTTTGCGCTTACATCAGCTGATGATGTAAGAGGCATAGACCGGGCCCCTCCAGAGACTAGAGACTGGACCGGATCCCTCCACAGACCGGTTCTTTAGGGCCTCTTTGACTGAAGGTGCGATTGAGCTATAAACATGTCTGTAGCAGAATCACATCAGTGTGTTGTATAATGACAATAAAGATCGTTTCCTTTCCTGTATTTCTGAGGATTTTTTTTATTTATACCTTTACTTAAATAATATTTCAACACAGCTACTTTTACTTGTATTGGAGTAATATTTGACAAGGAGTATCTGTACCTTTACTCAAGTAGTGAAGTTGTGTACTCTGTCCACCTCTGGTGATAGATGGAAATAGACAATTCCACTACGGATTGCCTGTTAATCACTTTGGCATTTTTCTCCCAATGTGCCAAATATTTCTTGGTGTTCAGAATTTTCATTTGCATGCTAATGAAGGTGAAGGGCAGAAGCACTAATTACAATCCAGTAAAGGCCTGCCTAATGGTCCACCAAAGACATAGCATGGCTGAGCCCATAATTCCATTATGTAAATGCTTCGTCAGGAGTGAAAAACCTACAGTCATTGCAAACTAGATCGGCTGTTGCTGGACTTCTTTGCACTTAGTCAGGATGTAAAACAATATACTTGTGTTTGTGGCATATGCACACAATGAATGAGGACGTACTGTAAAAACTCTCACCTTATCCCTACATCCTCTGCGTGCCGAGCAGCTGCATGGAGATCAATGGCTGCGTGTGGAATTGTGGTGGAGCTGGTGTCATGTTGTGCTGCTGTTTCCCACAGCAGTAACCATTGTGGCTGTGAGCAGTGGAGGAATAAAACCAGATAATTAAATACTGCACATATGGTGCAATTTTAGGTGCTTGTACAACCTGACGCCATTAACATGCGAATGCAAAACTAATAATTATTTGGTTAATTAAGATTTCTTTCACTTTTCATAATTTAAGTCCATTTTGTAATACTGTCAGAGCGGCAGTATATTTACGATGGAGTGCATTTACCTCCTAAGACAATCAGTCATCACAGGCTGCCAGATCAACCTCACAAGATCAGGTAAAGCAAAAGCAAAACTGCAAAATAAAAAACATAAATCGCAAAGTTGGTCAATGCCAAATGACGCAATAAAAGCAGCACTCTCTTTTATATGGTAAGAGCATTTAATGTGTAGTGAATGAGAATGTAGCTTGCATTTAGACAGTGATTCTGTCATTCCCCCCTTGAAGGGCGAATTTTCAAGCCCCACTGGCCTCCATCGCCACCAACAAAATGGTAATAAAATACGCCAAGCTTAAAATGTTTAAATTTATTGAAGCAACATCAAGTAACAACATTGCGGTCCGTGTCACAATAAATCTATCCTGCATGTGAACGTTTTGTTTAGTTTTCCGCTGCTATTACCATGACTACATTAATCATTATTTTGGTTCCATTTTTCTACCGGTATCCTGTCTAATTTTTTTTTTTCATTTAGGCTACGTGTGGGCTATTAATGGTTACTTTCTTTGTGTGTGGGTATTTCGTTTTGAACGTAGGATCTTTTATTGTCAATAAAAAAATGTGTGAAAAGGAAACATTTCTCTGAGATCCGCGGCATTAAAAGCAAGTTAACAGGTTTGATATGGACAACAAGTAACACAGTTACACTGAGCACATGCATGCATCACTTCTTGAGAATCCCAAGAATGCAAGAATGAAACCTTCTATACAGAGAGGAAAACCTACAATATAAGTGTATGGAAGGGCTATTGCTGATGATTAAGAAAGGGTATAGTTAGAATAATTATTTAATTGATTTGATGAGGGAGCAGAATACATCCTCCCACTTAACTGACAGTGGGACTATCTTCTAATAATTTATCAAATATTACTGGGGAAAAAAAACTAACTGCGTAATTTACATGCAAATCTCCCTATTTTCCATGATTAATAGTGATTTTCAGTTGAGTTGTTAGGCAAACACAGATTGTGTCTAATCCAGTAAAACTCACCACCCACACTTCCTGAAAGATTGTCAGAAAAAAGTGGTGAAATGGCTTCTCACAGAGACTGTTCCCCATCTGATTCATTCCTCCCGTCGCTGCTGAGACACAAGGTAAACAAGGGAAGGAGCTTTTTTTTCACTCTCAGGAAGAGATAAAATCACAGAATGCTTCATTTATAAAGAGGCTTAAAGGGGCAAAGGTGCCAGCCTTGGTGGATTAATTTTAAAACGGAGGTAATTTGCACTTGTAATTGGTAAAGACAGAGCTATTTGCTTGCACTTTTCAGGTTCTTGTTTGCAACACGACTCGATTTAAATCAAATGCCATTAGAGAAATAGATGAAATTGCAGCAAAAAGCCGGATCGTCCTTGTAAATCTCTGTTTCTAGCGCTGGAGGATTTTTTTGGATGCTCCATAGACTTCACACTTTTGCCACCAATATGATGCCAACTTCCCAGTTATATTCATGTAGTCATGATCGGACACTCACTGATCTCACTCACATCCATATAAAGATGGATAATAAAAAGACCAACGTCCCCGGCAGCTATGGTTCTGTCATTGAGAGTTAGTCAAGTGCCTATCTGATTTTCTGCAACCTGCCAATGATCACAGTCTCCCTGGGGGATATACAGCAGCACAGCAGGTGACAGTCATTTAAAAATGTTGGCTTGGCTCTGGATGCCTACATCAAAGACGAAGAAACAGGAATAATCCCCATTCAGGTCTTGCTTGTGGCATTCTGTGTCTACTTACAGAGGGATCATTTGGGCCCTGGAACACTTTCTGATTCCATATTACAAGCTGAAATGACGGTCGAATGTTTTCTAAAACTGTGATCATGTGATTAAATGCATTTTTTTTTTCCAAAATGTAAAAATACCTGGCAGTGACGGGTGTCTCACTGTTTAAAGCCCACACCCTCTGATGGTACACATTTGATAAAGTAGAGATTATACTCTTCAAGCAGGAACCAGGAGTTTCAGAGGAGGTAACTGTGGTGAACTCCTTTTTTTTTTTTTTTTTGCGCATTTTCTCTTTGAGTTGGGTCAAATTTGGTCTTCATTATTCATCAGTAATTTTTGTTTCTTATAAATAAAAGAGACCGAGCAAAAATTTTAACTAATTCTAACACTTTTTTGTCTTTCATGAGAACATTAACAGTTAAGTGACCATCTTTCACAACTAATAATCATAGCTGTAATAAAAATATTGCAGCTAGGCAGATGTCAGTGAGTGATTATTAAAATGTGAGAGAAACCCCACAGCACAATTAGGTTACTGAGACAGTTATTAACAGTTGTTTACTTGCCAGTTTCACCAGAAGCATCAGGGATCTTTCCATTTTCAATAAACCGGTGACATGTGTGACGGGCCAACACAGCGTCTCCCTGGGTTTCAGCAATAGCTTTTATACAATGCACTGTCATTTTGGATGACCCCAATGTCCCTGCTAACTCCCTGAAGTGAGTAGCACCCAAGGAGCTAATGTATCATTGTGCTCTCCACCTGCCATTTCACCGTTTTCTCTCTGTTACGGAGCTTGTTTTTTGGATGAAATGCTTCAGCTAGCAGCTCATACCAACTTTAAGTGAATTTTTTCTTCTTGTTGTTGTTGTTAAAGCAGTTACGTGTCAATAGACCTGAGCAATTTAAACTTGAGCTCTTGCTTTAAATGGGTCTACTGCCCCATCTTCTCTGGTGCTGTTTTATACATTCAGCTAATTCGTTCCACATAACATTCAGTTGGAACCCGTACAGGGTAACCTAAATAACTACTGCAATCGGTACAAATGGCAGTCACAAATAAAAAAAACAAGCAAAAATCAGACACACGGATTCTAAGGGGCAAAATGTCGGTTAAATTGTGCGTTATGGCCCCATGGTTTACTGCTTTGTGCATGCTTTAACAGTTGACATTTGTGCAAATCAAATAAAAAAAAAAAAAAAAACACATATAAAAATACCTTGGTAGTTAAAATTTGACTGATTTGAATCCATCTCAGCATAAAGGATGTAAGGCTGAAAACATGGGCATCATTCATTCCTGTTAGCTGAACATACCTTGAAGAAGCCATGTTGGGATAACTGTGACTGTACTTAACTTGCTAGCCACTGGAAGGCTAGCAAGTTAAGTACAGTCACAGTTATCCCAGTTAGCTATGTAGCTACAGGATGGATGTTTAATTTGTCTCTCCGTTTGAACGAATTCATACACTACGAATCTTCAGTGACCAGTAATTTCAACTTTCAACAGTAGCCTATGGCCCAAAAGGGTGCTCAATGGTTCAACAAAAGCAAACTTGTGTACTATATGCCAAGTGAAGCAAGCCATGTTGCTCTTCAGTGTTTGAAAGCCATGCTTCTTCAGTCATTGCTAACCACACCGGTTCCAATGAATGAAATAAACGAATGACTTCAAAAAAGATTCATTTATTTTACTGAACGAGATTAAAAGACCTGAGTCAATGAAAAGATCTGAACTTCCCATCTCTACATAAAACACGGGGTAGTAATTATTGTTGGAATTATCAAGGGAAAGGTGACAGCGTGTCTGAAGCCAAAAGTCTAAGACCCTGCACATCTGCTTTGAAAGACAAAGGAAAACAATAAAACTTTTCTTTCCAGTCCATATGGCCAATTAGAAGAGAAATCCTTCGTGAGTTTGGCCTTAATTATTTTTCTACCTCTCGCAATGAATGGAATCATTTTACCGTAAAGGACTTCTAATCAAGGAGAGTGGCCCTCACCGGCGGAAAAAAGTTTTCAAGTCCAGATGTGCTTCAGAGTATTGTCCTATAGGCAGCTGTAGAAAAACAAATCCTCTTTAGTGGGACTATTTTATGAATAAATAAACTCACTGTCAAATGTAATCCTGGTGGTTTACATGGTAGTCTCTTGATGCAAGTAAATGATTTTGGTTCATTTAGGATTGAAGCCTGGAAAAGAGAAAGGACTGCCGCCAGCACTCGTTTAGCCATCATCTCATTCTATAAGCTAGCGACTTACTGTTGTTCCCTAAAGACTAAACCATGTGGGGAAAAAATGCACTCAGGTACAGTATGTGTAGTCGCACAGATAAAAGAAGACATGAGCCTGATTTCCATAGATAAGGGGCATTATTTCTTACCCACACTAGCTCCTCTTCTGTTTCCCATTTTATTGTGGTTTTGTTTAGTTTATCAAAACTTACTTAGTTTGAAAAGCAAAAGGGCCCAGATAGCTCAGTTTTATGTTACCAACTGTGTAAACTAAATGTCTCAGGCGTTCGCCAGATATTTTGAAAAATTACACACTGAGAACTGAAAAGACTTTTATATTTATTGCGCTCCAAATCCCTTCTGCTCTATACATGAGGGAAATCTCAGCGAGACTGGTCTTCCTTTAACCCCTGTCACTCAATATATGAAGAAAAACAAAAAAGCATGACTTCCAAAGGATGCCTTCTCTTTTTTGGACAGTGATGAAGATTTAGTCTTTAATTAACTGTCATTTTTCCGATGCCAGATTTTTCTTCCTTTCTGTTTACTCTTCCCTTTGTCTTCATAAGACTGACATCGAAGTCTGCTTTTATTCTTTTCACAATTCCTGCTTGTGTCCTTGAATGCAAGCTGCTTGTATGAATGAGCTATGTCATTTAGGGGATAAAGAGCGAGAGGAGTGACATTTAACCTCACACTCCTCTCGTCTTTTTGCAATCTAACCTCACGCGCTGTAGGTGTCAACTTGCTCAGTGTGAAATGCAACGCTCGGTGCATAGCAATGGCCCTGTGTTCAGATGCTGTTGGCCCGTGCAATCCCTCTCAGTCATTCTTCATTACACCAGAGATGGAGAGGCTCATCCTATCCCATATTGCGCTGACTCCTTTACCAGCACTGGTATATAGATGGTCTGATCTCCCTCTCCCTCTCTATTTTCCTCTGGCTTTCATCATGAAAAACTTTTTTAAGTTTGGAGCACACATCTGAGCTCTTTTATTGTCTTCCAGCAGTGGTAAGCTATTGTGAAAGAAGAGATGAGAGGAAGAATGCTGTTACTCTGCAGAGTTGAGTGTTTGCACCGAGTAGACCATGTCATCATTCTTATGTAAAGGACATGGGAAGCATTATTCAGTGTTTTCCTGATCGCCAAATCTCAGGAAAAGGAAAAATACCAGGAATTTGTTAGCTCTTCTCTGAATATTTCACTCTCAGAGGCCTTTATCCTTAAATTCATTTGTTCCATCTGAAAATGTAAAGCTTTAGAAATAGGTCCCAAATATATTGATTTGTACTTGGAAAAGGCTCAGTGCTTTCCTAAAACACAAACCATTAGTTAGACAGGTGTAAACGGTCCATTATCCGGGACCATTATCAGCCACATATGAACACACATTTGGTGCTCTAGTGAGTATTAACAGCAGAACTGTTTATGTCAGAGTGACTTGAAATATATTTTTTCTTTTATCTGCAATTTTCATGGCAATTAAGGACAATGGTGTCCAATGCGACACTGTGGTTCAGTGACATGTTTCTGAACAATAATATCTCTTGACAAAGAGTCACAGACTCTTCATGCACAAAGCCTATCTTGAATGCAGCTTTGAGCTAAATGCTCAAAGTTCAACTTTCATATATGCTCAGAAACCCTCAGCAGATAATGCTGACTTTGTTCACTGTCTTAGTTTAGTGCACTAGCATGCTAATATTTTCTAATGGATGCTAGATTAAAAAAAAAAAGAAGTGCAGCTGAGGCGGCTGCTTCAGTTTTCCAGATATTTGGTCATAAATCTGTGCTTATATGTTTATCTGATTGGACAGAATTAAATAAAAAGTGAAAGGATCACCACAGTTTGATATCACCATTCATCCTGAGGGGAACACTCAGTGTCTGCACCATATTCCCTGGCAATCCATCCAATTTTTGTCATTATTCGACCTTTTTCTCAAAACCACAAAATCCTCCTCAAGACAAGTGAAGTCAAAGTCAAGCCAAACTCCAGCTCTGAAAAAAGAAGCTCTTAACTTCTTTGAATGACTACTTTTGGAGTCTCGTCCAACTTTGTAGCAGAAATAAACATATTTACTGCCGACTAGGAAAAGAAAAGGTTTTTACCTCTACTTCTTATTTCTTCCCTGATTAAATTTGATTAAGGCTTTAAGTTTCGAGTAGCTTGTGGGGTGACGTCATGAAGGATACGTCCTTTTTCATTTACCAAAGACCAAAGTTAGGATTCACAATGATCAAAACTGTTAGTGAAACATTAGTGGTCTATACCAAAGGGTCAAATATCCACTTTGCGGATACTGTTGTGTCATGACAAAAAACAGATTTATATTAACACTAACAACATTATAACTATTAAATACCTCATAAACTAGATTTGGTATTTCCTAAAACATCAATTTCACCTAGTTGATATTTTTCTGGCAAGCGCAGCTTCTCTTTGTCCTCCCTTTTGAATTCCACTTTGAAACTGTATTAAATTAAGCCGTTTTTTCATCTCAGCGTGGTTGGTCATGGACGGTCATCACTACTTCAATTCCTCTGCTCAACAACGGTATGAAACAGCAGTCATCTGTTTCTCCTCTATTTCTCTGACTCTGACAACTCTCCATAAAGAACACAGTTGTTATACAATTTCAAAGAGAAAAGCAGCATTCGGTGAGACGATTTGATGTGATAAGCAGAGCTGGGCTTCGAGCTTTGCTCTGAGACAGCTGTCCTACCACGCTTATTTATCGTAGCACGTACAAAATAGTTTTATTTCTTTTTTTCAGACCTAAATTGTCACCTGAGGTGGAATTAGATGAATTTGAGCGTAATCTGTGATTCAATTTCCGACATAATCTTCTCACAAATGTTTGCACAAAATGTGGAAAATAAAATCCTTGTGACAACTTCTCATGCATTTATGCAATAGATCAAATATTAGGGTATTACAAGAAGTTGACACGTGTGCCACAACCTCCCCGAAGTCACAACACAATATTCATCTCTTGCCGCTCTAAATGGATCTGCAAAGCAACTGTTATTGTTTGATAAGTCCTACCATGAAGAGATTTAGTTGTGCTGCCTGACACTGATGTTGGATTAGAGTTGAACTGACTCTGGAGTGACTAAATTGCGGAACACTTTTTAGGCTGCACCAGTTGAACAGGTGGTGGTGGTGATGGTGGGTGGGGGGGAAGATGCCTCCTCCATGTTCCTGAGCTGTACCCTGAAAATTAAGCTCACCCACTTGCGTGACCCACCCCCCATGCTCATGTATTTTCAAAATGCGGCAGCTGGATTGCTGTTCTTTCAGCTCCCTCAGTCAGCCGACCACTTTTCGGAACAGCTTTTTAAATAGGTGCTGGCAGTCAGTGCTGCCCAGTTTAACAAATAACCTTGGAGCACTTTCCAGCTAGTGCCCTGATCCAGGAAAACATGTACTTCTGCAGTCCATTGCTTAAATTTCGTAAGATGGTAAGTGGTAAATATGCCTCCTGATGACTAAGTGCATTGCTCCCCACTGCTGTCGGTTTTTGATCTGATACAAAGATGCCAGTGGGAGTTCAGCGGCAGATGGTTTTAAACAAGAGCTGGGTGGTAAGCTTTGACTGACAGTCCCTTAGTGGCCCTCCACCCCTCCACCCCCAACCCACCTCCCTCTCAGTCTCAGTGATGGCTTAATGGTGTCAACAGGAGAGATAGGGTCCTGACTCCTTTATCAGGACAAAATCTTAGACCCATCACCTTCTCTGTTTGCAGAAATTCCGGGCGCGGTGTGGACTCCATGGGGGGGGGGGGAGGCAAAGTAAAAGCAAAATCAAAAGGCTTAGCTTCAGTCCACTTGACCGAGTGGGTCAAAGGAAATAAATGACTTGCCTTTGACTAGCTGTACATCCATCTCTTCAGCGTCACCTCTGTCAAGGACACGGGGGCCTATCTGTGGTGCACTCTTGCTCTGATAAAATGAAAACAGACTGTTGGTTTAAAAAAAAGGAGGAAAAAAAGGACTCTTCTCTTGGCTATGTTATCAATGAGTAGCCATCCATCTGTGGCCGACACCATTGTGCAGCCACGTCACCTCCAATTGTCAATTACTGTAGCGGGGAATAATGCATGACAATACGTGCCAGACTTGTGAACCATGGGAGCAGTTAAAAGTGTAGAAAAATGTGAGATTCCTCAACACTTACATCCTGTGCCCACACATCTGGCGATTTCGAATCGGGGCATCTTTCTGTGTGTACGTGCGTGTGTTCACAGACAGCGTGGATCCCCTCCCCTTCCCACCTGAGAAATAGAGGGAAGGAGGTAGTACTGGCACAGGCAGACATGGCAAGTGGCAAAGCAGATGGCTTTCTGCTTACCATCAGTTCCTCTCCCATAATGCTTCAGGAGCATAGCGCACGGAGCACATACAACACCCTGTCTCCCCATGGGAAGAAGTAGCTGCAGGGTACTCATTTTTTAGAAGCGAACAAGCCCAAGCAGTGCACAGGAGCCCTAATTGTTTACCAGATACCCAGCCCACAGTTTGTTTCTTTGTTGTGGCTTTTTCTTTCTTCTTTTCCTTTAGAGTGTCAAAGAACAGCAGCAGGAACAAAGGAAAAAAAAAAAGGGGAGCAAAATATACGTGAAAAGTCGATGCCGCTGATGATACCTTTCCCTTCCTGTTTAGCCACCTGCCTCGTTAGCCACCTTGTAGCCGCTGCCAGTGAACTGGATGACAAATCCAATTGGCGCTTTTCATGATGTTCCCCTTCTTCCTGGCACTCGCAGTTCTCTATTCTTTTCATTGGCTGCCCAGGCAGCAGATGGAGCCCGTCGTCTCCACCTCCAGCTCCACCCCAGGGCTCTTTCTCTCCTTTTGAGTAGGCAGAGCAAGACTGCTACGGCCAGCACACACACCCACACACAGACACACACTGCTGACTGTCTACCTCTGTCTCGCTTTTGATCTTTTTCAAAAATTCTCTAGGTAAGACGGTTCACTCATAACCATCGTGAAGTCATGCTAAACTTACTCTTGTTCTTTGATCAAAGAAACATTCAGATTTCTTTCAGTGACTTTATCGTAGTCTGTCAGCCTGCAAAACACTTACATTATTCTTTGTGCTCATCTTTCTGACTAGAAAATGTCTCTCCAAGGTTACCTGAGGCTGAATGACATGAAATCTGAGAGAGAATACAGTATCCCTTGTTCATGTTCTTGAACAGAAACTTTGTCTCGTCCGCGCAGCAGCAGAGACGCCACACATAGCAGATGGTGGTCATCTGGTTTAGATACTTACACTCATCTGCTGCCCTACTTCTGCTGGAGCCACTGATGTACAGGATGTCTCACCGGATCCATGCACAAGATGCCAAATTCAGCATGGAGATGTCGAAAAGATATATTGATTTACATCCACACAAAATACCTCAAAGTCACAATTTGCAGGTGCTCATATTAGAGTGTGGCACCTCCTTACAGTGTCTGGAGAAGACAGAGAGGAATGTGGACACCACGAAAGGGGTGTACAGATTTATTACTATTGCTATTTGTCATATGTTCCGTTACATAAAGGATGACTAATAGAAGAGAGACGAGTCCATAAACCCAGAACAAGACATTCACCTACAGCGCAAGAAAGAGGATGAACATACGCACACACGACTGTATGCATACCAAGACACACACAAACACATACTGTATAAAGGCATACAACTAACACATTGCTATGTGCTCCATTCAAAATACCGGGAAGGCTTTCCAATGCGAACAGCTGCTTTGTGAGAAAAATGGACCATGAGAAGATTCTCCACTCTTACATCATTCAGGGTAATAGGTAAAGGTACTGCAGAGGACAACAACCTGCCATTCATCACTATTTCACTAACACCTGTATGATTACACAAGCTGTCATTGAGTAGCATAAATCAAGAACTAAACCCTTGAGATTATAGAATAAATCAGTCAAGATTAGCAGGGCCTCCTCATTTTTCAGATAATGAAGACAGGTTTATAATCATCTCACATTCAGCCCCAATATAAAGACCCCGTGGTGAATGAACCGTCGTTTCGCATGCACCCGCTAACTTGCATCATGACGCGCCTGAGCTGTAAATAATCGCACCGTGTGTGCAAGTCGATATATTTCACCACAGACAGGTCAAAAGGCATTATCTGCGCCTTGTACCGCAGCCAAGAAGAGTGGCTGCTGCAGGTGCTTGCCTGTGTGTGGGTGTGCGCGGCGCATCTGTGTAAGTGCGCGCCTGCATGTGTCTGTGTGTGCATAACAGTAGCTTTGACTGGCAACGGCACCGCAGCAGTGTAATTGGCTTTCGGAGCGAGGTAAACAGGACAGCAGCCACGTGGAGGGCAGCTCAAGATTGACCTTCAGAAAAGCGAACGAAAGGAACGGACAGGTGGCTGCCTTGGGCACCTCGCTGTGCAAGCTGCAAGCTGTCATCCGACTGCAGCTTTGACACCAGAGATGTTATTTTATTTTTATTTTTTCCCCCTTTTCCCATTGGGAAAGGTGGGTGGGTGGGGGGGTTGAAGGAATAGCATATTCAGATAATAGCCCTGTGACTTGCATGGAGCACTTTGTGGCCTTTTTTTTTTTTTTCTTTCCAATTGGGGGTCGTCCATGTTTCTCCCACTGATTAAGGCTGGGCAGTGTCTCTTGTCTGTGGCGGTGCACTCTGTGGCACTGGAAGTGTGATCACTACACATCGACAGAGGTGAAAGCAAGACGCCTGCTGAGAGTTTCTAAGAGGTGTCAGATGCAGGGGATACGGTTTTCGGTCGAGGATTTTTACCTCGCAGAAGCGAGAGACCTCCCTCTGTGGCTGCCAGCACACAGATGATGATGACGGGCTATTTGTTGAGCTAATTGCTCAATAGATATTATAATACGGATGTGTATGCGTGTGTGTGTCTGTGCACATTAGTTTACATCTGTGTCATAGATCAAAAATCTTGGCTTTGCACACTCTGGCATATGTAAATAGATCTGGAGCTGGATTACACACACGTATGCACGCATATTTGCCATCTGCTTATAAATACAGCATTAATGGGAGCCAATAATGGCCCTATGTTTGGTTTACAGTGGCAGTTTATGATGGATGTTAGAGGGAGTAATTGGGAATAATGTGCGTGTTATGGGGACATCATTACCTTACCATGTGGAAGAAAGGAGCACTCCCAACAAGCACACCACTCAATACAATGGGCCTTATTGTGAAAAAATGGGCACTGGCCTCAATGAGAAAATGCTGCTACCGTGGTTATAAAAAGCTGCCGTCTGCACCAGACCATCCTTCCCTGTCCTGTGCAAATTCTTTCTGATGAATACAATGAGCAGTGAAGTGAAGTGCGCCTGATTAGCTTCAGCCATGACGGCGAGCCCTGTACACTGATGACTTTCTTCCACTCAATCTTAATTAGCAAGTGGAGATGCTTCTGCGGGTGTGATGAGGTCAAAGCCATTAATTTTCCAGCTCAGCAGGGACCTTCCTCGCATCTCCCTTTTGTATTGACACTCGGGGATAATCATATCGGTGACCTCTCTCTCGCTCGGCTACATCTGGCTCTCGCCGAGCATCACAGCAGCCAGTCTCGCCTGACCTGCGAGGGAATCAACACCCTCCATTGCTTGCCGTGAAACAGAAGAAAAAGAGAGACAGAGAATCAATCCAGTCCAAGGCTTCAAATGAAACAAAGGGGAGAGCGGGAGCAAGGGCGTCTGTTGGCTAATACCTCAGCCTCAATTTTGCTGTTAGTTCCCACTGGTGCATAAATTGATGAGCGCAATAGAAAAGTACAGTTTGTGAAAGTGTTCACAACTTTATTCCTACCTTCTAACTAAGTAGTAAAAGTGGGGAAATGACTTGCTCCAACAGCTGGAGGGAGTTTCCAGAGCAATGCTTTCGGTTCCAGTCATGGTGGGACAGCAGTTAACGCTGTTGCCTGTGTAGAGTTTGTATGTTCTCCCTGTGTCTGCCTGGGTTTCCCCTGGCTGCTCCAACTACCTCCCACAGTCCAAAGACAAGCACACTTGGGTTAATTGGTAACACTATTTTGCCTGTGAATCCCTGGGATGGATGGGGCGACCTGTTGTATGACACACTCCCCTCGCGTCAGCAGGGATTAGCTCTTATTTGTTTGTTATTTGTTTTGTACCTCTGAGATCTCAGCAATGACATCCAAGTTGCTGCTGCCGTTTATGGTGGTTAGTCTTTGTGTCTGATAGTTATTTCACGACAGTCTCCTCGTTTACCCAATCTCCACCTCGAGAGCTATGAGTGAAATGTTAACATGACCGGCAGCCGTAAAAAAAAAAAAAAAAAAAAAAAACAGGATGAAACCCAGGCTGACAAATTTCCCAGACGTTATTTCAGCTACTATTATATTGCCACTTTACGCCTGTACTTTGCCATATATTCTTCGCCATTTAGGCGCCAGACATGGACACTGAATCAATGTCAGAATGTATGGGCTTGGTGATCAACTTCCAAATGTCAGTGATCTCGAATCAAAGTGATGAATTGCGACATTCAGATACACGGAGGTCCCCGGATACTGAAAAAATAAATAAATCAATAATTAAAGGAGCAGCAAATGATCTATTATTTCCAATCATCACACTTTTGATTTTGCTCTTTGTCTCTTTCTTTGGCTTGACAGTCAAGGCTATATTTTCTTAGAGTGAGAGAGAAAGAGAGAGAGACACTTTTGCAGCAAATGGTTTCTTTAACTACAAATGCTTGCTGTACACACTTTATCAAAGTTTCGTGGCCTCCCTCCTGCTTTCTGTCTGACACAGGCACGCACACACACACACACAGACACACACACACACACACATTTCACTGCAGTCCTATATCTCTATCTAGCATTACCTAAAGACTTGGAGACACTCTTGGGCAGGCGTCTCCCCCTGAGGCCAGTCTGTGCAGAGGGACAAGTTGATGGAGTGGGGAAGGATGGCGGTGAGACAGACCACAGGGCCGGAGGGATCTGGACTGTGACGTATTACCTTTACAGAGCAGGAGCAGGGCCATTCACATGAAACCTATTAGCAGAGGCGTCTGCAGCCAAAACGCACAGAGCTCAGCTGTATATGAAAGCTACAATGGCGCACAGTGTGAATGTAAACTTAAAAATTCATGCACACGCACATACACACAATCGCGTTGTGTTCACCCACAGCAAAATGCAAACGCTCACAATGAAAAGCCACCAGGTTGGGCTTTAAAGGAATAGTTTGACTTGAGTTTAAAGATGCTTACTGGTTTTCTTTCAGAAAGCTGGATGAGATGTTTTATACTGAAACCAGCAACGGGTTAGTTTGTTTCCTGTCTTTGTGTTAAGCTAAGCTAATTGTGCGCTGAGCTATCTCTGCAGGTTTTTATGGTCCATAGTTAGGTTTTGTTGCAGGAATAAAGGTAAAACAGCAGTCACAAATATGAAGTGTAGATTGGAGCAGCCACTCCACAATTGGAGGACATTTTGACTTCAGTCATTTTGAAAAATGTAATTTTTAATACGCAATTTTCCAATATGCATTTAAGAATAATAGGTAATAAACCATCAAATAATTAGATTTGTCCGGCTTAGAGGCCAAAGACACTGTAGCTCTTCTCACAACACTGACGACACAGGTCAGTCCTTTATAAACAGCATTGGCTTGTTGTGCGTTTCACACCTAGGCCTTCAGTGATGTCCTACACAGTCCTACCTGAATTTATCCTTCTTAATACCATCATTGTTATGCCATGGCTCTAGAACCCAAGGACAACAATTTGGCAGAGAGTGAGTGTGGAGGAGCTGGTTCTTCTTCTTCTTCTTCTTCTTCTTCTTGGTGTTTTATGGCAGTTTGCAAACAACATTATGGTGCATTCCTGCCACCGACAGGTATGGCGTGTGGATCGGGAATCTAACTTAATTGTACTAAATTATACAATTCTAAAATTATACAAAAAAGAAAGCAAGAAAAAGGAAAATTAGACTAATAAATAAAACAAAGTTATATTCTCTTTATCAAATTCGTTCTCCTAAGATAGTGTAACAGTGCATCATAACATTTCTCACTCTAACTTTTCTATAAAATATCTGTTAGGTCCAATCTCAACTTAATTTCTGTGAGGTTCAAAATTAGTTCTTTTCTCTCACCATTAGACACTTTGGATAATAAAGTACAGCTGGTTCTATAGCAGAGGTCTCCAAATCCGGAGTGGACTGTGACACAACTGCATTAATGATTAATAGCAGTCAGAACATGGCATTTTAAAATACTCGATTCCGTTTGGTGAATCGTCAAAATTCAGCCGTGGTTATTTCTAAACACATGACTGAATAATCACCACTGCTCCATTGCTACAGAAGCTAGGGCATAGTTCCACAGGAATATGAAGAGTGAGGTGTTCGATTCCCAGGTGAAAGTAGGTGTTTGTATTGTTTCTATTGTCGATGACGTCCAGAATGATATGTTAGTAGTTTTAATCTTAACCAAGCTTTGTCCATTATTACAGTATCCATGGCAACATAGGAGGGTATGCCAATGTCTGCATATTGATTAATGCAAAACAAGGTCTGCTATATCTGCTGCCATAATGGTGTTACCCCCCCACAGACTCCCGGCTTTTGCACACAGACAAAAGAGTGGCCTGAATTCTCTAGTCTAATTCTCAACACGGAACTAAAGTGTATTTCCCAAAATTTTCCCTTTAACTTCTGTGTGAAGAAGTGTTTTTCATTCCAGACACACAACAACAGACACAATATTGTGTATAAACAACGCAGCGCTTGTGCTCAGAAAAACAGTTATCCTTCATACAGACCTTCAGGCTAACGTGAACACACAAACAGATGAACAGCATGCATATAGACACAAGCGGTGGTTAGCTGAGAGGAACACACTGAGCTTGTATTTATAATCTGCTGAGAGCAGTGTCGCTCCATTAATAACATACAACCCTGCTCACATGTATTGATTTCCCCAGTCTGCTAGTTACTGCCTGTAACCAGTACCATAGTCCACTGTGTGAGCTGTATGTACATACATCCCTAGAACATCAAAGCAGATTAGCAGGTGTTCATCTGGGATTATAAGGTATTCAGGCATTAGATCCAGTTCTGAATTATGTGACCTTCAAAATCACCACAGTTATATGGTAATCCAATATCTAAATAGGGCCGCTAAAGTATGTGAACGGAAGTAGAGTGCGTCAGGTAATCATTGCTGAGCACTATTGTGTTGTGCTCCCCATACTCACAAATACAGAAAGGAAAGAGAAAGCATGTTTGGCTGCCCTCATGTGGATTTGACAAAAACCCTGGATATGCGATGGGAGGGGGATTACCATAAATTTGTTTTCACAGGAACATATTAGGAATCGAAGAACGTAAAGAAGAGATTATTACAATCTCTGGGTGTCAGGGGATTTCTTGCGTCACTGTGTTTCCATTTCTTTTCTTGAGAGATGTGAAAAAGGAAGTGTCGGGACAGAAGAGAGGTTCTCTGCCGAGGAAGGTGCTCTCTCACTTAGGCACGATGATATGAGATCGGCCAAAGATGAGCCAAAAGATGAGCCACCTCCTGACGAGGTGTTAGCTGATTCAATCAATACTGTCTCAACATCATGAGTCTCAGTAATTATTCTTTAGGGAAATCTAAACAATTGGTGGGAAATATCGCATTTCAATGTGTGGTGGTGCTGGAGGAAAACAGTCACGGGATCTCCTCGGTCAGTGTGGGCTTTTTCCTCCAGAGACTTTGACTCGAAACCCATTTAATACCTGCAGAGAAACTTCAGCTTTGACCAGAATGAAAAAAAGCAAAACAAGTCAAAGCATGAAAATAACCAGGGGTGGACAGTAATGAAATAATTTTACTTGAATACTTGAGTTAATGACAAAATATTTGGAATTTTAATATTTATTAATTAGTAGTTGATACCAAAACAGGCAGCAAGTGAAATGGGATTGATTGACGAGTCCTGACTCATGATGGATGGATCAATCCCACCGCTGCTCAGTGTGACCGGCCTGAGCGCTCCCCTTTAAGCAGGTGGGCTTGTGGGTAATGTGTGATGTAGTCAGCACGTAGCCACGTTGTGTTGTGTGTTTGTCCCTCTCTCCGGTGAACGGTGTGAGAAGTAATGCCAGCTGTAGCCGCTGTAAGCTGTCAGTGTGATGAAACTCCTAAAAGTCCTGTGTTGTGATGTTGAATAAAGTCGGTCCATGTGTTCAACTACTCCGCCGATCCTCTTAGACTGGACTGCTAGTTACCATGGTTACCAACATAGACACTTAGCTTTATAGCTAGCTACACTAGCATAAGCTGAGCTAATTCTCTCCTCCATTTTTGCCGTCAATTTTTGCCGGCAGAGGAGGAAGTAGACATGGAGCACTCAGGACAGTTTATTAATCAAGGTGAACACCAGAGACAGCAACACGAGGTAACACAGCACAACTCCCACAGACCTCCACAGAGTTTGAGACTGTGTAAATGTTTTGTGACTGACTCCTGCTGGATAGGAAGCAAAAAAGCAAAAATTAAAACTCCAGTTTTCTAACTCTTCCCTGATCCCCTAAAGTGGAGCTGTGTGGATATTAACCAGCTGTTTTAGCACAATATCTCATGTGCCACAAGTATCAACATACATTTCTATATCATTCCCCATTGCTGAGCCTATTTTGTGTTTGTAAACCTTTTTCGTCTAATCTCTACAAAAACGAGCTGTCTGTCATGTTGGAAAGCAAAGCACAGTAAAGCTGTTGTCCTTGAGCAGCATGGTGGTGTAGAGGTTAGCAATAAGACGGTTGCAGGTTCGATTCCCAGTGGGGGCACTTAAACATACAGAATAAGAGTAATAAGAGCAAGCCGAGGTGGAAAGTGGAGGGGGGAAAAGCTGACCCCCCCAATAGGACGAGAGCGGTTCTCTTGAACCTGAATTGGTTAATTGGTGACAAGTGATGGACAGGGCAAGGAAAAGCTGACCCCCCCAGCTCCTAGACCGGACCAGACCAGAGACAGGACCCCTCCACAGAGACCAGATCCCCCAAGAGACTAGAGACTAGACCAGACAAGACCCCTCCAGAGGCTGGAGGCCACTGGAAACTAGACCGGTCCCCACTAGAGATCAAAATAAAGCAGGAAGCCATAAATCAATACAGACACAAGATAACTAAACATAATGCGACTTGGACATGACACTGTGTGTTTATAGACACTGGGGGAATGGTTTAGCAGAAGGGACTTACAGACATTACCATCCACACACTACCAGATGACCAATTAACATAAGGAACACACAGGAGAGTGACTAGAAGTTCATTCATTCACTCATTTTCGTTTTTCTTTCTTCCATTTATTCATTTTCATTCATTCATTGTCTACTGCTTATCTGTTTCTGGGTAATGTGGAGCGCTGGAGCCAATCTCAGCTCACACTGGGCGAGGGCGGGGTACACCCTGGACAGGTCACCAGTGCATCACAGGGCCGACACACACAGACAGTAAGAGACCAACAACCACTCACACTCAGACCTACAGACAATTTAGAGTCACCAATAATGAATACAATGTGTTAATATTAAGTGCGCTGGAATCCCAAGAGTGACTGATGCAATACATTTTGCTGTGATCAGCACAGCCCGCGTGGCAGATGAGGTGGACTTTGTGAATAAAACACGCTTCCTCATCTTCAATGTGATAAGTTATTCTATCTAAGGAAGGGATCCCTAATATGCTTTAATTCTGGGAAATGAATATACTTGCAGACCACGTGCACGGCCTTGGTCGATTATTGTTGTCTACTATTCCCCAACTACACAGTGACATTTAAAGCAGCAATATTTTTTAAATAACACTGGGCCAAATGATGCACAATGTGGAAGGAGGTTCCACATAACTAAGAGAGAAATCCGTACTCTGCAGCTCCCATCAGCCCTGTGGAGATTATAGCATCTTTCAGCGAATTGTTTTCGCTGTTGGTACAACTTCATTTTGGTTCACCATCATCCATACACTGTGAAAATGCACAGAAACTCTTGGTCTGTAAAGTGAAGCTGATGCTGAAGAGCTCAAAACCTGCCCACTATCTACTGAACATCAGGGGGGGGGGTGAAGTCAATTGGTGCTAACATCTATGGGAAAATGGCTCTACTCCTCACCTGATTTAATACTTCAGTTAACATTTTCCTAATGAGTTTATGGTCAGTCACTCTCATGCATCAAACATCAAACTGCCTGATGATCAGGATAAAGTACAGAGCAGGTCAGAGCCACCCATCACTCCTCATCAGGTCCATCTTGTCCCCCAAATGTGATTTCCTCTGGTTTCAGAAAACCAAGGTGGTGGAGGCCAAATTACAAACTGGAGGTTCGGTTTCCACACCATACCACTGATGTCATGTGATTTTATGTGATTTAGCACCACCTGCCATGTACCAGTATCTCTCTCTTAAAGGTTGTACAAATTGTAAAGAAGGCTATATCGAAGTCGTTGAGAGAGAGTGTGCTTCGTACATTTACATCTTAGTCAGAGTGCCATGACTCCAAATGATGACCAACATTTCTCTGTACCTGCTGCATGTGTAAATAAGGAACTGCCATATCAACAATATAAGTGATAATTAACATTATTGTGTTTCCCACCTTGTTCCTTTTGCCCTTTAGTGGCAAAAAATCAGTTACTGTGGGTTCAAGGATGTGTAAATATTCATAGAGCCCTTGTAAAATCAGTGTGCTCATATATAAACACAAATACTCTAAATTACAAGCATTATTATGATATCATGAATTTGTTTCTCAAAATACCACCTCGACTGCTGTTGTTCTTACATACGTTACTATGCAGTGTTATATGTGGCCACAGCACATGCAACAAACCTATCTATGGGTTTATTTACATTGGCTTCTAATTCATAACAGAATGCTATCAAAGGTAATAGAATTGGTAACAAAACCTTACAAACTAATCCAAGAATTAGCCTTGAATAACACAAAATGAACAACGTGCCTTGGCTCTGTTTATTAGTGCAATCCACTTGTAATGCAGCGTCAATCCACGTCTGTGCACACACGATATGTCATTTTTGTCTCGTTCCAAATGCATTCATTGTAAAGCTTTGCCAGTCCCCCACTCCCAAGACTCCCCCTTTTTTTTTCCCCCCTTGAGGAAGTGTTTTGAAGCTGTCACGGCCCGCGTGGCGATAACAACCTGGGGTGGAGAATGACACCTTGAGAGTGACAGATGAAAAGAAATCAAATTCTCCCCGGAGCCAACTGTATGGAACTGATACAGTCCCCCCCCCCCCCCCCCCCCCCACTTCTCCCTACACTCCTAGCTCTCTCCATCCGACTATTTCTCTCCCCACAAACAGGCATGCACATTAACTTATTGAAATAGGGGGGTCAAGCCTCAGCTGAGGTTCAGACCTGTCCCAAAGAGCAGAGCAGCGAGAGGGAATAAGACCGAGAAAGAGTTGGGAGAAGAAAATTGAGTAATTGTGCTTCGTGAATTAATGCCTTTTAATTTTTCCCTCAGCCATTGAGTGATAATGAAAACGTATGAATGTGAGGAAGTGAGAGCGAAGAACGAAAGTAAGAATGAGTGTGCCTTTGAAAAAAAGACTGACTTATTGAACTAATCTGAGGGCAACCAAACCGAGTCTGAAAAGAGTCTTTAAGAAATCCTTTTCAAGACACCCCCCCCACCCCCCTTCCCACTTCGGCTATGTAGTCAGGAACCAGAATCCTAATGAGAGAAGTGACTGGACTTTCACATTTTAACGTTCCTATATTTCCCCCTGACTGTGAAGGACACTCAAACTGAACTCGTGGCTCATCTCTGATCCTTCAATTAAGTGTGAGCGGGACATGCTGTCAGAGTTGGTCTGGCTTTATATGTGAAGGTAGCTGACATAATAAGCAACTCGTGCTTTACTCCTAAAAGTCGAGCCCGTGGATGAGGGTGAAGGTGACACATGCAGACGTTGCCTGTTTCCCCCTGCCCAAGACGCTTCCTCTGTGCTTTTCTCGCCCTCCTTCTTATTTCTTCTGAGAGCGCAGTCTCATGCTGTGCTGCAGATTGAAGACACTGCATTTGGAAATCAACTGCTTGGCTAGGTAATTTGGCTAATGGACTAATCTCAGCTAAACTTTTGTAAATGAGGGTTTTATGAGGGGGACTCTGAGAAAGAAACATTTCGCCAATGTCATGGATGATAAACATGCAATTGAGCAATCACATTGAGATGAAAGCTGTACTGCAGCTGTACGGGAATGGAACTCTGCATCCTTATATCTCTCTGTGGTAATAATGACTAGGTCTATTATATGGATATGCAATCTCAATTAGATTTTTAGACTCATTAAATCACAGAAATGAATGCATATTGTTTCAGTTCTGGTGAGGAACGGCACTCAAAACTTCAAAACTTTGTTGCAATATCTTCATTATGAGGGACGATTTTTATATCTGGTTGTAATAAATTCCATTAGAATTTTCCAACTAATCCACGAGTTGAGATTGCCAAAGACTGACTCGACCTTAATGAACTTATTTAAAAGTTTCCTTCGGGTAGCTGGCAGTGAACTAAAAGCAGTTGCCATATACCCCTGTAGATCTTCGGTAAGTGGGTGTCCTTCGTCATTGTGTATCTGTTCATTCAAGCCGTCCAAGTGCACATGTAGATTTGCAGCAGGCGTCTTTATAACAAAGAAAAAAAAAAAAAAAAAGGAAGAAAAATACAAGGAGTACCGAGTTTTCTTAGTCTGCTATCTCCACGTATGGGAGGCTAAAGAGCTTCATCATGGTAGAATCTTACAGTGTGCATATTTCCAGAAGTCAAACCATTAGGTTTTTGAGAAATTAAATCAAAACTAAAAATGCAAATATCAAGCGCTGTGGCCAGTACTCGCATAATAATTTCAAAACCCCTGCTTAGCTCAAGGCTTTATTGCATGTTCATCAAGGTTGCTTTATTATTGAGTGTATTCTTGGGCATTTTCACTTGTCACTGTGAAAAGTAATGCAAGACAAATCTCATTTGGACATTTTAATGGATCCCATAAACCAATCAGGATGAGTAAAAAAGAGATGGGTAGTGGGCAGAGAAAGAGACTTCCATCTGATTTTAATTTAACATGGGAGCACTTCTGAATTTAATGGGGTTGCCTTTTGTGTGAGCTGCATTCTTTTTATCTGTAATTTTAGTGTTGTGACTATTATGACTCTACACACAGGGAAGCAATTTTCAGCTACACTCCTATATTATGTAACTCTTATTTTATCCTTCATCCCGTAGCTTGGAAAAGCAATTCTGGTAAGAGCGCAAACTTTGAAGCCAACATCGCCGCTAAATGAACCGACAGACAGACAATACGTCGATTCTGATTGCAAGTAACCAGCGGGATGATAGAGGGGGACAGGGCCAGCAAGGTCTGCCATGCCATCTCCACTCACTCTGTTTGAAGGAACTCCAAATTGTCTCACCCTGGTGGTCAAAAGCACTCTGGATGCAAAGCGCTCTCTGCACACACACACATAGACACACATCTTGTTTGCCTGCTGACTGTGGATATTGCAGATCCATGTCCGGTCCTCCAGCGATGGGCTGGTGATTGGCAGGTAAGTGGCTGGCCTGTTTACAGCATGGCCGATGGATCCGAGCCCACAACGTCCTTGACCTGGAGCTCTACCTGAGCTGCATAAATTTGGATTAAACGTCCTCCCCATCAAAGTTACGCATAAGGACTCATTTGTTTTCCATCCCCACACTAAGGCAGCACATGCACAGTGGCACAAACAGCTCACTTCTGATTTTTTTCCATTCATCAAAAAAATCCATTACTTCTGCACTTACTGTTTGACATAAAATACGTAATTGCTACACAAAAGCGTTGGGGTTAAAAGTCTATTCAGAGTATAACTTAAGTTTGATCCCACTACCATTGCCTCAATCCCTTGTGATTTTTTTTTTTTTTTTTTTTTGTCTGTAAGCACTGCCTTAAAACTGATTATTAATTTTGACAGCATGCAACAACAAGCCAGTGTTTGAAGTGGAAACTCAAAGGAGTTTGATTTAAGTCTTGGAAAATTGTTGGGAAATTTGCTTTCTTCACACTCAGCGCTACAGTACATGTGTCCTCTCTATGTGCCTGTTGAGTTCAAATTCTGGTACAGTCCAATGGGCTGAAGAATTGGGGTGGGGGTGGGCGCCACAGATTGACAGTCTGACGAAGGTGCCTGGGGGAGGCCTCAGCATGTGTACACACGGACACTTTGTGCATGTGTGCGTTCTGAAAGTTTCCCCTCCTGCAGGTGGTGCTCTGACGGTGACTGGAAGGCGGCTTACTGCCACTCAACCCCCTACTATCTGAACGACTCCAGGGGGCGTCTGTGTGTGTTCTGGCGCCTGTTTCCTCCTTCAGTGAATGTATGTTTACACGCAAAAACACACACGTGTGTACGAGCACGTCCCTCCGCTGGCATACGACTGCCTCCCTTCTGCCTGAGCCCCTCAATTACCCCCAACCCCGTGCCCTGCCCACCCCTCAGCAGGAAAATACGTGCAGGTAAAACTGTGGCACTGTCTGCCAGCCATCTCTGCCGCATTACTGCTTCTCTCTGTTCTTTGGATAGCAACACTGTGCGCTACTTTTTGATCATTTGTTTGCATCACATAAGGCAATTTTTCTGCACACAGAGATTCTCAAGCTTCCAATGTATCATCAGTCCTGCCCTTTGGGGACCTCACAGTGCTCTGATCCAGCAACACTGGAATTGTCTGCAAAAGGTACATATGTTCTTCACCTTTGAAATTTCAGACTGAAGTCACGGTTGCATTACTATTGCTGCAACCAGAATCACTGTGTTCCCCAAAGTGAGTGAGGGTGTTGGAGGGTGTTTGATTTCATACTAGAGAGTCCACTCTGCCAAAAAGGGACATCTCTGGAAGCTACCAAAGACTCAGGCTCAGCTCAAACTGTCTAGAGCCGAGGTCATGGCGTGATAATGTGCACGTGGAAAGCAGGCCTAATTTTAGTTGACAATCCTTGAGTGCTCCTGTGTAACATACCCATTTGTGGCTTAGAAAACTTTTTGTCTCCTAAACTTCACTTGATGGAGAAATCACAGCTTATTTGCTGCTGTTTGGCTTCATTTCAGTCTTAATAAGCAGTGTATTGGCTTTTGGCCTCTTGTGTTTGCAGAATGAGCAGATGAATGTTTTGAGAATGTCCCTATAGCGGTATCATTTCAAAACGATCCATACCACAGTGTGACGAATTTCAGAGCTGTTATTTAATGTGTTGTGATACCCCGTAATATACGATTATTGACCCACTATGTTGGTGGCAATGCACTGAGCTAAGGTGAAAACAAGTAGTTAAATGAGATAGTTCTACTATCTCATTTAAAATAAGTTTCACTCTGCTTCAACTAGCAAGAGTTCATCACGGCCAGGAAAATGGTAAAACTGTGAGATGAAGTTCTTAAATATTAGCAGTCAGTTATATCAGGCCCCTCACGCTACATATGAAAGATGGTACCTTTGCACACAGTCTGCTGCTTTGTTCCGATAGATGGGAGAGGAAGGACCTCATAACCTGACTCGTGAGCACAAGGAAGCTGCCTGAACTTGGAGCCAAATGCTATGTTTCTGCTACATCAGCATTTATGAGAACTAAAGAGTGTGTGGGTGGTGAGAACAAACCACCAAACACATCGGACCACACTAGTTCTTCCATATCTGCAGGAGGGTCAAGAAAAAAGCTCAGCGACATGGAAGATAAAAAACTTTAGGCTGATTTTATGTTTGTTGATGGAAGTGGTAGAAAAAAAAACAAACTGAAGTTGGCTTTTTGAATCAAGCTGATTAAGTTAAATATAAGGCCTCTATTTGGACAACGGATTGTTCAGGTTTAGTGTGCATACACAATCAAACGTATATGTGCTGAAATATAAATTTTGGAGTGTGCCATTATTACATCAACTAGTGATAATTGCGATCAATTGATGTAGTTGGATGTGCTTTTTGCACAATGACAATAAAGGCGATTCATTCATTCATATCAGCTTCACCTGAATCCACTAATTAACTTCTTACATAAAACAGTGACTTGTCTTCCATTTGCCAGGTGAAATACGGCACATCTGTAGATTTACAAAGCATCTGTGTGCCTTTATAAAGTGATGGATTGCACTGTGGGACCGATAGCAGTACGTTTCATTCCGTAGGCGTCTTTTTCCAGTAGACATTTAAATTTGTCATAGCAGCAAGGAACACAGGTGTTAAACATTAGGGATGTATCGTGATGTACCAGAGATGATGTTCTACATCGACGGTGTCAGTCCACACTGTCAGCAGATATAAGAGCAAGACGGGCTACCAGGGCTGGCATTAATCAATAAAGCAGAACGGCTCTCAAATCCATGGCCACTATGTTGACACCCACTACCTCACCATTATGAGTCCTCTTAGCATATTTATATGTATATATATAGCCAGATCAGCCTGTTGGTTTTCATATCTATTGAGCCATCTGGTTTCTTTATGTTTAAATGTTTGTTTTTTCACACATAAAAATCACCTCCAAGGGTCTGGCTTCCAGAGAATCAGAAGGCACAGCACAGCGCTATTGACAACAGCTCATTGAACTGAAATATTTTTTGATTTAAAAAAAAAAAAAAAAACATGAGTCACACTGTGCTATAAGATGAAATATTCATGTTTCATTTCATGTTCATGCACTAGCCTGGTCTGTGATGAGTGTGAATGAGTTTGTTAATATTTGTTGACGCTGTGATTGACTGATAATCTCTCAAGGATGTTTTCTTTTGTAAAACCTGGTTCCAATCGGCTGTGAAGACTAAGAAAAAGTGGATTTATAAACGAATGGTAAATTCTAACATTTAAACAAGCAAGATTGCAACAGACAAACGATCCCTCGTAAAACTACATTTTAGCCCTGTGATCCTCCCGCACAGCCCTCTTTCTATTCCTTCTTCCTTTCACTTTTTCAATTCAATTCTTTCTTTTTCAATGCTGCAAAGATGAGAGCTCCATATTTCCAATGACACGATGGACAAAATGTAAAGTTAATGTCAAGATCAACTTTAAAGTTCCTAATGAGCTACCTTACCAGGTCTGCCCCGACTACAACCCCATTACAAATGTGAAATGTCACCATCGCACATGAGCTAATTACATAAAGTTTATGTACTATATTATCTGTTTGACATTTGCAGAGGCGACTGAAATACAATTAATGACATAATTTGGATTATAACCAAACCCACAGCTTCGCCATCAGCAGCTTCAAGCTCAAAACTATTCAAATTAAGACCATAAGACCGTATGATGAACAGAAAACTTGAAGTGTAATTGTATCTCATATCTCAAGCGGAATGTGAAACTAGCTGTGCCTTGTGTCTTCCATATTTCCAGAAGACCAATATGCAGGTGCAAATGATAAAGCAATGGACCAGCCAATTTGTACTACGTTCTCGGGCATCACGTCCTCGGGTACAGAACACTCTCCACCAGGCGGAACCTGACCTCATTGCTGCCTTTTGTATTTGCTGATGAGTACATTCATATTTCAAAAATAAGATGCATTGATCTGTTAATGATGTCTTATGTGACAAAAGCACACCATGCTTGTCTGTGAATAGGACATTTTAATGTGTTGTCCTGTTTGCCTTTGTGCATACAAGTGGCCGTGCACTTCCCTTTGTCTCTCCACTCACATGCAGAATCATTTACCTCGAATCCACACTTCATGTGTTTTATGTATGGCATTAAAGAGTGATAATGATTGATGAGTCTTTCGCTTGGCAATGATATTTGTCATCTCAGAGAATGGCCTAAAGGAGGACATACCACTGTAGGTATATGTTGCCTGACCAGCACACTCCTAAAAGCATCTCATTTACATTTAGAGTGAATGCCATACTGTCAGTGAAGCTCCATTCCACTTGCTCATAGCCCCTCACTACCTTGCTGCATCCTACTTTGCAGAACACAGAGAGTAAACAATGGTAGTCATGATGTGGGGAAGGCATCGCATACACTTATTTGGCGTCATTGCAAAGTCCTTACCAGAATGATGAGAATTACTTTTCAGGGCGGATCAAAAATCTCAGCGTGTCGAAACTGGCAAACCTTTTGTTTTCTATGAATTTAAAAAAAAAAAAAAAAGAAAAATCAGCAAGAGGGGTCCGAGTACTTTACTCTAGGGGTTCTCAAACCTTTTCATCTCAAGAGCCCCAGATGGAGCCACGTTAGGGCCACAGAGACTGATGACATTTCACTGCAAAGAGCTTGAGTTAGTTGAAGCCTGGTTACTGTTAAGACATCGGAGGAGAGAAAATGATCAGAAAACAAGACAGTAGAGCAATTCAGAAAGCAGTGTAAGGTGACTATACTCCCACAGAAGATGGTCAAACAGCTTTGGAACCCTGACTCCCCCCCTCACCCACCTACGCACCTTTCAGAAGTTGGCTCTGGGTGGGTGGAAAATTTCTGTATGTGACAATCTGGCACTCACACTGACTTCATGTGGTAATTGGCCAGGTGTGCAGAGGTGAGAAAGTTGCTACATCTGAACTTCTCTAAAGCGCTCTCTCACTCCCTCTCTCTTTTTTTATGCTGGACACAGAGTACATTTTTCTCTCAACTTTGTCTGTGGGCAACCAAGAGCAATGCTATGAATGTGCTCCGGATCAGGCTGTCTGAAAAATGAATGACTACATCCTGCCGCTCTTCATAATGGCAGGTTTTCAGCTTTTCTCTGGCTGTGAGTTTTTGATTTGGGTATGCATACTTTTATCAACGCATCTGGCGAATTAGTTATTGTACTGCCTACTGACCTGAAATGAGAGTTTGTTCATGCAAACAGCTTCTTATGACCCTTAGTTGTATTTTACCTTCAGACAACCTCTAGTGAATAAAAAAATACAACAGAGGCCAATGGAAGAACTTAGATGACTGGATATACAGAGCAAAAATGATGCTTGGAATGGATGGAGGGCGTGACAAAACATGGAGGCATCCTATTAATTTCCTCTGTAGTAACAATGTTCTGTATCAAGGAAGGAAGGAAGTGCTTATTTCAACCCATAGTATAGTCTTGTCCTAGACCTGATCAAACAGTTTTCGTGCCTAAAAAAAAAACCCATTATGTTCTCACAAGCCTAACAGATACAACACAATTCATTGTGTCTCCTCTCTAGTTCTTATAAATAGATTCCTGATTTTAATTTAGCATCTTGGCATGATAAAATTTTCCACACAGCAAACACTACAGCGAAGTTGATGGCATGAAATTAAATGAAAGTATTAAAATTGTGAAGAAGTGCTGGTGCTTTGAAAGTGACTAAACACGAAGGGACCTCAAGAGTCAGAATTCAGGGAATATGTCCAAAGAGATTTCTCACACAGCCACAAATGTCTACTTTATGGTTGGAGCAAAGAAATACGAAGCTTTAGAATACATCATCTGGACAAGAATAATACCTTGTAAAACATGTCATGCCTCGGCAGCTTAAAACAAAAACAAAAATTGTGGTGTGAGAAGACACCCCTGGATATCCCAGAAGTCAACAGAATTAATCCTGTGAGGAGCATGAATTAAAAAGTTTCTGCAAAATACATTCAGTATTTCTTGAGGTTGCTTTGCTTTGCACCAAAGTGATTAACAATGTGATTCCTGAGCTACTTAAAAAGTTTCAGTCTTGTCTTGCACTTGCATATGAATAAAATCAAAATGCATGGTATTAAGTTTTTACCCTGCTGATGCCCCAATAAAATTGTGTAAAGACCCCCCTGGTGGTCCCTAAAGCCCATTTAGGGATTCAGCAAAAGAAGGGAAAGTAATGAAAGAAGTTTATGAATGTAAGTGTTGTACCTCATACCTAGAGGTCCAGCAAACAAACAACAATAAATAAGCAACGTCTCAATTAACACTGGGAGCGTATGCCACCATAAATAAGTCCATTAATGCAAGTGAAGACGCGGGAGCATATAACAGGCATAACAGCAGCATCTGAAACTTATTTAATTGTCAGTACAAGCCCTCAGGTAAGTTTAATAACTTTACTTAAATCCGGCTTCCTAATTGGCTAAATATTACTGCTGATACAGAGGAACCGTGTGAGAACGACGCTCCTGTTTCCGTGTCTGTCTCTGGTACCCACCTGTGCCCAGCTGCTCTTCATGACTTCAAGTCAACTGATATAATGTTCCTTTTGTTTGTGAGCTCGCTGAATAATGTAGCCTTTATTAGTTGTGTTACTTTTAGGGGTTGCCGCGATGCAGCAGAGGACCAAGGGTGCTTCGTCTTTGCAGGAAGCACTAATTATCCCTCTAAGAGATAATAACTGTATTTATCGTCTGAGGTGTTCATTTTCTGAAGGGTTATTTATCAAATACCATGCGGGATTAGAAAATCAATTCAGAGTGTCACAAATTAATTTGCAGCCATCATCTCACCAGGTCCCAAGAGACAGCAGCCAGCAGAAGCACCTTACTAATGTTGCCGAATTGATTTATTTTTTTCCATACCCACCCTATCTAATGAAGAATGCTAATGTGAGCAGTGACAGAAGAACAAGCATGTACCTGAGAAAAATCTGTGCTGCTGTGGTAGTTTTTCACTTACTCAGCTTTAGTTGGGGGCAAACAATTATTGACATGTTGGCTCAGACCAAGCAGACTATAAAGCTGAAGCAGGTTGAAAAATAAATTATTGCCAAAATGTTTATATGTATGCAGCCAAGTACAGTGCAAATGTTTTCCCTCATAATGTTCCTCATTAGATTAATCTGATTCGATATTCTGGCATTTTCCACTGAAACACAGCCAAATGGATTCTGACTCACACTGCAGCATCTCTGTCACATAACTGAATCCTGTAAGTTTCAGTTAATGTCCTGCAGCCACAGAATACAGCAAACTAGCTACTGCAGTCAAGTTTATTAAAATCATAAAATTAATTTTTTTTTTCCTGTTCTGGAAAATGAGAATTTAATGACAGTAAAAACCAGTGGACTGATGCTGACTAAACCAAAACTGAATATGATAGAACTGTGTTGCTTTGTGCTTTTAATTTAGTCAAAGCAGATTTTTTTGTTCAATACCTCTCAGTGCAACTGTGTCTCTTACAGATGAATTTGGTATGGAAGATATTTCATTCAGACTAAGAAAGATCATTTTTACCTGGATTGTGAGAGACGCCAGGCCTCGTAGTTAGGGGCTAAAATATTTGGTTTTGAATTGGAACTTTCTGTGGATGTTGTAGGGGTATATGTTCCTTTATTGAAACATGAAATAAGTTGTTTTACATGACAGGTGAGTCAGCTATCAAGCCAAAGTGCTAAAAACAATGAATTTCTAATCTGAATTCTATACATATGTGAAATAGTACAGTTATTAGATGACACAAGATACTTTATTGTTGTTGCACTAATGAAACAACACAAAGAAAAATTTGATTGGCACCAATCCGTATGTACATTTATTTGAACTAAGTTATTGTAAGGTCTAAGTTATTAATATGTTAAGGCACATGGTCAGTACATTGTGCATTTACTCAGTCAGCTCTCAATCACTCTATCTGGCTGGTTTGAAGATACTGAGCAGGTCCATCTGATTCTGTGTTGTAACCAGAAGAAAAGATGTAAGAGTCTGTGAAAGAATGGTCTTTGTCACAGAAACAGGCGCTTCACTCATAGAGACGGGGTTTCTATAGGAACAGTCCAGTTATTTAAAAGCAAACATATATACTGTATATAAATAAATAACATTCCAGTTTCTGGCATTATAATGAAAAAGGCAATACTTGCAGGCTCCTGTATGCGTGCATCTTTATTTTCACAGATGGCTTTAACTATTGTTTGTTGTTTTGTTGTTGTTGTTTTTCTTTTTTTGTAACAAACATCTCACTCTGTCTTTGTGTTTGTGTGTCCAGAAATGCTGGGTGTTTTTTGTTTTTTTCTCCCCGACATATAGAAGCCAGATAGCATGACTGAGAGCTGACTGAGTAAATGCACAATGTACAAGTGCAACAACAATAAAGTGTCTTGTGTCATCTAATAACTGTACTATTTCACATTTGTATAGAATGCAGATTAGAAATTCGTTGTTTTTAGCACTTGATAGCTGACTCACCTGTCATGCAGGACAAATGCTGGGTATCACCCCCCTGACCATAAACCGCTGAAGGGTGTTTGCTCTTTAGGTGGTTTGAAGACTACCGGTACAAAACTTCCATTAAATTGACACCAGACTGGTGAATGTGAAGGCCGTGGAATGGGGTTTGCTCTGTTTTCATACCCATCCAACGATTCAGTGACCCTTAGCACTCTATGAACGGTGGCTTTGTCATCCTGGAAGGGGCCATAGCTTTCAAACGTTTCAGCACAGGAGAACAGTGATCACTCAGAATAAGCTTGTATTGATTTTGAGTGACCCCCCTCCCTCCCTCCCTCTGCAGAGACAAGTGGACACAGAGCATGCCAACGAACCCCCCCCCACCCACAGCATAACACAGCCCCCTGGGCTGCTTCACCGTCGGGGTCAAGTGTGAAGGACCTGCACTGTTCTCTTGGTGGACAATTTGATAAATGATTACTCGCCATCCAGTTGCGTTTGCTGACAGTTTGATCATTTCCTGCACTGATATTCTCCTTTAACTGAGGAAGAGTTGCATCTTCCCCACACGCTGCACTTATGTACAAGCATCACGGCAAGCGAATGCAAGCCGATCGCAAGTCGATGTGCTTAGCTACACATAAATATCCAGTATTATTCTGACAACAAGACTGTATATGATGTGGTATTCGTAATGTGTATCCTTGATGTGTCGTGTCATATCTTTTCGTTTCACCCAATTCCGATCCTTTCTAACTTTAACACATTAGCACGTGGGTTAATGGGAGGTTGCTGCTGTCTTTGATGCAAGAGTTAAGCTACCTGTGGTTCTGTGCATCAAATTAAGCTTCTTAAACTTCACAAAAGCGGAGAAACAGTAGGAATACAGTCAAGACAGTCGAAGTTATCAGACGACAGTGAAACAACTTCCCTGCAGGAGCAGCAAAGGCCATCAGAAGCACGGGTCTGGATTTGTTGAAACTCCCCTACCACGCTGCTTTTTACCTCTTTTCTGCTAGTTTTGCAGCGCATTAGTGATGAGGTTAATTCCATGACGGGCTCATTCTAGCATTTTACTCTGAGAAGCAAGCATCTAAATGGAACCATGTTTGAAATAGATTGTAAATTCATAGGATTATTCACCGTATCAGTAAAAAAAAAAAAAAAAGATCATTCATTTTAAATATATCCTTCCTAATGCTGCCAGATTCATTGTTTTGTAAAGTAGCATTTTCTAATGAAAAAACGTCAGTTGCAAAATTTACTTTTACATAATTTGCTAAGAATTTAGCTGAATTATAATTTCTTTTCTGTTCGTGAAACAAACACCGTTTCTGTGGGAAATGATTTTTTTGTTTCAGTGAGAAAAAAGGTCTGTAGGTTTATGGCAACATTTTAATTACATGCTTGAGATTTGCATTGTGTCAATACTGTATATGATCAGCGTATTTAGCTAGAACGAATAAATTACAATATAATTTATGATCATTTATAATTATAAATGAGTTTATAAGTTCAACCAGCATGTAAGCAATAAGTAGAAAGGTAAAATGAATGTAGAACCAAGACTACGAACCAGGTGTTTGTAAATGCGGGTCAGGTCTTTCGTGGAGTGAGAAGATCCAGTGATGAAGAGCCAACAGTTTCAGTCGACAGTGAATGGATCTCTGATTTACATTGCCATGTGAGACATCTTGATGAACCCTCTCCTTCACAGACACGCATTTCTCTGTGAGGGTCGGCAAGCGACTCTGCTCCTCTGCTCTTTCTCGACCCGTGGAGAGCTGAATCCGATCTTAGCTATAATCTTTAGAATAATTTCATGAATTTATAACCTGGAGCTTTTCGTGTGTTTCAGGATGAGCAGGACGTTGCTTCCTCTGCGACAATAAACTTAAAAGGAGGATCACTTTGTCTGATGATCTTCCCAGGGGGTCCTCCCGCCTGTGCATCTGCATCTGTCTCCCTTTTTATTAACTTATTAATTGAAAGTTTTGAACAGCCCTTCACTTAAACCTTTTCTTTGCCGTCCCTGTTAAAAAATTACAAGAGCTGTCTCCCCGACAGACGAAAAAAAGCGTGTAACCAATACAAAGCCTTTGATGACTTTACAATGAGGCTTGTCTTCAGACTCTGTGGTGGTAGATGTCCTGCAGCAATGGCTGGGAAGCTGCGTTTCCATGGCAGTGCTGTTCACGATGCTCTCTGTGATGCAGCTGAGGCCCATCAGTGACATGCAGATCTGTCTCTGCCTCCTCGAAAACAGATTGTTAGCCATAGATGAGGTCTCCTCTCCTTGGTCTGATCTGTGTTGAGAGGGCAAAGTTGTTGTTGTTGTTTTTGTTGTCACACCTTGTCACCAGACGTGCCCCTTCTCTCCTGTGTACTGTTTCGTCAGGTCAAGTGATCAGACCAATGACTAGTGTCGTCAGCAAATTTCAGGACAGTGTTGTCCTTGTGCAAAGTGGCACAGTCAGAGATAAATGTGTCGAGCAATGTGCTGAGGACACATCCTTGTCTGGAGAATAAAAGCCTGCTATCTCTTGTACAATTTATTGAAACTCCTGTTGTGAGCGTATAAATCGAAAGGAGTACATTTTACTTGTGTGTTACCAGAAATGAGAAAAAACATTCTTGAGTTCAATCAGGAGTGACTAATAAGTTGGAAGGAGAGTGTGAGAAATAGTAAGTAAAATTTAATTGTGAAAATGCAGAATACACTTGGCTCTGACAAGCAGACAGAAAGTAAATCTCCATGGGAACAACACTTCACGATTCCTTCCAAGTTAGAGGAATCTTTCCCTCAGAGCCCAGAACCCTGGTGAGGGTTTTGGAAACTACTAATCGGATGGTTTGGTCAGAGATGCTGTGTCCGCACTCAGGGGGGATAAGAGGTTGGAGGTGGGTCAGAGAATGAACACCACGCTGAAATCAAAGCTGAATGACAGCAGAGAGACGGCTATTAAAAGTTTGACAGCTCGCCCGTTATTGGCTGAAGGCCGCTCTGTCAAGTTGTGATTGGATGAAAACAAGCGGAGCTTATTGAAAAAGGAATGGCTCCTGTGAGCAAAGGGATTGTCATCCTGATTGAACCTTCACTCGGCTTCATGCTTTATATATTTAATGGTGTCTTGCTATTTAATGGGGGGTGAAAAAGACATAAAAAACCACAGTAGTTTAAATCTTTACTCATCATATGCACATTGTGATCATTGCCTAAAATGTATGTATCGGTTCTATTACAACCAAGTAAATACATCTGCAAATCCGTCTGATGAGCACAAATGAGCTGAAGTGGGTGTTGAGCTCCCGCTATAAAAACATCTCTCCCGTCAGTCACCATTTTAACAAAGTTAAACGTGCCTCCATTTGTTGCTAAACGATGTTATCTAGCCATCAAACAGTGTTGAATTTGTTTGTGTTTGCGTCTGTCTGATTCCTGCAGAGCTGCATGCGTACCTACTACGTGTTTGTTGATTCTGATTCATAGACAAAAGCGACCCCAGTCCTGAGTTGATGGATAACCTGTTTATATTACCGCCGGAGGCAGTTTCTTTGAATTAGTGCTTTTTACTTAAAGAACACTGTGAAGTGCGGAAAAGTGCTACTTTCTTCTCCACCGTGTTAGTGGGTTGAAAAGACAACATCTGTCAAATGATCCCTTGAAAAATTGATTCTCTAATGGAACAAAAAAAAAAAAAAAAACAACCCCCCCCCCTCCCAAAGAAAAACCACCTCTGGAATCAAAAGAAGTAAACACTCCATCTTGTGGAGATAACACATTTGTACAAGTAATGGCAAACATAATGCAATCCAAGTGAATAATAGGCAACAACTGGTGATTGAAAACATGAGGCCTCGAGCTCTGATAAGCTCCTCTCCTGTAACCATAATCATCAGCAGAATCCTCTCAGACGACAGACTCACACCCATAATGGACCCTTTTGTGCATCGACCTTACGACCATTGTTGTCCCCTCTCGGGCCACCCTTGGTGGGTTCTCACCTCTGCTGACCAACAGCAAGCTTTGGTGTTTGTCTGAAAGTTGTAATTGCCCCATGTCAAAGTCAATCAAGGTCTTCCAACACGCTGACTATCACAACCAGTTCTTACCCAGACTTTGTCCTGGACCTTCGAAAGAAGGTGATCAATGTTAATCACTTCACCTCTGCGAGGTCGTGATGTTTTGGCTCAATGATGTAGAAAAGAAGTGGCATTTCATCAGTTTTCCACAAAATCAGGCTCTTCTGAATGAGTGTTTGACAGATCCTTTTTTTTCTCCTCCACCCCTGGCATAGCCACAGCCTCCTCACAGACTTCATCTACTCCGTACCACAGCCCTGCCAAGGCTCTGGCACAGGCCTCACACCGCCTCTGAGATAGCCTTTGTGATTTCTACAGTTTATGTGACATGAATAAAAAAAAACACTTGGTGCAACCTACGCAGGACAGCTGAATGGGATGTAAGGTTGTCGCGCTTGGACAGGGGTAACAGCAGACCAGAGGGGAGACGCATCTTTTTAAAAACTGAAGTTCCAGCAGTACCTTTTAATGTCAAGTACGAAAGTACTACCCGACTAACCACCCCCCCACCCAACAGCACACATACACGCACCCATCTGTGTGACTTCGAAAGAGCTGTGCAGCTTTCAGAGCACAGCATGAAAGCATTTGATATTCATAGAAGGGAAGACGAGGAGAAAGTGAAACAACAGCAGGGGCACTGCCTTACACATGATATTACATTGTAATTATGATTTGGATGCAGGCACTGAGACTGCACTGGGGGTGTACTATAAATTTACAAAAAATACGCATGCACAAGCACACATGCACAAACACACGAAAGTATAGCAAATGCACACACTCCTCGGGTGGGAGGCACTTGCCCATCATCACAGGAATAATGCGGGATCAGGTGCAGCACATATGAGGGCCGTGAGCAGGCTCCATATAGCTATCGAGAGAGCTGCTCTGATTGGTTTGTTTACCATCAATATTTGCAGATATCAATCTCAGCTCCTTTGAGAAAATGGATTTTTCAGCATGAAACAGAATGTTTAGAAAAATCATTGGTATTAGGACCAGAAACAGACAGACAGACATACAGACAGACAGACATAGAGAGAGACAAATGTGGCACACCTGAAAATATCACTGATATCCACAGTGAGATGGAGAGGGAGAGAGATTTTGAACGGCCCAATAGTATTCTCAGTTAGTTCTCCAAAAAGTGACAGATTCTGAGCACTTTGTGCTGCACATTGAAAACATGCCAGTGGAAATTCAAATTTGATTTATAAAGCCCTTCTTTGTTTTTGCTTTTTTTTTTTTTTTTTGGTTCTATAAATGAGAAACAAAGAGCAGGAGAAGAAGAAGAACAGAGAAGACAGGAGAAGAAAAGGAGCGATTTTTAAACTCACTAATATGACAAAGAAGCAAACACATACATATGTAAAAAAAAAAAAAAAAAAAAATCACAAAAGTGCCATAATGCATTTTGAAAACATTCCTATGAGGTTTTTCAATTCGATTCGTAAAGGTTTTGAGTAGAGGGAAAGAAATTGCTGTCAGACTGCTACGCTGGCACATCTATTCTGCCTCTTTTATCAAAGATAAGTGGTATTGATTTACTTTGATGCTGTAAAAAGTATTCATCTTAAGAGCTGACATTTAATAATCTCCACCTAATCCATGTTTTGCTGGGAGCCTCTTGAGATGCTGGCGAGTCCTCTTTTGTTCTCCTGTTCTCTCTTGCACCTACTATATATCTAATGAAGGCAGCTGATGGTAGTAAACCCCACTGACTCATTGCTATACATACAAAAAACTGAGGGCTGCAGTGTTTATCTGATGAAGGCTGAAGAATGCAGGTGTGTGTGTGTGTGTGTACAGAGATGAGACTGTAACTGAATAATGGACCAATTCGCAACGAAATAGCTTTTATATGTAAATGGGTAACCATAGAAATTTAGACTTCTTTTTCAGGTGTTAGCTAAGACAATATCCTGTTTAATATTCATTACTTCTTTTTTCAGAGAATGAGAGATATAAAAAAAAAAACTACAACAACAAAAAAAAAAAAACCTCTTAATACAAACGGTGAAAAAGCTGGCTTCTCTATTGTATGTTTTATCTGCCAAAATCATAACTGTCACAGATGGTCTTGATACTGATGAATCAAATTTTAGGCATTCCTCTTTCTTCTAACGTCGCTGCTTGAGTAAATTAAACGTTTGCGTTCAAGCCTCCTTTTTCGAATGGCATCATCTCTAATGAAGACGTTATATAACTATACTGATGTGAGAATAAATGCTCTCTAATTCTTATTGAGATCTGAATGCGTGAATAGATTCAGCCTGCAGTCCAATAGTGACTAAGCACGCCTAAGCTGCTGTAATCAACACATTTACATTCACAATAGATCCTGTGATTGAGTATATGAAGAGACTCATCGACACCAGCCCGTGGAGAATTATCACAGTCTCCCTCAGCTCTGTGAAGCAGTTAGCCGCTTATAACCCAGTGTTTAGATTTTAGAAGCACTGCAACTTTCATGTTTCGTCTCGCTCTTGTTGCTCTCATCAGCATGTGTAATGTGTCCCACTGTGGACTGCCTTCCCACAGACCAAACAACAAGGCGGAATGAGTGAGTAGCAAGCAAGGCCTGCAGTGTTTCACGGCTAATTTTTCTCTTTCACTCTTTATTTTTTAAATGATTCTCAAAGTGGGGTCCTTGAAAGGGTTCCTGGGGTCCCTGGTAGAAAGGAGAATCATCCATTTTCACTATAATTCCATCTACGAGTAAAACAACAGATCTAAAACCAAAAACTTCATCTGATGGTAGTCGCGATTAAATTGATGTCAGTTTAAATGTCAGTCATTGCGGGGAAAGGTTTGAGAGCCACTGTTCATCTACATGACAACAGTTTACGATTTGACATGATTATGACAAGTTGGACTCAGGACACTTCTAAAAAGTAGAACATGCACTGACACCATAGATTTATGACATGCATCACATCAAAATGAGTTTGTGAGTGTTTTGATCTTTTTGACATCAATAAGAGATCACTACATACTGATCATATTTCCTTTCATCAGTAGGATTTGGTAGCATATCAGACCATTGAGATGGTGCCTACAGTCCTTCAACACAAAAGGAAAAACCTTGAATGCTTTTGGTTTGGTTTCTTTTCTTTTCATTTTGGATTCGTACCCACCGAGTAGAACTGAAGGTCCAAATGATTGGCCTTTGTGTAAATGTTGTAAATTTCAGACAGAAGACTGGTTCCCACTAAGCAGAGCTGTGTCTTCTCCGGGCTGCTCTCTGAGCCCGGCGTCTCAGTGGAGGTGCTCTGAAACACAACGCAGCAAATGAGGTGTGTCTCATATCGCCACGCCGTTCTACTGAAACTGGATTGGATGACATTGAGAGAGAGAGAGATGCAAAAACTAAAAAAAAAAAACTGCGCTCACCCGTTGCTTGATGAGGACTGGTGCCTCTCCAAGCCCATGGAGGAGCTGTGTAATTTTCACCCTCCACATCTAAGGGTGTAAGGGAGACCTCATTCCCCCACCCACCCCATCTCACAGCTGTCTTCGCCCACCTTCCCCCAAAGGCAAAGAAAACTGTAGATAATTACCTAGTGTGAAATTTCCTCACAGCGAGTATCTCCACCACACTTTGAGTGGGTGATATAGAAATCATATTTGACTGCGGTTTTGAGGACACGCAACGAGGCTAAAGGTTTGATGCCTCTTGTGTCTGTGGTGCTCTCCCTGGGGTAAAGGTGCAATTCTAAAAATAATGGTTTTCTTTGAAGATGTTTTTTTTTTTTGTTTTTTTTTTTTCCCTTCTTTACAAAAGACAACACGTAAGAGCTTGAACGGCTTTTGACTTGGAATAAATGCTGAAACAAAAGCCCGGGCTTTTGTAAATCTCTAGCACCACAGTGAGAGCGTTCATGTCTGGGCCTATATTTATCAAACTGGTGAAATGAATGTTTCTACTGAAAGATAAAGGTGAAAATTGTCTCCCTGACTCCAATTCATCACAATTTAAAATACTTCAGAGTGCCCTTAAGGTGTTAAAAGAAGATTCTTTCTGGCTGCAGAGACATAAAATATGAGCTGAGCAGACGTGTTTTTGGAGAGAGTGTACAAAATGTTAATGGTCATGCATGCATGAGTATTTTTAAGTAGAAGTTTTGTGTATTTTCCAATATGCATTATGTGCATCTCACACGAACCTTTGTTAGGTAACCTTTGGTAAATACACAACCATTTCTTTTCTTTTTTCACAGCAAACAACAGAAACAACGCTACTAGAGCATTGCTTTTTTTCTTGCTATGCAACTTTATCTGCTCTCTCAATATTTTATATTGTACATAACATTGTTATCAATTGAGCAATTCACAAAATGTTCAATTCTGGCTAAAAGTGTTTTTTGATACACGAGACTCTCTCCGGCAATAGCCTACTGATTTTAGTGGGAATTTTTCCTCATACTCAAAAATATGGAGGAAACATCAGTCCCATATCAATTTGACCATAAGCCCCACCCCATTTTCTGTGCAAAGCCTCTATCACTCAGGCCTCATTTAGCCCGTGCCCTCGCAACTTCAATGAACCCCAGATTTGGGGTGGAGGGGTGGGGGAGTGTTGCTTAAGAGCAAGGCTGCGGCAGGATTAATGATCAGAGCGGAATACTTGGCTTTTGCTTGCATCAGGTAATCAATGGCGTTGAGTGAGGCAGATGTGCCGGCAGACAGAGGGGCTCGTCGAGAGCTGCAAGAGCCGAGACTAACCTCCTCTCATTTCTCAAAGAGATAGAGAGTCCCTCAGTGCCAAGATGACAAGGTGAAACACTGTGGGGACCCAAGTTGAATGGCAAGGGCTTTTATACAGTTTAATGATTTTATTAATCTGATGAGTCAAACGCTAGTGTCACAAGTCCCACTGATACGTTATTTGTCTTGAGCGGCAGTTTTCACCAGCTTGTTTCGCTCTTGATTTGGATGAGGTAGATATTAGAAAGCAGGACGAAACGGGAAATTAATAAAGACGCTTCAAGCTTTGTGCAGAAATAGCAAAGAAGAAAACAAAGTACTGAAATGATACCCCTTTTGTTTAAAAAAGGGACAAGGGTTATCCACTAAACCAAAGTGGGTTTATAAATATGCTGGTTCCGTCCTTTCCTAAGTGAGATATTACAAAGCACATTTTCCTCACAGCAAGGACTCTAACTTTTTTTTTTCTGGATTTCAAAGACAAAGACTTGATTGACATGTTGGTTTGTTCCTGGTATTTAATTGTATTTTCAAAGATATCTCTGGGATCAAAAGGTTGACTAGTTGTTGTGTTTATCACGTGATGCTACTTTCTTGCTTGCCTTTGATCTGACTTTTTATGCTCTTGAATAAATGCCTGCTTTCATTTTGCAAATGTACTCTGATTTCTAATTGAGGATAAAAATGGTCCTCTGCAACTGCAAGACTTTCTCCTTCATCATTAGTGGCCGACGCCATTATGAGACGCCACAAATCACAAGTAAAGGGTCACCGCGCTGACATTTTTATGCTGCATGTTGATGCTGCTGGGAGAAAGCGAGTTATAACAGAGTGCAAAGTCTGATTATATGATGCCTTCTGGATGTTATATAATTATAATATAATTCACATTATAATTAAAGATAATATAGTGGTATTGTTCTATAACTAAAGTGTTGCTTCATGCTGCTACCTAATCTAAAAGAGAGAACATGCACACAAAAACACAACTGAACAAAACAAGTTGTGTTGAGATGCGATCTTGCATTGCGTATACGAGCTCTTTATTTACACTCAGCTATTAGAGATTGCGTTCACCCTGAAACCATGATAATAGATTGTGAGATTTACACAAGCCTTGAGAGTTTTAGACCAAAATGTGATTTAATGGTCCTTGCAAAAAGAGATTCCTTCTGAATTTCCTGAGGCGCAGGCGGTTTTAGGATTCACTCAGTCACTGCAATTCACGCATTATGTTGACGGACTACATTGAAGCCTCCCCCCCAATCATGACGAGATGTTAAAGGTGTAGTCAGGCAGAATGCGAGTTTAGATGCATAGTGTTTCTTTATTAAGTCGGTGGAAACTTGAGAGCAGGTGCAGAACCGCTCAAGGTGGTATGAATAAAGTCACATCCACACAAAATGGAGCTACAAAGAATGTCTAAAGCGAGCAATAAATATGTATATTTCTGCACCTGAGATGACGGAGAAGAAGGGTAACTGAAGGGATACCATCAAAACGACTGGTAGACTGCTGGATTCAGTAATGAGTGAAAATACGGTAGTTACAGATACATACGGGGTCCTAAATAGCAGGCTTGTAGCTAACATCTGTCAGTTCATTTACTGTTTGAGGCGCACAAGCACTGAACAAAAGGCAACAAAGGGAAATAAAATTTGCATGAATAATTCAAGAAGAGTATTTGTTTCATGGATTCCCACAGAGCCGAACACTGCCAAGATGGTGGCAGAGGAGCAGCCCACTCTGAGCTTAAAAGAGCTCCTCAGAAACTTCATGGACGCTGTCTGTGGTTGACCCCTGGCCCGCTGCTATCCACGGATCATAGCAGCCTCAAGTTGCAAATGGTCATCCAAAATCATAACTGTGCGATAAGGAGTCAGTATCAGGCTACCACTGAAATACATGAATGAAGACATTCTTATTTTTATTTATTAAACATTTTATTTACTATGTTATGATTTCTTACCAACTGTAGTTTTTCATTTAATAAATATAAGCGTGAAATATTTTAATTCCTGGTAGAAACTGACTTCAAGTGGGACCATATCTCTTGTAGATTATGTTTAAACTTAATGCTTTGTTGTTGTTGTTGTTTTTTTTTCTTTTTTTTTTTTTTTTCCGAGTGCCTCAGATTGCTTTGTTGCACAAAAAGTGCTTTCTACCTAGTGTCTGGCTGATGGATCGATAAAGGGCCGTCAAACAAGAATGATTTACCACAGTCATCCAGCTCACTACTATCAGTCCAATTGTTCAGTTCCCCTTCATCATTGCTTTAGAAGCTGTAATATTTCATAGCGGAGGGCTGCGGTCCTCAAGTTGTCATTCAACCAAATCTATAACTCTGTCTCGAGCTGGTAGATGTATGCAGCTGCAGGACAGAGGATCAATCTCGCAAAATCCTTTTAACCTCAACTTGTTCTTATCATTCAGCCAGCTGCCTTCAATGTGGGTCACTGCCTTGATGAAGCAGCCATTAGCTCAAGTAGCATGACCTTAGAAAGGAAAACTGTCACAAACTAAGTTCTCTCAAGTATCCGGAGTCCAAAAACGCATGATCAATCGAGCTGACTCAAGTGTTTTTACAAGTGCAATTCTCAGTCAAGAGTGTCAGCATGTGATTATACCTCCATCTATCATAGTGATGGGACTAAGTATTGGCTCCCTGTGACAGACTCTGTGAAGTCTGTCTTGAAGTCAAGTCTTATTCCTCAGACTCACTAGATCAGCAGTCTGGGGCGTTCACGAGAGACGACAGGCATTCAGCTTTTTTTTTTTTCTTATCCTCTCAACAACCTCTTAATTTATAGCCCAGGGCTTCCTTCTCTGAGAGTTTTGTTGCTGCCGTCCATTTGCGCCAAGAACTCCAGATGACCTCTTGGTCTGATGCTTGTGATACATTGAGGAAGCGTTTAAGGATTACAGGAAACTGTACAGATCTATGCAGTGGCATTAAAAGTGTCAATTTCTAGCAGAATGAAGCTATAAAATAGACATCACATTTGACGGGTAGAGTCTTCTTAGTGGGTGTTAAGACATTATATAGTACATAACACTGGATATCGCTTCAAAGTGCTTATGAATTGAAAATCCTTTTTATTATCCTATGCAGCCATCGCTTTGTTTATTCTCTAAAGAGAAATACGAGGTAGCTTTCTGAAGAGATGGGGGAAGGATGTAAATTCCCCCTGAAGAATTGACGCTCATCAAATTAACCATCCTCAGAAGTCTATTGTTACAATTAGAAGTTAGTGAAGCTATTCCTTACATATGGGCAGCTGTTGTCTATTTTCCTTTAATTTGTTGTAATTTGGAAGGAATCGACTTAATGCCTCGTCCGACAAGAACACGGTCTACTGATATAGATTGTTGCAAGGCAAGCTTAATTGATGCTGAGCGGTGCCGCAGAATTCTCAATGAAAAAGTGATGAAACGACTGACTGCTTGACAAGCCCGCCTCGGCAGGACTGCTCCTCTTCTTCACGATCATGTTACTGGAAACAGAGCGACTTGAGAGGCATGACTCAAGCTCGGCCTCAGTTATTTGCTTGTCTTTTCGATGGGTCGCTACAGTCTCTCACTCTAGACTGTTGTGTGCTCGTCAAGGCCATTATTTGCATGGCAACTTCATTTGAATAATAAGGTAGGAAGAAGAACTGAAGACTTCACTGTTAACCTTAATATATTTCCTTATTTTTTTTGGAGGGGGGGTCTGATTAAATTACATGTTTCACTGAATCTTAATTGCTTTTTTGTGAACCTGCTTATGTGATCTGATTTGCAATTTTCAGTGGGAATGGTATTGTATTACTTTGAATATTAAAGAAAGTCAAAAGGGGCAACAAGCTTTCCACAATTTGCTATTAAAGTTTTAGTGGCAGTTGTTCAAAGAATTCAAGGATTAGAATTGTCAAAAAAAAAAAAAAAAGGAACAAGTTAAATTGTTCTTTACACAAAAGGGCATTAATATGTTTCCTTTCTTTGAAACAAAATTTACTGAAATAATGGGGGTAAAAACAATATTTTTGTCTGTAAGAGGGTCCAAAGCCTTCACCACATGGCTCATGTCATGTGAGTCTTCAAAATACAGGCTGGTCAATCCCAGGTGAACGTCTACTGAGTATATGGGCACGTCTCCCGTGATCATCTGTTGTGAGATTGGCGCTTAAAATGCATAATCAGCTGTAATTAATCGAACAAAGTGATTAATCACATTTAGCTTGCTCTCTGTTTGCATGCAACCTGTCATAATCAATTATTTGTGGGATAAATCGTGACTCTGGAGATAGGGGTGGCAGGAGTGGAGCGGGGTGCCTAATGAAGACTGATGACAGCCCTAAACATGGGACATGACAGTGGGAACATGGTGGAGATTGAATCCGTAACCCTTCGAGCACATCATAAATTATATCTCTCAGAATAAAATGATTGATTTGCATCGCTCCCCATTGCACCTGGAATTGCTGTCCTTCACAGAAACAAAACAAGGGGGGATACAATGTGACGGCTAATATTATAAGCCCATACCAGGAAAGAAAACGGCATTTTATATTATTCTTGGTTGGTGTCTTTAGAGGTCTCTTTTTTCTGTCTCGACAAATCAGGTGTGCAGATTTTGACGTACAGTTCATACAAATCTAAAGAGGGCAGGCGTATTCATTGCACAGCTGAAAAGTGAAATCTGTAACTTTTACAAATGGTTCTCCTCAGCAGATTTGATCCATAAAGGAAAGAATAACTTAGAGTGGAGTTGCTCTCATAGAGGTATTTTTGAATTCAAAAGCAAGAAGGTGAGCCATCAACCAAAGTGTCATTGTGGTCGGGTGCTGTTGATCTTGATTTGAGAGTAGGAAAGATTGTTGTAAATGTGGTCGATCCGTTCCGTTTTGTGTGAAGGACAGGCGTGAGACACGACCAGTCGATCCCCATTTCTCAGTCGAGTGTAGCCTTGTTTGTTTAATTCAGCCTGGTCCTCTGTAAAGACAAGGTTGCATAAAATCAATATAATAGTGATTTTGCTTATGAAATACATTTTGGCATAAATGTTGCTGACACTTTTTTTTTTGGTCATCTTTTTGAATACTTTACAGAGAGCACACCAACATCTATTCATAACCACAAAATTCTTAACCAAAACACACACAACACAACACACAGACGAGGAACAGGGACCAGGAACCTGAAGCAGGAATGGGTCTATCAACTGCTCTCTCTGTAAATGGGGGAATAATAAATGTTTTATTATTATTACTATTTTAAAAGTGGCTGGCAGCTCACTGACGATGTAAAACCAGCAAGGTTGCCTGCATTTAAATCTCGTCCTCTTATACATAATATTACTGTATGAGGGATTTAAAGAAAAAAAAAAAGCTGCCCTGATGCCCTGATGTGAAAAGTGAGGGGATGATTTGTCCTCACCAATGCCATATCCCGGGTCAAAAAATAAATAAATAAATATATAAAAATTGATGAACTGATACTACAGGTGGCAACAAACAACATCGGCAAAAAAGGCTGCACTCTCCTGATCACGGAAACCCGGCTTCACTCACTGATTCCAGGCTCGGCTAACGGGTGAAACATAACAGTGCCATGATAGGGCCAGTGACTCCATTAAGAGCAGAGGAGGGGGGCTGCAGGCACTGCTGCTCGGACTTGATTGGAGCACGTGACTGTTAAATGTGGACCCATATATCTCCCCAGAGAATTTACACTGGTCATCATCACCGCCGCTTACATATGACCGGATGCAAATGCCAACTCGGCAAGCAGACTTTTACAACAAGGCATCAGCACTCAGCTGGCCAAACATCCTGACGCTGTGCATATTGTGGCTGGCGACTTTAACCATGTGGCCTTAAAGTCTGTGCTTCCTAAATTCCACCATTACATAAAGTGTGCCACCAGAGGAGCCAACATCGGGCAGAGATACAGGGCCAAACCGAGACCACAGCTGGGCCAGTCTGATCACTTGTCACTGTTTTTAATCCTGACATGCACCCCTCTCAGGAAAACTGACCCCATCACCACAAAGACTGTTAAGACTTGGCCAGATGGAGCTTCTGAGCAGCTGCAAGACTGCCTCAGCACAACAAGCTGGGACATTTTTCAACACCCAGCCTTGGAGGTGTTTGGTGATGGTGCACTAAGTTACATTATCAAGAACTGCATACCCCAACCAGAAGCACTGGATGATCAGGCAGGCCCAGGGGCTGCTGGAAGAGAGGGACAGCACCTTCAGGTCCAGTGACAGGGTCCTCTACAGCGCAGCCCGTGCCAACCTGAAGAGGAGCATCTGAGAGGCCTTCTCAGACTACCAGAGGAAGCTCAAGGACGACCTAGACAGCAACAACAGCAGGCAAGTGTGGTGGACTGACAACAGGACCAACTTCGAAGCTGCGACTGCAGACGACTTTCAGACTTTCAGTTTTGTTGTGCAATGTTGCAATGTCACAATGACAAAGATTCTGATTCTGACTGTATTGAAGTCTATGAGAAAATGGCCCGAATACTCAGTTGAGTCATCAAACTGATTAAATGTTTTCCCAATGAGTTAACATTCTCAGTCTCTGGTTTCACGTATTTTCAGGACAACATCGTCATTAGTATGCATTACAGTGTGACTATAGAGCACTTGAACCAGAAAAGGTGACCTCCCTGACAGCTTCACCTTCTTCTCCAAATGTGGTTTCAACTGGTTTCAAAAATTATAAATGCTGGCAGCCAAGTTACAAACTTGGAGGCTTCAAAGTGGCAGCTCACAAACCAATACATAAGGTTGGCCTCCTTGCCAATCTCAGCTCACACTGGGCAAGGGCGGGGTACACCCTGGACAGGCCGCCGGTCCATCACAGAGCCGACAGACAGAGACCAACAACCACTTGCACTCACACTAAAGACAATTTAAAGTCACCGGTTAACCCAAACATGATGTCTTTGGACTGTGGGAGGAAAGCCACACAGGTACGAGGAGAACATGCAAACTCCAAACAGAAAGGCCCCAGGCCCTAGAATCACACTCGCAACCTTCTCGTTGTGTAGCAACAGTACTAACCACTATGCCACCATGCTGTGTACACTACCCAATGTCCATTAAATCAACCACAGTAAATAAATGAAAAAAAAAAAAAAAAAATCACTAATAGGCGGTTATTGTATCATCTTTCCTGGAACTGGAAGTTACTGCATTAATATAGCAACTGCATTAATAGTTTAAATTAGTAGAAAGGAAAAAAAAAATGTAAAAAATTTTTTAAATAAATAAATAAATGTTCAGTACTAGGATTTTCCATTGGCAGTAAACGGTTTGGAGATATTATATCAGTAAATAATGACAAAATTATACTCTGGCTTGCATTAAGCATAAACACAGGAGATAAACACAGATATATTCATTTTAAAAACTATGAGTTTGCTGGATATTTTAGCAGTGATGCTACTTGAGGGAAATGCAAACATTCCTCGTCTTCCAACAGGAGGAAGATGAGCCCAGACAGAAGCCTTACGTTGACACAGCCGCCACAGCAGGTCAACACTCACAGCACTGCAATGCCATCAAGACTGTCATTTGGTATCAGTACCTGCGTCTCTCTCCTACACTTAAAAACAAGCCCTGGCTCCAGTCGGGCCCCTCTGACAAGCATGCAAGTCACACACACAGGCATTCATGTAGAGAGAGACATACACACAATCCACAATATATGCACTTACACATAAAAGCTACCACACAACTACAGAGGATCATTGGGGCAGAAAGATCCAGGCAGTTGATGGGTAGTTATGGCAGGTGACAGAGTGTGCTGCACGTTCAGACAAATGGAGACTGGCAGCTTCCCCTCAGAAAGACTTGGGGCTGATTTATATTTTTTCACGCTCTCCTTTTTATTTATTTATTTATTTATTTATTTATTTATTTATTTATTTTTTATTACTGCCTGACTGACTGCTCCTGGCTTTTACCAAACATCCATTGTTTACCTCTATTCCGTTCAGTCTCACTTCAGATGACAAGCCATCTGTAGACAGCCACTTCCTTTTCACTCTCTCCTTCCATTCTTTTATCCTCTCTGTTTCCTTCCTTCCTTCTTTTTTTTTTTTTATTACTCTTGTGGTAAATGAGATTTAAACTAATCAAATGTCAGGTTTTTTCCCATGGACGTTCACAGTTTTCTAATTAAGTCTGGCAAAGCTTGTTATGAACTCGAGGAAAAATTGAGTGACAGGGAATAGAAAATAGATCCTTCTACCACATGTTTAGATCAAGATAAAAGAAAAAAAAAACCTGTAATATTTTAAAAGGGTTGAGATGCATTGGGATAGTGACTGATGGCATTTGTTTATAGATTACATAAAAATTTCTGATATCGTGATCTGCTCAATATTATTACAAAATTAAATCTAGATGCATACACGAAACCAGCATCTTTGTAAATACAAATTAGTCAGATTCCATTCACACCTAGCATTGAGATGCATTTCTGCTTGCCAACACTGCAGTTGCATTGATTTCATTCTTGCAGAAAATCTGATTGCTGCTTGCGCAAACTATATCTTGCAAGATTTACATCATCTTTAAGGCACTCAAGTGTCTGGGAAATGACATCAGACACAATTTTCCCTCACATTTCAGTGCATCAGAGGGTATTGTCTTACACATCAGGTGTAATCGGAAGACAGTTTTATCAACTGCAACAGCATGTAACCAGTTTGATCTGGCTTTTGGTTTTCACAGTCATTTCATGTTAGAATTACTAAACTCAGTGCCCTGTCAGTGTCCATCGGAAAATCTAACAACTAAGCTAACAACTTATTAGGGGGAAACCCCCCTCACCCAAAAAAAAAAAAAAAAACGTACAAAAAGGCAAAAAGGACGTGTATGAACCTCAGCTCAGGGCTCAGCTCAGCGTCCAAATTCATTTTTGTGCTCACAAAGAGCACTATCCATGTTAACTTTGGTCTGTTGCATCTTTTCTTCAATATCTGCTAGTTAATGACCTGGTCACTTTCCAGCAGCCGTTTACTGCTATGTCATCTTTCACCTGAGGATATAGTCCTACTCAGAGAGCGTGCTAAAAGCTGTTTTTAGGATAGACAATGGTGGTTGAAGATGATCACAAACACCACAAAACTACGTTGTTTTGCCTCAACATCTTGTCCTCGGCAAAGGTCATTTAATTTAATTCCTCAAGTTAATTATGACTTTCAACATATATGCTTTGTGATTTATGCATCTTTATCTCTTAACTTGGGTTATGGACAATTAAATGTACAAAATTATAAAAATTTATAGGATTGTGCAGCACTAAGTGCTTTGGAAATGTGGCCAAAGGAAGAATCTTTGGAAATGCATGAAACGAAGCTCGAACATCGACTGTTTGGGAAAATCCAAAATGGCTGCGTTGTGGCAGAAATGACAGGTGCACAAATATTGTGTAACCACTTTCAAGTTAGGGATTTAGATTTTTTGGAGCAGGATTAAAATAAGATTATTTAAAGGATTGATTGATTTAATTTAGCATCTGTAAATGAATTTGTCCTTCGTTTACTGTACAGGTGAGCCTTCTCCGTGATCACCCCCCCACTCCACCCACACCAGAGGAGGAAATGTATTTCAATATATACAACTGCGCAGCAACATATCAGGTCTTGCGGTGACCAGTGAGCATAATGTCACTGAACTGACAAGTGCATCGATTTGCAGAAAGCCTTTGGACAAACAAGGCATTCCTTGAGTTGTCAGCATATCAATACATGTAAGCAAGTCATTATTGACGGTCCCTGACATTATTGATCTGACAATGTTTCACTTTCACCTACAAATCCTCTCATCACAAAGTCATTTCTTCGATGGCTACGCAGGCATTTCTGTATGTTCTGTTTCATTAAATTTTTGTCGATTTATTTTGGGGTCATCTATGTTGTAGTTGGTGAAAGTTCAGAATTTTTTTTTTTTTTTTTATACAGGCAAATGGCTTTCCAGGCTTGGCACTCTGTTAACAAGACAGAATCCGCCACGCTAATGACTCTGGCAGACTATGATTCACTGTGTGTCAATCAGTCAATCAATCACAGCCCATGTTCAGGCTGCACTTTTCTCAGCTCCCGGGTGGCAGAATGAATATATTTAAATCTGCTGGCATTGATTTTTTTTTTTTTTCCAAACGCTTGTGGGCTGTTGTAACAAGCTAGAAACATCATATTGGCACATTATTTATTTATTCAAGTTTGTGTGGCAGAAGAGTTAACAAACTGTACATAATATATAGACTTTCACTAGGAGTGTTTTTCCACCTGTGGTTGAGTTCACTTGATCTGGAACAAGGGAAGTATTTTAGTTCCTCTTAACTCTCACTCGTCAAGCAAACCAAAAAAGGAAATATGAAATCGTACAAGCTTACAGCTTACTTCTTGATGGGACAGTTTTGGACTGCCCCTCTGCTTCATCATGAGACCGTCAGGACCCATTTAAAGAATTCAAGTGACTGAGAGAAGGACATTTAACTTCTAATGTGTCCATCTATCTTCCCTGATTTAGTTCCCTCATAAGACCAAGTGAGGGAAATAAAAGATTAGAGTATTATTGGTATCATTTCGCTAGAATTCAACCACATGTCTTTTATAATGTCATACAGTTATAGGCATCTTCTAAAAAGCAATATACCAGCTTTATTACAGTTATTACTGTGTCACACACTTTTTAATGGACTTAATAATATGCCATAGTATATGGGGTAGGGGGCAGCGCGACAGCATAGTGGTTAGCGCTGTCGCCCCACAATTAAGAAGTTTGCGGGCTCGGTTCCCGGCCTGGGGCCTTCCTGTGCAGAGTTTGCATGTTCTCCCCGTGCCTGCGTGGGTTTCCTCCGGGTATTTCAGTTTCCTCCCTCCATCCAAAGATGTGTGTTTGGGTTAATTAGTGACTCTAAATCGTCTGTAGGTGTGAGTGGTTGCTGGTCTCTGTCTGTCTCTGTATGTTGGCCCTGCGATGGACTGGTGACCTGTCGCCCAATGTGAGCTGGAATTGGCTTCTTCTTCCAACCAAACCAAATGGGTTTGGTGTGAAAGCATCTGTTGCATTTTACAACCGACAAAAAAAAAAAAAAAACACAAAATTTTTATTTTTCTTATAGCCTCAGCCAATTCCTGATGAAGATAGACTGTTCAGCTGTCAATTCTACATTTAGCTGTCGCAACCTTTGTTTATCTGCAGTTTTGTCCATGGCAAATGCCATTCACCTGAAGAAATAATAAGCATTACGGTCAAAGGGAAACGTATCACTTCACTACACTGAAGTTGTTAAAAGCATTATTTTTGGTAAAATGAAAATGGCACTAAGAACTTTCACAATAACTTGAATACAGTCTGACATTGAAACTCTGAATGTCATTGCTACTTCATACTACCTTGTCTAAAAGCTCATATGACCTTTGGCCTCTACTCGGCCAAGTGATGTCTGATGAAAAATGAGGCCTAAAATATATTACCAAAAAAGTGTCATGGACATTTTTTCTAATATAATAGACATTAATTACCCATTGGCTGTTAATCAAAATTTTTATGAGTCCACCCAAAGATTAGCTGCCGTGCCTGCAGATAAAACCTTGATCCACATCAATAGCTATCACTTTCCTTTGGAGATAGGTGTCATGAGAGAATGAGTGTACATGAAATTCCAGTGACAGCAATATGCAGTGATATGTCATAAGAGAAATGCTTTGCGAGGACAAGAGCAAGTTTGAGGTGTTTACTTGGCTATAGAATATATATATATTAGTCATGTTGGTCACATCTGTCCAACAACATGTCTTTCTTCTCTATAGACTATAATATATAATATTCTGCTGACCCGGCTGGACAACTATCATGCAGCATGTGCTGTACAGACTGCAGCAGTGTCACACATGAGCCATTTAGTGTATCACAGTTTTAGCCATTACCATCTCATGGTTCCCGGCCTTAAAAAAAAAAAAAAAAAAGAAGAAGAAGTGAATTTAAAATAAAAAATGTAAAATTTCAATTAAAATATACATCCCACTAACCCAGAGCTGTGTGAGAGGCAGGGATCACATTAGTCTTCCAGGAAGTCTAATTTAAGATAATGTTATTTGGGTTGGTCCTTAGCTACACAGTGACTAAGAGACCAGTTCTGAGATGCTTGGAGATTCGAGCCAATTATCTGATAATGATAATGACTGCCACACAGCTCAGATCACCTACACACACACCTTGTGCGTAATGTTACAAATCTTTACAAGATACGATAAGTTAATCCAACTTTTTCTCTCCATCTCACACTGTTTTTCTGTCTGTGTTAAAGCTCTCTGAGAAATGGCAGCAAAGCTTCGGCTGAAGGACGTGGCCCTTAAAAGTAATTATTGCTTGGGTCATTAATGTCACTTAATATGCACATAGCTAAGAAGAGGTTAAATCAGTCACAAGAGGTGACTGATCACTCTGGAAACCTTTGTAATCCACTGTACACCTTCAGCTGGATACCAGCCACTATATGCATAGACATTCCATGGCATTTTATGGCTTTAACACCAACGTCACACACTGACATGCTTTCAATAGAAATCGATGCGCAGCATATTTATTCAGGAATTAAATGCCAAGCTAGTGCTGTTGCTCACAAATCTTTCTTGTCACCGACACAATCGGGCTATCGATGGACAATTCCTCCTATTGTCTGTGATATTCTGCAGGAATGAAAAATCTGTGGCAGATCACGCCGTTAAATTTGTCAGTGATCAACACTCAGCTGGTGGGCGATGTCGGGATATTGCACATTATAACCTTCTTCTTTCTGGTGTCAGAAAAAGTAACGGGAAGTTCGCTTTTTCTTTTTACTCGTTCACTGTAAAACTGGCATCAGATCGTGGTGATTCTCCAGGGAAAATGTACGAGGCTGCAACTCTCCGTTTTCCACTGAGCAACCTTAAAAATCGGAAGAAAAGTGCGGCTACATCAAATGTTAAATGTCAAATATTTGGATCATTTAAGCTTTACTATTTATATTTATTTTTCTCACATTTATATTGTTCTCCAGCCTTTTCCCTTAGCCACCATAGACCATGGGAAAGCACGGTATTTTGTGTGTGTGTGTGTGTGATGAGGGTAACATTGTGAGAATCTCAGATGGAATCCACACAGGCTCCATTTTGGTCTATTCTAATATTGATTCAGTCCTGGGTTTTTGCACCAAGACACCAGTTTACAGTGAAATTCTTTCCTTAGGCAGTTACCTCTAACAGGACTGCACACACATTAAATGTACGGATGCATATTTAAGTGAAATACACAAGACTATAATAACAGATCGTGAGTTCAGGTTTCAGCTCCTCAGTATTTCTGTATGAGTCCTTCAGCCTGTCACATTGCAATGCGGGAAATGAAACGCACGTGCGAGGCCAGTAGATGGTATTCTCCTTTTGAAACGCGCCAGGAATCAGATATACAATATACCGCTAGTTTGTCTCACAACATAGACCAAGAGACAACTGATTTATATTTCTCTGAAGCCCAGGGTGATGCAGTGGCCTTCTCCTCACTGTTAGTAAAACATCTTTTCTCAGAAAACCCCTCTACCAGACGAAGTGTCTAACTTATTCACTGTCGTGAATCCGTTACTGCAGCAGTCACCTCCTCACCCTCTTCTCTGACAGACGGAAATAGCCTGTGCAAATGTGGAAGATTTTCAGTACGAAATTGGTTCTAACAGTTTTTATTTCAAAGGCAATTCAAAGTTCATATTTTAAACTGAACAGGCTCTTCAGAATCCAAGAAATGTAAAAATTTGAAAAAAATTGAATGTCAAAATATTCACCACAGTAACTGGATCATTGGAAGTTGGAGTTTAGCTACTTTACCTTCCTCAGTTAGATTTTGATGGCTCATCATAATCAAGCATTATTATATGTTAGAGTATGGCTGTGGAATGACGTAGGTTTCTATTAATTTGAATATTAAAGATTCACAATTATTCAGCCAACTCCTTGCAATTCATCGGCCACAGGAAAAACGGGCATACTATTACTGTTGCTTCACTGCAGGGAGTGTTTTGCAGCAGTGTGTCATCTAAGACGGTATAAGCAGTCTTTTATGCCTAAATAATACTCTTAGATGTGAATTATCTACTTATCTGTTAATCCCATCATACTTGTTTCCGAAAGGTTATGGGAGGCTAACGTGATTCCAACATGCGTTGACATTTCCCATCGTCACATTTGCAAATATGCTGCCGTGTTGAGTGCATGGATAAGCACAAGTACTTATTGTGTCGTCTTATTGTATAGCATCCTGGGAGGGAACAGAATTCCCCTGTGACTCGACAGTATCCCTGCATTTGAACGAGGCAGGGAGCTTTTATTCCATTGCTGGTGACAAGTAATGTCAGTGGTGTGATGTGTTCCAGCTCCTGGGTGGGGGGGAAAAAAAAAAAAAAAAAAGGAGTAGGGGCAAGGGGGGGTGTTAGAGGTGAGTACTGCTGGGATGTGCAGAACAAGAAGAGGTGGTGGTGGTGGTGGTGAGGGGAGGGGGTGCATGTCTGCTGGCTGAGAAACTGTGGAACAACGCCAAGTTCTCCATTAGGGAGCCCTGCAAGGTCACTCCAGTATGCAGTCCTTCTGCCAAGCGACCCAAGCTCTTTGGGCTGTCCTATAGGGAAGAAAGTACGGTTGGGGGAAGTGGGGGGTGGGGGGGGCAGAGAGAGCAACAGATAGAGAGAGACATAGGATGAGAGAGGGAGCTGGGAATAAAAAAAGGGTGGGCCACAGTCCAACCCATATGGGATGCGCTCCACTGACAGCCAGTGCCAGAGGTCACTGGCAAAGCCGACCCCATCTTTGTCGAATGTCTGAAGGTTCCCGGCAAGAAAATTAGTTTTAGGACGGAATAAAAAATGCCAGCAGACTGTTCTAGATCTTTAATCAGAGCAAAGGTCCACTGAAAACAAGGGTGTCGAAGCACAGAAATACTAATGTCCCCCCCTTCCCCTTTCTTGTGAGACTTTTTTTTCCCTTTATGGCACCTTGCCACCTGAGGGGGAGAGGGTTGAGATGTGGTGGAGTGGGTGACATTATAAAAAAAAAAAAGAAAGAAAATGCAGGACAGTAACAATTTTGCCCTTGAGACAAAAACAAATGGAAAAAAAAAAAAAAAAAAAGCTTAGTTTTCTTTGCAGTTTCTCTCTCACACAGAATGTTAACTTTTGGTCCCAAGGGAGGAGTGATTTACACTCGCTAATATGATGAGCTCTTTTCAAATTAAGAAGAGGAGGGCCTCTTCACAATAAATGCTGTTTATGTTTACCTCTTTAAAGTACCACTTGGTTGTCGCTTACGGTGTTGATAGTCTTGCAAGGAAGTCTGTATGCTGCACTGCAAGTCTATTGAGAGAAAATTGGAGCTCATTAACAGTGTGTGTGTGTGTGTGGGCGTGTGAGTCAGCATGTGTGGAAACCATGTACCTGTGTGCACGAGGGTTTTTCAGCCTAGCATTCATCCCAGCTGCTCTCCCCTTCAGCAATACTAGCTTTAGAGCTTTTCAATTGTAATATGATAGGGTTCACCTGCAAAGCTACCACAATGAATTATTAAGCTCTCCACTATGGATGAGTGAGTCTCATTATAGCTCCCCTCTGTACAGCAGAAAGATAAGCATGGCTGATTATTCCTGGGATCCCTTTTGCCGTGCTTCCTACAGTGCCTGGAAAAGTAAGAATTCGCCAGTACAGCTGGAGTACGATAAGATTTCAAATGTGCATTCAGATGTTCTTTCACGCTCTGGGAACTGGATGCAGAAGAAAAGGTACGGCGGCACGATTCCACATCTCCCCCTCTCTCTCCTTCTCCCTCTTTCTTTCCCCTGCTTTCTTCTATCCACAAGCCAACTGTACAGGCTCCATGGTGATAACTTTTAAAAGTGAACAAAGGAATCAAAAGGATGGAGCAGATCCGGGGATTATTTAAATACTAGGTGCATTTAGAAGCCCTGGTGTGCTTTCCATCCCTTAAGTCATCAGCAAAACCTGCTCCACTTTTCTCACTCCGGCTGAGGAGCATGTATACGACTGACAAAAGAAAGGAAAGACGGGGATAAAGAAGGCGCTCCAGCAACCTGGCTTAAAAGAATTATGCTGTGTTATTCTGATGAATGATAGAAAGAAAGCTACTCTATCAATGTCAAGATAAGAGGAAAGTGACCCTAACTGGGATCATCATCTGCCCATTATTGACTTACGCGGTAAAAAGCAATTTCACTTTGTAAATGAAGGTGGTCTAAAATGACAGCTAACCAAATATATGACACCACAACAAAGCTTTTCTCTTGCTCCATGCAGGTGTCCACGCCATGCGGCCAAAAAAAAAAAAAAACGCTGCCACATTGACCGAACGTGGCGTTGTTCTTCATCACAGCACTCCCAACTGAGAGGCAGGTTTAAAAAGCAACACAGAGCTTTCAAAGTTTCCCCATCAGCCTTTGATTGGCTGATAACTTGTAACATTGACGGCTAACATGACACCATATCACAGGGAAATCAGTTTGTGGTGTAAACTCTTTCATGGGTTTGGCGCATTGTTGATGTCTGCCCCTTGTGGTTCACTGAGTGACGTATTATTAGAGCCCGTTGTCATCGCAGTGGCAGATGGAGAACATTTTATTTCCTTGCATGTGTGTCATGATGGTGTGTGAAAATTAAAGTGCATCTTAACACAAAACTTGGAGCCTAATGGAAAATCGTAAACCTACCTCTGATGTTATTTCCCTTTGTCATCCTACAAAAAGCAGCCCCATTAGGGCCAAAAACATTACCTTTTTTTTTTTTTTTTTTTCTTTTCTCGTGGTTTGTGAAATGATAAATGTGTTCAACATGACAGCTTAAGAATTTGTCTCGACACAATACAGCAAAAAGGGATTTTAGCCACAAGTACAAATTCACTGTAGCAGAACATTAACACTTGGGATCTGACATCTGATTTTAACATAATGATCTTACGCAAAAGGAAAAAAAAAAACTAAAAAAACTAAAAAAAAAAAAAACAAGATTATCAAAGACTGTACTAAAGATCCCCTCAGGTGACTGCTATCTGTTTCTAATTAAGTTTAAAGGTGTAATAAAACTGTTGAAATGAAAGATGAACGGCTTGTTTTTAAAGGCAAGCAACTCAATACAGCAGCTCAAAAGGCATTAATGGCAGTAATACTCCTTGCTCCTCAATCGATGCTGAGCAAAATTAATATTGGAGAGTAAATCTTTCATTTTCTTGAATGATTACCATCATTAAGAACATTGATCAGTAGAGAGGAGGGGGGAAAAAAATAACAGGGAGAGGGTGGCAGAGCAGCTTGTAGCTTTTTATCTGCCTCAGACAACATTAAAGAGGAAAACACAGGCTCATCCTCTCCTCGCTGCTCTGTCTGGAACATAGATGTCAGACAGAAATTTGCAACCGTCAAGGGAATGCTTTTGTTCTGACCTCCTCCAGCTAAATGAGCACTCGTCCTTGATCGTGGGAAATAGATGCGTAAAATGTATGAAAAAAGGAGATATGTGTGCAAAGTCTTCAAGGTTAATTTACTCTTAACTCTTATTAAGTGTTCGCCTGTTGGGGCTTCATTAAGGTGACATGCTAGTTGCGGTTGAGGATGAGATTAACCTTGCACAGTTAATCTCCCATCTTCCCATCTATCCTCGTGGAAGCTCAAACGCCGTGGGGAGGCTGACACGCGTGCTCACGTAAACATCTGTAGTGCATGAGGCATCTGGCATAACAAGGACAAGGAGGCATGAATTGTGGGTCACCTGCTCGAGTTAATGTATTGGGCTTATGAGTAAAGACGACAAATTCATAGCATGTGGTGGGACACATGCACAAAAATACTCACACTCACATTTTATTCTGTCCGTCTAGAGCATTTTTTAACAGTGATTTTTAAACATGTAATACATTCTGTTAAGTCCAAATATAACATGACATTTTATGATGAGCCTTTCTTACATTTAGAAACCTCTCCAATATTGCCTTTTATTGAGTGGAAGTGGTCGCGTATTAGATGACCTTGGGTGAGATTTCCCGCGATTAAAGCTTTCCCCAAAAATGTCCCATTTTGAGGGACAGCATTTGAAAGAGTTTTGGGGGAAAAAAAGGTGCGCACAGACTCCTATTCCAGTTATTACGATACATGCTGATGTTGTCTGATGTTGATGTTTGTCTGCTCTTGGTTGCTGCGCTACAGACCAACAACGTGGAGGCACACGGCAGAAGACACCAACAACTTAGACTCGTTAATTTGATTTGATTTGATTTTAAATAAAAGATGAAAAAAAAATTTTCTGCAGTAGAAAGTGGCATGTGGTCTTTAGGGACCTCTGATGCAGGACGTGACTGTGAGAGGTTGGAACTCCGGAACTAACTTCGGTTGGGAATACCAGTTTTGAAACATCTTCTTGCATAAGCATTGTCAAAATACGTAAGCATGTAATAGCCCCTGTTATTTATTTGATAATTATAAACTTATAACTTGATTTTTGACCTCTGTGCTGTGAAAGATTTTCATTTCAGAAATCTGGTCACTGCTGGTGAGAAAAGCAACGAAGCATGATGCGGAGCTACAACTACAGTTCTCTCCAGTCGTGGAAAGTAAGGTCCTTGTAAACTCCTGTCTCTGCTGTACCTTCTCCTCTTTTGAAATGAGCGTGCTAACCAGCTAACCCAGACCGATCTGGGCATCTTCCCATAACAACTGACTTGGCAGCCTCTGATCCGCCCTGAAGTGCTGCTTAAAAGGTAAATTAAAACCTCCAGACACAATGATGGCTGAAGCGACAATCACAAACCGCACTTCCCGACAAGAAAATCAAATTCGTCTGCAAAGAAAATTTACAAATGACCCCTTTAAGGCACCTGAAAATAATGTACAAAGTAACGTAGCTAATTACATTTGATGAGGAGGAATTAGTTAAGTAATGTAATTACTTTTTCATTCAGTTAAACAAAATGAGCAGTTAATTAGATTTGTCATGGCAGGGTCAACAAGGACTCTGTGGGTTAGATGAAGTGGAAACTCGCCAGTGGGTGTTTTTCTGCCTAAATGGGACTGCCTGCCTCCTGCCCAATGCATGCTGGGAGACACTTATCAACCCTAAACAGGACAGACAGGTGTAGAAAATGGATGGATGGATAAAGGGTACAAAACAGAAAAAGAAAAAAGAATGGAACAAAGAACGAAAAGAAATTTAGAAGTATTTTTTACATTTTTTTTTTTATTTTATTTTTCAATCTGCACTACCTAAGATGAGTAATTTCACTCAACACGATGGCAAATACTTGTTTTCATCAGACTGATCTTGATGTTTTAGTCTTTTGTTGCCCCACCGAAACATGTTAATAGGCTGTTATTCCTTCAAGACTAATTAAATCAACCAACAGACAAACTTGACATTAAACAGTTTTCCTCTGCTGGTGGCAGCGGAGGGGGGGTGGGGGGTGATACACAGTTCTGACCTTTCCAATGTTTTGTTTTTTTTGTTTGTTTGTTTTTTTCTAGTGCTAACATAATTTTGGAATTTCTCAATATTTCCCAGCTGTCCAGGAATGTGGGAATGCCAAGCATAGTTCAGCAACAATCATAATAATAGTAATAAAAAAAAGGTAACATTATCAAGAACTGCTGAATGCAACAGATTTCCCATAGCTGGAAAATTTAGGGGTGACATTTCAGCTGGATCTTTAAAAAAATCCAGTTTAAGTCTTTAGGAAAGAGCTACTTCCGCATTGTTCTTCCAACTGTTGATCTTTAAATATTGCATGAAATGGATAAAAAGCACCACCCAGAAACCTTTAGCTTTTGAGCTCTGGCATCAATCCTCTGGTGTGGGGTGCCAAAAGCAACACATTTTTCCTACATAGGCAAAGGTGCTGATGCTTCAAAGTGTCAAACTGAATCCACACTAATGTAGTTCAAGGCTGTGGCTAGATTTCAGAGTAGGTCAAAATTAGATTAGTGAAATCCTGCCTTTTTTTTTTTTATGACCATGAACTCCCCATTCGCTACATGCCTACTGTATAAGCATCATACATCCTAGAAATAAGAGATTCTGCAACATCCCCTGGTCATCAGTCTTTCTGTGCCTACATCCTGCAAGAAAATTATCTGCCTTTTGCTGTAATAAAGAGATAATTGACCTGTGCACGGTGGGAGGCACGAAGAAATGGGATTGATGTCCCACTGAGAAATGTCCTCACCCTCTTGGTGGGGTGGTGGTGGTTCAGACTTCGATGGAATACTTAGGAATCTATTCCACTTCCTACCTTTTTATTCCCACCTCCTGTTTGTCAACGTTGCCATCAATTACTTTGTCCCCCACAAAATCTCTGTAGTTGCAGGAGCATGAAAAAAAACATTTAAAAGATGCAGTGTGGAACAAAATTATTCAGAGATCATGACCGTAAGGACAGGGCTCAAAGTATAACATTTAGAGGCTCCGGTAATTCCAGCATCCAGTTACATACCAAAGATTTCCCATTATAGTTTCAAATTGTTGGTTGTGTGATGTTTAGCAGAAAAAAGTGATCTTGTTATTGCGGTTTCCTTCAATGTAATGTCTTAATTTATATATTTGGCAAGTAGGTACGTACTGAATGTATCAGAAGCAACATATTTGTTGTTATTGCAGTAGAATATCCAATTTAGTGACTACAGCATTATAAAACCTTTTTTATGGTTCGGTTTAAACATTTCTGGAAATTGTTCATGAGTCTGTGTCAGGAACAGAATGATAAACATAAGCTGTTACTCCATCATTATAGGCTTTATAGCACGTCATGGACCCGAAACTCTACTCTGTATGTATTTAATGTGTACGAAGAAAATCTCAGTCTTTTGGCTCAACGTGTATTACTTTTGTCTAATGTGAAAAATACGACCCTGGAATAAATTCATGCCTGAAATATTTTAACGATTTGGCTACAAGAGAATTCGAATAAACAAGAAATCTGTATTTAGTAATTAAGCAATTAATTACAGTTGCATGGGTCAGCCTTATTCAGACACATTGCTTTACACTGTCTATACTGGCATGGTCTTACATGTATTGTGGAAAAGATGCTGCCTATGGAGTGATTTTGCAGATTAAATCATGGAGCTAGTCTGTCACAATCCAACACCCCCAGGTAACCCAGAAAAGTAGATGAGGGAAATTATTTATACAACGCCGCCCAAGGTGGGTGAGATTATGTCATGGGCAATTTCAAACAAGTGTATCAATCAGTGGATTATAGAATAAGGCAAACTACAAGTTGCATGAATGAATTTTGTTTCGCTTTGTAACCTCATACTGAGTGGAAGGGAGTGAGTTTGTGTGCCATCTGAGGAGTGCGAGCGATCGAGGTTTGATTTATGACTCAAGAAATTTGTGATTGTGACAGCCTCACAATGCACTGGCTCCAGGCCCCCAGAGTGGAGAGCTGGTGCTGTCCTTAGCACCCTGATCAAAGTCTGTCAAAAAAAGTTCAGTTTTGCAAAAAGATCGTCTTTTAAGACACTGTAATCATTTCTCGTTCAGTTTCTCTGATTAAAATTGATCTAAATAAATAAAATCTTATATGAATTTATAAACTCCTGATATCTTTCTATTAATGTATGTCTTTTGTCATGTGTAGCTGTGAGCATGGGTGATTTTTTTTATTGTCTTGTCTAATTGTCCACATTTAGGGTGTATTGATTCATTCCAAACAACAGTCAAGCATGGGCGAAGAAAAAGGAAAGATACAAGAAAAGATTTAGCTTTAAAAGTGCTCAGTAGCTGCCTGTAACCTCTGAGCAGCTCAGTGAATGAATTTGTTAATTAGTACAGATAAAAAGACAGAACCGTGGCAATGGAAAAAATGATTTGTGTTCATTCAGCAGCTTCCCTCACACTAATTACAACCTACTACATCATGTTGTCGTCTGATGCATATTCTCAAGGCGATTAAAAAGAACTACAACTCTGCAGGCGGGAAGTGGAAACATTCCACGTGCCTCCGACAAACTCACCTGTCCGTCTGAAGGCAGATGTTTGGTGGGTGTGGATTTGCAGCACATAACGTACTTTAAGTAACGTATGCATTACCTTATGTGTAACAGCTTTGAAGTCCATTCATCGTGTTTAATCTTACATTAAAACATTAATCTTAATAATGCATCAGGTTAGAGGAAGATTTGTTACAGCATTAGAAACTATTTCAGATACCAGGAAATTTTGGATTTTAACTAAAATATCTAACTAAAATCAATATTGCATTATTTCAGAATATTGAGCTAAAACCTTGTGAATTGGAACGCAGAAACTTGAATTTTAAATGTATGTCAGGTTAAAAGATCTACTGAAACTGAAAATAGGCTTTTATTTGCCATTCTGGAAGTTTAACTATACACGATAGCCAAATTTTCTTTTTGTTTGGTGACATTTTCAAGAAGGGGTCACTGACCACTTTCCATTTCCGGATTGCCGGAGGTGCTGGAGCCAATCCCAGCTCACACTGGGTGAGGGCGGGGTCACCAGTCCATCACAGGGCCAACACACAGAGACAGACAGAGACCAACAACCACTCACACAAAGGTAAAACTATTCATCATGTGCACATGAGCAGACACTTGGCATTAGCAACACTAGAAAAGAAAAAGAGCAGTACACCTCAGAAAGAAGAATGCTCACACTAGGCAGCCGTCTGCCTCGACTGGTCAAGTTTAGGGGAGAGGAACTGGGGAGCGAGGATGGAGAGGTGGGAGAGAGAAGCAACAAACGGCTGCAGGCACTGCTATAGTTGAACATCCACCCTGATGCAGCTCTTCTCTAATGAGGAACTTTTTAAATGAATTAACTCTCTTGCTGTCCTGATGCTGTCTTCACTTCATGATATTTTTTTGATCGCATCATCCCTTTGTTAATGCCACCACATTCCAAGACACGAAGCAGCGAGGGGGTGCTCCAAATCAAACAGGTATTACAAAATTATTGTTTAGAATTGTGTGGTTTCCGTTAAACCAGGCAGCAAACACCAAAGAGAATTTCTCTTTTGCTGAAAGTCTCAGAAAGCCATTAGTCATCTCACAGCGAAGTTGAGGATTTTCTGCTGAGGGAATAAGTGTCACACAGCACTGTGGGCAGTGTGACGATACAGCAGCAGACACTTACATCAAGTGATTCACTCCCATTACACAGGTACCACTGTAATCATTAATATGCATATGGCTAATGATTAAATGTGCGGCAGATAAAATGTGACACACCATAATGAATGGGAATTTTAAAGCACATATTCAGGCTCAATTAATCATTTAAGGCTATCACAGCGCCACGTTTATCAGATGGCTGCAGGAAATCAAAGGAGTGATGAAAAATTAAGAAGGCAGCGTAGCACGTTGCTGCAGCACCTGGCTACGTTGCACCGATCTGAGCGCTTGTGCGTCTCAAACATAGTAGATAATGATTGTGTGGAAAAGTAAATGGAAAGTTTCGCAAAAAGTTAAAGAAAAAAATATAGATGAATGATGATGAAAAATATAGATCTATTTATTTATTTATAATGTATGTAATTGGACTTTTAATGCATCTGTAGTAACTATAATATATTTCCTTCAAACCTTTTTCAATACGGCACTGGCCATTGCCTCCGCTCACATGTTGACTCTTTAGCATTGTTTTAAGATGCTCTGTCCGCCACGTGAGTGGGCCTTTATTTATCTGGGGATTTCAGACAATATCAGAGAAGTAGTCCATCACTTAAAGCTATTCTACATTGACTTTCCTGTGATTGCCTAACCTTTCCAGCCATCTCTGGTTTCCCCTCTGTGGAAAACCACACCCATCTGGGACCTAATCAGGCTAAAATCTAATAGCAAATAGAATTTGAGCCATGTAAGCTTATCTGTTCCGTTTACTTGGGAGGGTGCATTAGATGTATTTTGTAATGCGGCCCGTGTGACAAGGTGGACTCACTTAAGATGCAAAAGGCCTGAATGTCACTTTTGTTTATTGATTTTTAAATCTTATGAAAGAAATATTTTGCGGCTGGTGGAGGAGAGCCCGGGCGGAGCTTGGCAGGGTGGGTATGTCTATCACTTGACCTGGCAAGTCCATTTTAAGGATCTGTGATATCAACTTTCAACAGTTAGTAGTTGTCTGTTGAATAAAAAATAAGTTTGATTTTCTAAGTAGCCACGGACGCACTGGTATTTAAGAGTGAAAATTCACCCGGAAAACAAAGAAACCCAAAGCAAACTCTGCATCACAACTCAGTGTGTACGTTTTTGAGGAAAGAAGAGATCAGTCAATTTCAAACATCAATATCCGTTTGCATCCCTTTAGCTGCTCACGTTTGCCAACTAATGAAATCTGTGCATGGCTCCACTGTTATCGATTCCAGCAAGGTCCTAATTTGCTGTTTGAGATCAGGCAGCTCCTTCTCTCTCCCCTTTTCCTCCCTCTGTCTTCCTCACCACCTTTTCTATCACTTATGCTAGCACACATGAACCCGCGCGCGCACACACACATTTTCGCATAACTTGTCATGCATAACACAGTCATGCCTTGGGCAGCTTATTGAGCGCTGGCTGCAGCAGTAGGGGAATCCTGTAGGGCTAACTGTTTAGTGCAGTATCTGAAGTCGTTAGATATGATTAATAATGTGCTGAGAGCGGCCGAAAGCCATCAAACAGCTCATCATAAGCACATATCACCTGGTAACTACTGATCCACATTTCCACATACATTTCTGTCTGCCATTTTCAACTGGAAATGCTTATCAAAAGTGCTTTATAACACTGTGAGTGGATGGACCTTCACTAAAATGGACTTTAAAATGAATTAGGCCCATGGTGAGGCCATAATTAAAAAAAAAAAAAAAAAAAAAGATGTTAAAAGCATTGATGTAATGTCACCTCAAGGAATGTTTGGGTGGTATACAGTGACACACTTCGCATTAGAAATACTGACATGAAAATTCTGATTGCAACATTTGACGGCATTCAAACACCTACACAGTGTTGGTGCAGAGACAGGACACAGTCCTTGTAGCTTTACCCAGAAAGGAATATTCCTGTTTAAACATTGAACAAATTGTGCATCGCCGAGTGAAATGCTACTCCTTATGTGAATCTATCTATGTTCTTGGCTTTTTATGATAAGACAGCTTCAAAGGCAAAAGGAAATGGGGGAGAGAGATGTCGTTACTGTAACTTTGAAATAGTGGGATGGTTGTCCTTTCGCGGCTTAGATTTATGACTGATGATGGGAAGAAAACTCATTACTAACTGTAATGAGTAAATGTAAAGAGCCTACGTGCTGCCACCTACTCCATGAAAATAAGTAGAGTGAAGTCAATGCTGAAGAGCCTTAAACATGCATTGTATTTAATGACCATTAGGGGCAATGCCATCTGTTTTAAAGAGAAGTCACGTTATTATTGAAGTCTATGGGAAAACATCCCTCCTCGTCACTTGACTTATTAGCTCAATAAATGTTTTCCTGATGCACCGAATATCTGTTTTTAATTGATGAGGAAAACAGTGTGTGCTTTAGGACGGGGCTACTGTGTGACTGACTGCACCACATATGGTTTCGTCTGGTTGCAAATAACCAGAGATGGAGGGGTCCAAATTAGAAACCTGGGGTTTCAAAAATGCAATTCACAAAGCAGGCAGCAAGAACAGGGTGGTAATCAGTCTCTCATGTAAAAGGCCACTGAAAGCGTCCATTTTCATGCCTTTATGCATGCTCTGGTGGCTGGCTGCTCGTTGACTGCAAGCAGCCATCAGTGCATAACACATGTGGACTGGTGAAGCAATGCAGCCACCGAAAATCACAGAACCATCTCCCCGCGCTCACATCAAGCCCTTATATCACTCGTTTCAAATTAAATACAGTTTGTTCACACTCGTGTCTGAGCTGTCGGGCTGCAGCGAGTGAGTCCAGATGATAGGAGACTCTGTGCAGCCGCAGGCCCATATGTGAGACATTTGAGAAACAACAGTAAACTGTGGCATCTATCGATGGCCCGCATTGAGTCATGCCTTCAGGGTATATCTGTAAACTGTATCTACAGAAAATAACTTCGGTTAAAGCAACAAGTCTCTGCATGCACGTCTACAGCATGTCTACAGCATGTCTACAGCTAAATTATGTAGCACGTCTACAGCTAAATTATGTTTACAACAGGCTTAGCCTGTTGTAAACATAATTTAAAAATACATAAATAAATAAATCCACTGCATAAAATGGAGTCAGAGCCACCTGATGGGACAAGGGGGACCTGGGTCAGGGTTATTTAATTTTTAAGATTTATGCGGTCATGGAATTGAAACTAGCCCAGTATTTCTATGGGCGTGGGCTGGAGGAGGTGTGAAATCATACTCCTGTGACCCAGGCAGTGCAATTCAAATTTCTGCCACTGCTGGCTGCTGATTAATCGTCATACCAACAATGCTCTAAAAAAAAAATAGGCTAAAAAAAATAAGTGCTCATAAGTAAGCATGGAAGAAAAAAAGTCTCTGGAAACATGGACATAATCTTTGTGGCTGTTAAGTGAAGCCAATGCTGAAGAACCTTAAACCTTCATTCTATCTTACGACCATCCGGGGGGAGGGGGTTGGAGAAAGTTAAATTGCATTGAAAGCTACGTGAAAATGTCCATACTTCTCACTTGATCTATTCAACATTTTCCTGAGCTGATGGAAAAGAGACCATGAAGAGCGTTATACATTAGGGTGTGGCTACAGCATGTAAGGACCTTCCCTGTAAGGATCTTCCCTTAAAAAAAAAAAAAAAAAAAAACCAACACAGCAATTAACAGACCAATATCCTCCGACCACATGTGCATTACATTGAACGCAAAGATTCAGCTTCGTGCACATCTGTTGTAGGTGGGACTTCATTAGTAGACAAGCCAAATTCTTTCCTGTGAGAAAGGCTTTCTGTGGGATTCGTGCTCACGGTCCCGTGAATGCAGCTCCTTTATGATATAAGTCTACTGCGCTCTCATCCCGAGCTCCTCTGTACAGAGTTTTCACTCTAAAGAAGTTCAGATCGACAGAAACAGAAGCGTCAAAGGAGAGGCACAATCATACAGTAAATCACACCTTTGGGAAATAACATTAGATACTGCAGTAGAGAATCAGAGTGCACTGTTGACTTTAATTAAGGTGGTATTAAAAGCATTAAGGGTGTAAGTTTGAGTCCTTGAAAGATGGCTAAAGAGTACAGTGACATCAGGGAGTGCCAGATGCTCACTAAACATTCCCGGGAAGCAGCACCTCTCCTCCTCCCCCCATCCGCCTGCGCTGCAGTAGGTGGTCTCCAAATAAGATGGTGAATGCAAATTGAATCAAGACAAGAGCAATATCTGTGCAATGTGTCAACTTTTGGCTGCGGCTGGTGTGCAAGCAGAGTGTGGATCACAGCCAGCACTGTAATGGTCTCACATGGTGGTGTGTGTCTGACAGTTAAAGTTTTAAGTTAGACAGTAAGAACAGTCAATTCCACACTATAATTTATATTTCATTTCAGGTTTCCAACGTTGAATTGGAACGTGCAATCTCCCACCGCTGCTGTTGTTGTACACTTTGGGCCAATCTGGTATTTTATTTTTTTTATGTGAAATTTTAAGTCCTATTCATTAACATTTGACACAGTTTCTTTTGCCCCAACAATACTAACCAAATCCAAAAATATAGAATTTCAAAGATTTGGTTTTTTTATTCAACTATACTATTATTATTGTTATTAGTGATTATTAAACCCTTTAAACAGGAAGTCAAATTTAGATAAGCATTACTCCTTTAAAAGACAATTGTGTACATGTACAGTTTATATATACACATATGGACACACAGATTGTTCCAGACATACATTACATACTTTCACATTTTAAATTCTGTGTTTCGGAAGCACAGTATTTAAAATTACTCTTCCAGTTCGACTTCAGGGTGAGCAAAAGGTAAAGTTAAGGATAAAATGTCCCGTGACCTGATGTTGTAAGTGCTGTATTAAATGCCACCAAAGAACAGCGATAAGAGGCAGTTGTTGCAACAGGAGTTGATAAATGAACAACATACAGTCCTGCTCCCTTCTTACTCTGTACCTCCCTATCTGAAATGCAATAGTGAGTGAAAACAGTGTCACCTGTGCAGAGGGATTGTATGTGGAAGACTGTGAGACGGCACAGGTTCCTTTAATGAAAAGGAATGTCACAGCTTACATTAAAGGACCCTTTAGATGACAATGGCCTACAGTATTTTAGCTAACAGTTATTTATGCAACCAGCAAAAAGCTTAGCTTACTGAACCCAAAGGTGCTGAAGAAACTCCATGGATCTTTAGCCTTTCTGCATTGACACAGGGTAGGCGGGGGAGAGAATATTAAAAATAAAGAGGGGGGGGGGGGGGGAGGCAAAAGGAATAAACCTTGAGGCTGAAACAACTTAACCTGCAGCATCAAAACAAAGCAAAGAAAGTGAGAAAGTCAATGAGTAGATATCAGTTGGAAACTGAAAAATGCTGGTTGTTCCACCATGAGCCACCACTGATAAAGGCTGATCTAAGTTATCTTGAATAAGTATTTAACAACCGTTCTCTAATCTGTATATAAAAACAGACAATGCCGACTGACTAAAACCTAAACTTAATCCAACGATTATCACAGCTCCACCCTCTCCTCCAAATACCGTTTCTACTGGTTTTAAAACAAAATAGGACAAAGGTCATAAACTCCAGCTAACAAAAGCTTACACTTATCTTTAGCTTACAGTAACAAGGAGTTACCACAGCAGTAGATTTATAGATATTGTGTTTTCGAGCGGATAAAAGGACCTGTGCTCGAGAGTTGTTTTTTTTTTGCTGTTGTTTTTTTTAAAAAGCTTATATCTAAAACTGCTGAAATTGACGATAGAAGTACAAAACATTTAGACCACCTTGCTTACCTTCTAACACTTCAAGGACAGTTTGAGTACGAAATGTCTGAGATGATACTTTCTTTTATAGTGATGATTCTTTAATACTAAAGAATCTCATACTATAAAAAAGGTCACTCTAATATTTATCTTTCTTTGACAGTAATGCATTTAAATATGATAAATCACAGTACTGAGTCATTTATGCATAAAATTGAACACATCGTTTTGTTTTTTTTGTCGTTGAGGCCATAAAGCCCACAGAAGTAAAAATCCCATTCTACTTAAAGATGTGCAAGGGAAAGTGGACAATGGCAGCAAAATCACTCTTAATGAAAAAGCCTTAATGTTCTCTCTCTCCTTTTCTCTTTCCCTTCACCTTGTTTTTGTCCACACTGCTGCTAACTGCCGCATTAGTTTGTCTATACAGTCTTCATATGTCACTATTTTGCACAGCTCAAGTGCTATTCAAGAACAATGTGATGACTCACTTTCATTTTTCTACAAATACAAACAAACAAACAAACAAAAAAAAAAAAACATGGGGGGATAAAGAAATAAATAAATCAAATAGTCACCAAGACCAAAATGCAGCGTCTGTCAGGTGGGTTCATAATGTGTTCATTTGTTGGCCAACAATTTGGTTCCTGTTCTCCAGAAATTACCATCACTGTGAGCAAGCATGTGTCCACATCTGTTGTGTGCAGATAGCAGGACTGGGACATGCAGGTGTGGTGTGGTTGGGCGGGGAGGTTACAACAGCAGGCAGCAGCAGTCGGTTGAACCTTTGGGGTAAGGCCACATCAGGCCTGATTGCTGATGATCGTCTCAGGGAAATCTGACATTTCAGAATGGGAGAATCCAGGGAACAGCTAGCTGCGTGATGTGTGTGGCATATGAGTAATTAGCCTGCTTTCATTAAACTTGAAATGTCTTCATTTTTCCACCAGACCTTGGGCCTTCTCTTAGGTGGTCTGTCTGCCTGGCTCCTAGCACAATTTTGGCGTCATTGTCAGAAGCGCCTTCATAACTGGAGACTGCGCTGGGGCCGAGATGCCAGAGGTTTGTCTCCGTTTTAAAGTGAGATTTATCAGCACAGTGCACATTGCTAACATGCGCCTTGTTATTGTAGCGCGGTTACAACCACAACAGAAGACCAGCGACATAATCACACTGCACACTGCTTCTCTCCGACAAGATGAAACACTGTCAGCGCCGCGAGTGCTGCCACATGCTGAACATCAGGACAACATCTGGCTCGCCAGTTGAGTCAGAGAATCTTTTGCTCACCTCGTAGAAGAAGGGGGAAAAAAAAAAAAAAAAAAAAAAAAAAGTGGAGTTCTCCCTCTCATTTGAACATCTTTTTTAGCCTAAAACGTGTCTCAACTTTTTTTTTCTCTACTAAATATGTCCTTGATTCACCTTAAGAGTCAAGTTAGAGGGGGAGAATCAAGCTGGTCATTGTAGGTAGTCATGGATTGAATTTATTTCTCACTTACCATCTAGCGGCTGGCTGGCTAAAAGAGGGCAATTGGCTTTTGTGTGCCTCATCACTCCGGCACCATCCGTTCTCTGACACTTCATAACATAGCACTCCCATAGTTCCTGACAACCAATTTTCAACCACCACATTTCACGTTACAATACAATGAAAACCTGTCAGGGTGAGTCCTGAAAGAAAAGTTAAAGGCATTTTGATGACGATGCGGTATACACTGTATGGCCATCACCATCTATGTGCTTACCAATAGATAACATCCACGCTAAGCTCCTTACCATGAACAATCATGTCTGCGTGAGAGATTTCTCTACGTGTCCTCTTGGCTGTTGCCTGTGCTTTAAGATACTTTTAGTATCTTAAATGTGGTTATTTTTGGTGGTGTTTGCTTATGTATCTTGGGCCAAGTCCGATCAAAGCACACCTAACACAGTACGGATGAAACACAACAGCAATAATCACACTAATAGATGATAGAATCTTCATTGTTTATTCAGTCATGAATATTTAATAAATAATATCATGAAGTACTGAAGCTCATTACCATTTGGTCCAATTAGGGGATGTAATTATTAAGAAAAACTATATATATAAAAAATATATTTTAGGCCAGCAGATCTCAGGCCAGTGTCACGAGGCCCCAGATCTCATAAGATTTTTGCTTTGAGGTACTTAACTGAACTTAACAGTTTGAAATCAGTGACCAAACTAGTTGCACGTTCCATTATTGTGGCATGATGATGAAATTCAATTATTTTCTTGGGATTGTCATTTACATTTTACATTTTCAAAAAAGAAATTCTGCATGGTCAACACCACAAAGGATATGCATTCTGCACTGTGTGTTTTTCTCAGGCACAAAAGATTAGGGGTTTTACAAGCAGTTATAAAACACGGCAGAAAAAATAGAATATTTTATTGGCTACATTGTATCTACTCTACAGTCAGTTGTGACAAAATCCATGTCTCAAACACAAATTCAGGTAAAGATTGCCCGGACAGCACCGACTACATTCCCAAAAATTTAAATTCCATCATATCCACAATTTGGTGAGGAATCCCAGGAACACCATCATGGCCCCCTGAGGTTCCCCATTTTGACAATCACTGTTTTAGTTAATAGTTACAATCAAAGCCTCTGCATAGATTAGTCATGTGTCCTGAACTAGCTTTGTGCATAGAGCCTAGACCTCTTATACGAAGGGATCCTCTAAAAAAATGATACCAGACCTGAAGAAGAGGATCTGGACTGAATGATGATGAAACAAACAGTGTACACCCTGGACAGGTTGCCAGTGCATCACAGACCAACAGAGAAAAACACTCAAAACAGGCAATTTTTGAGTCACCAGTTAACCCAAACATGTTGTCTTTGGACGATGAGCGGAAACCCACGCAAGCATGTGGAGAACATATAAACTCTGCATAGTATCAGATTCGAACCCACAACCTTCTTGTTGTGAGGCAACAGCACTAACCACTATTCCGTCGTGCTGCCCTAAGAAACTTCAAGATTTTGTTTATCAGTTATTGAGGATGTAAATAGATTGTTCACTTATAGAAGCTATAATGTATAATTTTACAGTAAATGTGCATCAAATGACAAAGTGAAAACCAATTTAATGCTCCCTCTCATCTTTGAATGAGTTTTAGCTCATTATTTAGCTGTCTTCCCATTCACTTGATTTGGTTTGTTCCTGCCTCTCTCATGGCATAATTTTCAGACTCACCAGGCTGTTTTCATCTTGAAAATGTTGCTGCTCTGCATCAGATGACACATAGACAAAGTTAAAGACTGGTTGTTGAGCAGAGCATTTAGCAGCTAACAAGTCAGATAATTCCCACAAGATTTGGTAGAAGCTTAAAACAGAGCGGAGACAGAGCAAATATTGGAATAACGTTCATCACTGACAAAGACGCCTTTGAATCAATAATCATCTCACGCTGTAACTGCTGGATGTGTTTTGTTTTGTTTTTTTTTCAGTGAAGTTCAACACATCAATTTTTAAAATTATAATGGGGATATTATATCATATGAATGACAATATTAAGAACTATTTTACTGCTAGAGCTGGAACAGGTGAAATTACCTACTACTACTGGAACGTACTGTAAGCCATACAGCAAATCAGCAAAGATTCAGTTTTTTGGGTGAGTTCAGAAAGTCTGGACGTAGAATTTCTTCCTCAGAGATATACAGCTTCGTGCTCAGCCACCGCCACTGCTTTCACTATGTTGACAGGCTAAGGAGCAGAGATGATCAAGATAGTTAGAGGAGGGCACAAGTGTGACCACTGTCAGACCCAGACTTAGTCTTCCATCTATCCATCCATGCATTATCTATACTGCTTACCTATGGAGGGTTAAAGGTGCCAGCTAAAATGGGGTGAGTGCAGGGTGCACCCTGGACTGATAGAAAGGGTGTTTACTGTACAGCAAAAACATGCAATACGTTCACTATATCTCAAAGATGAAATTCACAGTCATAATATCGACTATTTCTTTAATTCATGCCATTTCTTGTATTTAAAAAAAATAATAAAAAAAATCACATGGACATGTTAACAAGGTTTTAAGCAGAGTGGTGTCTTTTAAATGTTAAGTGCTATCTTTACAGTCATCACCACCAGTTACCGAAAATTGCCAAACAGGCTGACTGCAGTGGGATTAAATGCGCATTAATAGTTTATTTCTATAAGTGGAGTTGAGCACAAGGCAATTAAAATACAAAGTACAATATTAAATAAAAGCGTTTCCATGCAGAGACAGTACTATTTTTCCAAAAAAGTTGAGGCTGTCATTGCAGCTTATTAATGGAACCCCACGAATGGATTTCAGTGAGATATAATGTTGGAATTCTGGTCATAGTGTGTATTTACTGCTGTCAGGGCTCTGATATATATGCAGACATCAAGTTCAACTTTGTGTGTGCACTTGAATGTGCCACTGCAACTACACTTCTGCTTCATGCCGCTGCTTTGTGGCATGGCAGAGGTGAGTTTCAGATGAGATCCTTGGAAACAGGATAGTGCAACCCCGGCCAGCGGAGAATGTGGAGGAAATATGTAAATGGGCCGGACAGCAGAGGTTATTTGGTATTTGTGAGATGAATGAAATTCTCCCCCCTCTTTTCCTCATTTCCACTCTCACATTTGTGTGACTAGACTAGTTAAGTCCCTGTCACTCAAGCTGCCAAGGTCTATGGGGCACCGGAGCGAGAAGCCAAGTAATATGAGAGAAAGAGAGAGAAAGAGAGAGAGAGAGAGAGAGAGAGAAGGTGAGCGAAATTGGGCCAGGGATGATTGCAAATTGTCTGTCTAATGGCTGCCACCCAGGAAGCCATTTCAGGTGACTTGTTATTCGTCATGAGAGAGTCAGACCTGCCAGAATCCCTCTTCTCACTCTCCTTCTCAGTGGGCCACCCAACCTAAGAGCTTCAGGCTATCACCGGTGACCTCACCTCTTTAAAACTCTTGTCTTCAATTTTATATGCTTTTTTTCTCCTCGTCCCTCACTGCTTCTTTCTCCATGTCTCTCCCTCTCCCACTTTGCCTCTTCCTCCCTGCAGTGCATCTCTCTGGCTCCTGCTCAGCAGCTGTTGTTTAGTGATAGATCAGTGAAGCAAAAAATGATGCCGGGTATAAAAAATAGATCTTGAAGCAAAGCACAGCCTCCCTTTTCTCCCTACCTATTGTTCTGCATTAGCAGCGAGACTTAGGGGATTCATTCAGAGGTAATCATTTGTTACTCAGGGGCATGGTGTCTTTCAAGCACCAATGATGAAGTCACCTCTGAAAGGACCACAAATGAGAGAGAAATCATTTTCCATCTAGCCATGCTGGATAAACATTGATCAGTTGGATTACAATGAGAAACCTTAATATCTTACAGTCATTTTTAAGCATTTTAAACTCAAATTGTAAAACACACAGGTGTTTTTAATTCAAAGCATTTCACATGACGTTGAGCCCCATGGTCATATTTTTTGTGAAAACACCTCTGATCGCTGCACTGCTTGGGATTCATGTTCCGAGAGGAAATTACCATGCAAACCGAATCTGCTGAAAGTTCATCTGTATGTGCGACGTATCACACAGATCACAGTGCAGAGGCAGCAAGCATTAAAAGGAACCTGTCAAGCTAAGTATGCTTCTCCACCTTTCTGCCACTCTGACATGTTTTGTGACCCATGAGTTGAAGTCTTGTCAAGAACTGGTCATTCTACCAGCTCTTGGTAGAGACGAGAGGGCTACTAGTAAATGTGCCTCTCCTAAAAATGCTTCCTGCTTCCTCTGCACAGTAGGTGGCACTGATTGGTTCCTGCACATATCCCTCACTTGACAACCTGTCCCCCTGACAGCTCAAGGACTCAGCCACCCCGGCCTCAGCCAACAGCCCCGCCAATAACTTGGGGATGAAATTAGATGCTATCTCACTCTGATCGGACATCAACATGTCCAAATGATCTGACAACTTGCTTCTGAAGAGTTTTTGTTGCTGGCGTTTGATGCGCGCTTAAATGTTGCAAATGCACTCTTTCACCTCAGGTTGTTGGTGTTTTTGTTTTTAATCATTTCAGCTGGACGGAGAAAAGAAATATATTGTTTTCAATCTACACAAAAATGTTTCCAGTGGTACACAGTCAAAACCAGCTAAACACTTGAGGCCTTCCCAAAAGGAACAAAAAAGAAAAGCTATGACAACTATGAACACGTTTAAACCTCTCATGAAAATTGTTACAGTGCAGCACCGTTGTCTCTTAAAGCTTCTAGCCAAATCCAGCATAGTTACCTTCTTTACTTTGAGGTAAAATGAAAAGCTAGCATGTCCACACTATGCAAGAAAAAAAGCATGTATGCAAAGCTCTGGTAAGCAGGATATGTCAAAGCTGAACAAGGAAGCCAGTCTGAAAACTGATGTAGAATAATTTTACTATTTCCTTTACTTTCTTCTTCAAAAGCAATTTGGCTAGACTTGGGCCACCAATATAAAAAAAAAAAAAAAATGAAGTTTGGATGTTAACCAGCTGGCTCTGGCCCAACTCATCACTTTCTGATTGTGACCCACTGTAGTCTCCAGAGAGTGTGTTGTAGCCTATTGTCTGGCAAAAGATGGCTGAAGCTCGTGTCAGGGGACAATTACCGCCTGCAAAAAAAAAAAAAGTAATAATAGAACCTTTAATGTGCGGTCTAAATTAAATCTACAGTACCACAAGACTTGAACTTTCTGGCTAAATCCAAGGATGCTATCAGTGTGTTAAATGTTATATTGGCTAACACTTAACGATACACATTGTACTGTTACTACATCTGCTACAAAATAACATTACTATTAATAGTAATAATAATCATCGTTGCGGTTGATGTATTTTTTTTTTTTTTTTCTGAGTACGTCTCCAATGATGTACCAAACAGACTTGAGGGATGAAAATGCCATAGCAGCTCTGCCATCAGATAATGTTTGCTTTGGTAAAATTTAAACCTACTGTTGGATTGTTGACAACCAAACACCACATGAAAGAGAAACCCTCGAAACGAAATTTTGTCCGGGGGGGGGGGGTTATATTATATTTCAAAATTACATTTCACAAATCTATTGATGCATCACACACACCAGGCACTACCAAATTAGCATTCACCTATCTCTTTCAAACAAGCCACACTGAGTCTCTGGGGATGGTTGGACAGCGTGTTTTGATGCTTAAGGGCTCTCCAGGTATCTCTCATGTGGAGCCTGATTGCCTCACAGCCCCTGCTCTGTGGAGAAAATGAGGTTGAGGTGGGCCATTCAGGCCTCTCTGAGGCACAGAGCCATCGCAGTCGAAGTGGAGTCCTGACCCCCAGCAGATTTCTAATGGATTTTAGGCGTCACAGGCAAACACACAGCTGGGCTCCAAACAAACTCATCAGAGCACCCCAGATTTGTGGCTCCCCCATCAACCCACGCACCCACCCAGACAATCATGCCTCCTAGACACTTTTTCTGTACCCATGACAGGCAGGCAGTGCCTACTGCCCGAGAAACCAAATGAACTTTCATCCACAGCAATGTAGAAATATCATCCATAGGTACATTAGCTCATTTCCAATAAAGCCATCTATCTTTTTTTCATGTGGTTTGTGAATTTCCTGGGTTTTTTCTCTTTAAGAATTCTTAAGGGAGGAAAGAGAAAGTGTTGTGTTTTATAAAACACTTTCGCTGTGTTTCCCTGCCCTGTTGTCTTCTGTCTGTCTCGCTCCTCCAATGGGTGAATATTTTCATGTAGGCTTATTTTTGCACAATCTTGTGTTGTGTTACAACACAGAGACAATAGTTCACTTTCGGTGAGAAAAATAACAGTGGCAAGCTAAAACATCCTGGGAGCAATCAATCCGGATATTTTGTTTTTGGAATTCAAATAATTAGCAACTTTGGGGAAAAAAAGCTTTATGCTTGTGTTGATATCAGGTCCCCTGAATTCACTGAAATAAAAATGGATTTGGACCAGGCCAGGTTTTGTCACTGTTGCTGTGGTTGATTGGGTGTCTTTGGGCTTTTGCCATACATAGGAAAGTCATGAGTACATGTCCCTGGCAAAGTGGCTCTTAGCTTGGCAAGGTCTTAGCTTTTGTCTCACACAAGTCAGGGGTATTGATTCACGCTTGAGGTGTCTCTCTGTGGAGATTGGCTTGCTGTGCTAGCATTTGGGTGGCGGTGTATTCATAATGTACTGAACAATGGGACTGAGGGACGATGCAACTAAATTGTTCTGAATGACTTTCATAAGCAGCAGGAGCCTGTAGGTTGGAGGGAGGTAAAAAAAAAAAAAAAAAAAAAAAAAAAAAAAAAGCAGCCAATAAACTTTGAAGGGTACCCAGGGCAAGGGGACCTCATCTTGCTCAAACTTTCTCCAAGTTGCGCTTTTTAAAACGATCAGAACTTGACATATTATTTTATATCTGAACTCACAGCTCAATGCCGGTAACCTAGTAGGCAGCAAATCGCAGTAAATTCATGCTGTTGCTTACATAAGACCAGTTCAACCCACCCACCCACCCAACCCACAGAGTAGCATACAATTTAGTGCTTGAGCTGAGTTTGTGTTTATGTTTATGTCTCCCTGTGCATCTACATTGAAAATAGATACTACTATATGCCTTACCAATCTTCCATTAAAAGCCACCCTTTGGAGCTTTTTCATAAACAAATAAAGTTGCATTCATTTTCAGTTTCTCATACAACATCAAAGATACAGTACCAGTCAAGTTGCATGAAATCATTGTCAAGTTTGAACAAGCGATATTAACAAAACAGGGTTTTTTCTGCTGATGTAGATGAGCACTTGTTTTATGATTTTAACTTATGCAATCAATCTAAATCACTGAAGCCTGAATTAGCTTCAAGTGTCTCGCTTTCCATTATTTCCCCTGTCGTAAGCCTCACGTATTCATTATTTAGAGTCATTGCAGAAGATTAATTTTGCTTTCATTTCTTCTCCATAACCTGAGCTGACCTGCTGGCAAGCCCAACATAACATTCTGAGAATGATGATGACACTAAAAGCAGTATTTCTCACAGAGGACATCCCACTGATTTCTGTCTTATTAACACGTCGACATCTCAACATTGCTCAAGGGCTGCCTACGGCAAATGAAAGGGGGGGGGGATCGTGGCAAAGTTTAAAAACAAGCAAATGCGTTATTTTAGGCATCGTGTTATACAATTTCAAATTGTGTTTTGGATCACTTTCATCACTTTTTCAGCACGTCAACACTTTTTATTTTGCAATCTCCATTATCATCGTTCTATGTATTCCTAAGTAGTCAATTATTCAGTTTGGTCAGTTCACCTATGATGCTGTGCTGAAAGTCGTTTAATGCCGTGTAAATAACATTTTAATTGCCACAAAAATATCAAGACTTGCACAGCGCAGATCGACAACTATATTTGAAACCTGACAGTGATACAAATTGAGAAGGCTCACAAGGAGAATCACCATAGAAACAGATGAACAGCTCAAGGTGAGCATTTCTCAAAACAGATCAAGAGAAACAATGCTTTGTGGAGGAGGAGAACCAAGCCTTTGCATGCTTACCATGTTTCTCCAACAGCTGTTCTTGCAGTCATTTATACTTCTGGCCTCAAGCTTAGATGGACGCTAACCCAGCGCTTAAGTTTGGAAACACAAAGTGTAGCATTGTATTTGCCGAGAGAGCCCATTGAAAGCAATGTTTTCTCAAGTCTATGTTTGTGTACATTCTTTAAGCTGATTGACCCATATTGCAGAGACCCCTGCTGTTTTGAGATGTTTCCTGCAGGATGAAGTGAACGAGAGCGTGCTTCATCCTCTGCAGACAATATATGTATAAAATCTGACATTTGTCCACATAGCAGTACAGCGAGTGGATGCAAAAGCAGAGTCACACGAGAAGTTTCTAAAGCACAATAATTTAAAGGCAGGAATTTAATAGCATTTGTCAGGTCTAAGAAGTTCACAGAAGGAAGCTTTATAGGGAATTTGTTTCTATTATTAAATGGAATAAAACATAAAAATTTACATTCTGCTAATTCACTATAACATCAAGCTAACATGTGATGTTTTTGATGCAAGTACATTTGTTTTGCATTTGAATAAAATGCTTCATTTTGACAGTAACTTTTGACACATTAGCACCTTGTCATCGTCGACTTCAACACTAAAGAAGAAAAAAATCTAGAACTGCTAGGCTCTCTCAGAGATGTGTAACCTTTCTTGCTTTGCAGTAACTTTAATATCACCTCAGCTTGTACAAGATCAGAAAAAGGATGGTAGTAAGAACACTTTAGCTGTGATTTAGCTGCAGTTTGACTGCAGCTTTGACTGCTTGGTCTGATGATATTAGCACAGCAGCATGTCATCACAATGGCTTCCTCTCTCTTTCTAAATACTGTTTGAAAGTGGCATCGTCTGCAGTGTGACAATTTTCAAGGGAAAGCGTTTTATTTTTGAAATAAAAATACTTGTAAATATCTCTCTTGGGAATTAAATTCGGTTTACAAAGTGATTTTAGTGGTTAGAGCGAAATTATTACACTCATTTTGACCTGAAAACATGCTGAGTTCTATAAAACGCACACCTACAGAGCAGGAGTTGGGCTTTTTCGAGATGGTGCAGTGGCATTTCTGCCAGAGGCCTCGTAAGGGACTACCTGGTGATGGAGTAGACTGCCACTCAACAGGGATCTGTGGCTGCAAAATCATTACAGCTACAAGTTACTTGCAATTGTAAAATCTGATTCTTACACTGGCTGTGAAGCTCCCATGTTTTGTTTCGTTTTCTGGGTCTGTTTTGACTGTGATGGTACAGATTAATGAATACATTTTAATTGCTTGAAGGGAAACACAGGTAGAGAACATGCTGCTGAAAAGACTGAATACATGTGGAGATATCAGAACCCAATGCTAATTCACAGTAGTCTCTTTTCCTGTGATGTGCAAGATCTTCACTGACACACCAGTAGTCGGTCAGAAAGCCGTAGATACATTGACGGAGCAACTGTCACTTCATTACAGTTGATTGTGAAGCATTAGCTTTGGTATTTTAATGGAGAGTCCTTTAATGTCATAGGCTCTGAAGGCTATATAGTTCCACCTTATAGCTTTTTATCAGACTGCAGGATCACAGTAACATACTTAACATATGAAGTATTTCTATAAGGCTTTTAAAAATGGGGCATGGAGCTGGCAATGATATATTTAGTCATTTGGCAGAGTCTTTATGCCCAAGTGACTTACAGGTTAGTGGCATCACTAGATCCAATGGCGTTAGAAACCTCAATTTAAGTACTAACTGCTGTATGTATTTAATAAAAGCTAAGAGCTGTAGTAGTGTTATCTTCAATATTCTGCTTTATGCCTCTTATTCATTCTGAAAGATTTCTTAAATCGAAATTCAATGGGCTGAAAAGTTGTTTTTTACTCTTTCAACCTTGGACATTGCCTGTTTCCCTGTAACATCAGAGTAAAACACTGGACAGCATAAATGGCTCTTGAAATTAAGGGATGGTTTATAACTGAAACTGTCCAAAACAGAATTGTACAAACTGTTTTTAACCTGACTGTCTCTGTTCTGGCACCACGGCGGCATCATGGTTAGCGCTGTTGCCCCACAATAAGAAGGTCGTAGGTTTGGAATTTGCATGTTCTCGGTCCCTGTCTATCTCTGTATGTTGATCCTGCGATGGACTGGCGACCTGTCCAGGGTGCACCCCGCACTCGCCCAATTTGAGCCAAGATTGGATACAGCAGCCCCCAAGACTTGGAAATGGATAAGCAGTGGAGGATGAATGAATGAGTGAATGTCTCCGTCCCACTCAGATGGAGCACTAAAACGTAGCCCATTCTTTACTCAAGAAAAAAAATAACAAGGCCCATTAACTTAATACAGGAAGCAATTGCTATTCCAATCTGAGGACAATTTGGGAAAGAAATTAGTTTTACAGAAAAATTGTTTCTAGGAGTGAACACGTGATAATTTAACCAGCCTGGACCGTAAACACGATAAACCAAGGTTTATATCCATATGTCCCTGCATGCATAATGTCTCCTGTTTTAATAGCCACATAAACAACAAAAAAAAGGATAAAAAATTTAAAAAATAAATAATTAAATTAACTAACCTGTCAGGACCCATGGACACGTGCTCATGGTGTCTAATCACACCATTATCTACAAACTGCAAGCAATATTGGCGCAATCATTTGGAAAATCCAGCACACTGTGGCTTTACAGCTGTCTGCTCATTAAGCTCCTTTAAAACATAAGTGTAACTACTTTCTTTCCCTTAATCCATTTTTAATAGCTCTGAAAACAGATATGTGAGCTTGGGTTGTATTAGCTATATAATGACATCTCATTTGTTAGTGAAATGAGATATCAAGCACAGGCATTATGACATCGCTAAATTGATGGCACAAGAACAAAAAATTACCTGTGTATTGTTTGAAACAACCTTTTTTTTTTTTATTGTGAATTAGAGGGGGCACCGAGTGTTACAATGGTTTAATAGCTCTGTTTTTTTTTACTGTAAATTAATTCTACATTTAAATACAGAGAACACAGAGCTTTCCACAGGGTCATGACTTAAACAGTTTTTGAGCATATTTGACGAATCAGTCAGTCGAACTATTTTTTATTTCCGAGGCACATTAAGAAGTGCAGACAATAATAAAAGGTATTTACTTCAAATATCAAAGGCTATGCAGTTAAGCAACGTATAAATTTGTGTTCTAAATATGATAGATGTTATGTGGTGTAGATTTTCAGGCAGCCCTTGGCAAATGCAACATGAAAATATGTATTCACAACAGAGAAAGTAATAGTGGTTCAACATTAAATCTGTGTTGAGCAAATCACACTCCAATGTAATTTCAGGTTTAGCTTTAACATTGATGTGAAATATTTTTCATGCTAAGTGCAGTGCACAGTTTTGGTTTTCAATAGATGTGTTTGTGTGACATAAACAAATATCAGTACAGAACAAAATAGAATGACCTAGCTCTCACTGGAGACTAATAAAGTACAGGAACCACACACACAATGAGAGGAAAATGATCAGTACCACAAAGTGACCCTCCCTACCTGCTCAGAGTGCAGTTTAATTGCCAGTGTCGACCCTGGTGTAATGTGGGGGAAACTTCCGCACAAAAACTGGGGAGGTGTAGAAATTTAACATTATACAATTCACACTATGACGATATGAAAAGAGCAAAAAGGTGAAACACAGGGAGTCGCTTCATTCAAGAAAATAATGTCAGAAAATCATACCAATACATTAAAAAAAAGACCCCACTAATCATTTTTTTCCTGGTGAGTTCATGGTCTTCTTATATACAACAGATAATAGGAAAATACCCCATGAATCTAGGTATGTATTATGTGTGTGCCTACAGTGTGACTGACAGACTGTACGGCACACGGCAAGCTGCCTGACAAAGGACAGAATACAGAGCAGGTTAGATCGACCACTTGCCCCACAAACCTTAACAAACATCTTTCAGACAACAGTTCGCAAACCAAAGCGTGAAATCAAGGCTTGGGCTGCCTCTTGGTCACCACAGGACGCCATTCACTCCAGAAATCGATTGTCCTGTTGAACAAGGAACAGTGCCAGAATATCTGCCCTGTCCATTGTACATTTACACCTACAGCTGCACAAATAAGCTGCGCCTGAAAACAGCTCCATTGATAAAACGACTTCTAGGTTTACCTCCTCACATACTACTAACTGGAAGCACATCCAGTACTGTGGGTCATGTGGCAGTTAAAGCTCAGATACTATGGATCAGTGTGCTCTGTGGGTTTCCACATACTTTGACAGTTGCAGCGGTTTCTATGTCACTGAGTTAAATGGCCCAGACAGGAACAAGCAGCTGAGCAGCATACGTTTACATTTTGGGTAACTGATTAATGCTTGGAAGACCAAATCTCAGTGCAGATACATCAAACCCGTGTGGGACATGGCAGACTGAACCTCAGCTGACTAACCAACGCACGCTTTGATTCTGCCCTTGTTTGTCTGCTACAGTCTATCTCCTGGATTTTGATTTGTTTGACACAGTTTTGGGGGGTATGTGCAGTATTTTTTTTTTCTTTGTATTTAAAGAATGGTGAGAGTTGGATATAGGAGCTAAGTCTGTTATCGCTACTGAGGTATTTGACCATGGTTGAAGCACCGCTACCTTTGTTCTTCTAATGTTTATTCCACATGTGCATGGAAAAGTCCATCAGTTACATCCACATCTGACACTCCACAAACAGACTGGAGCGGTCCATGCCATTGTGATAAAAAAACCTTTTTCATCCTAAAATACCTGAACTCACCTGGTGACAGTACAGCGCCCCAAACGCCCACACAGTGAACTACACAGACAGAAGAAATCACAACACCACATTTGGCTCCTACACTGGCAGTTGCACTGTTGGAGATCTCCTGGTTACTGCTATTGAAGTTCCAGTGCGGTGGAGGCAACAGCACAAAACTCTGGTGAGTGCTGGTGAGGGGACTGCTCTGCGTAGTCCCGACTAATGAGCATGGATCCTTTGCTTAGTTGTAAGTTGTAAGTTGTTAGGCAAACAGGCGTCTGCGCTCTTTTAGGACAACACCAAACAATACCTTCCCCTCTGAAGTACTGCTGAGTGTTCCATGATTTCCAGAAATTGGAAGTCTTCTCAGGACATTTCCTTCTCTTTTGCAACCTTTTCATTGAACTTGTGGTTGTATTGCTTAGCAAGCAGTTACTCGCAATTGCACACAGAATTCCTGCACATCCCCATTCAAAGCATCACTGTTTCCATTCAGAGGACCATTGACGACACATCCAAGTATCAGTGTCCTGATGGCATACGGGCCAAGCCTGCAACTGTCAATGACCTTCCGAGGCACTGATATCTTGGGGGCATTGGTGCCAATCAACAGGTCGACATTTGCTTTTATGTTTGGAACGTTAACCTTGGACAAATATGGCCAGTTTGCCAGTTATTCAGGCGATACCACGTTATCAACCGTCACCGGCATTTTCGTATAAAACCTTTGGGAGAATATCAAAGTTATTGCTGTGCAGATCAGACACCTCCAAACCAATGAATGAAGAGGCTGGAACCACTGTTTGTTGCCCCATTGTGTTCAACAGGAAGTTGTGTTTTCTTCCTGTGACATCCAACGTCTGCATTAGATGTTCTGTGCAGTAAGTGGCTGAACGTCTTGGATCCAAAAAGGCATAGGTTTTTATGATGCAATTACCCTTTACGCTTTTAACCTTCACAAGGAGGATGGATAACACACACCGGTGCCAACCGGCCCCTGTACGTCAACATGTTTTTGGAGAAGTTGGCTGGTGAGATGTTTTCAATGGTTCCTCAGCTGGATGCCTTTTAATATGAAGCACAGTTTGATGGGTCTGATCACATTTTAGACGTCAAGCACCTCTCACACTCACAGCCCATGTGTCCCACACACAACCCAAACACACAACCCCTTTTTCCTCAGAAACAGAATGTTTTCATTGTGCTTCTGTCGAACTATTCACACTCCTCCAAAGAGTGGCTCTTTAGCTCTCTCATGTGTTTCCATAGATACTGCTGTGGTAGCCAAAATGTCTCCTTTAATTTAGTTTCTGGGTTGTGATTTAAACCCAGTGACAGTCTTTAGCAGGTGGCTCCTGTATCTCACCAACCGACACAACGCTCAATAAGCATGACCAGATCAATGAAGCAGGCTGGTTCATTATTTGTTTCCATGATTTCATGAACTATGGTACTCCATTGCTCCCTCATTTCGAATGGCAACTTGGACAAGATGATTGTCGTGTTTACTGGCATATCCAGCTCCTGAATGTACTGGAGCTCCTCCATTACATCGCAGCAGCTTTAACCTGTTGCTCAGTTTCCTTTGGTCGCGCCTCCCTTGATTATTTCTGTTGGTTGGTAATGACCCTTTTTTTCCCCAAATCGTTTTGTTGTGTTGATTTACGTGCATTAGGCTAGTACTCCTCTAACACGCTGACAGATTTCCTTTTCCACGTAGGGTTAGCATGCCGTCGCATGCTGGAGAAGCCCTTCTCACATGTGAAGCATGTTTTGCCCTTTCTGCCTGCAGAGGACGTGGTACTCAACCTGCCACTCCTATGACCGGAGCATCCCTGCAACAACACTATCCTCAGGATTAATGTCACCCACAACATTTCCCCTTTCATTTTCATCTTCATTGCATGAAACCCATCTTTGTATTAGCGATGCATTCATTAACACACATTTATGCTTTGAACCAAATTTTGTGCTCTTCCTTTTCATCGCATGGCACTAAGCCCAACAGAGTTATGAATGTGTTTTTTTATTTTTACATCACACACTTAAATTCTTCAAGAGCACCTTGTACCCCTGTTGTATCCATTTTAACATGAACCCTTGTGTTGATGCTTTGTTCAACGCGCTTTTGAGTTTGTGTTTCGTCGCCGTCAAGAGAAAAACTGGGTTGTTTAACAGTTTGTAAATTAGTTCCGGTAACGTTACCGTATTTCAGTCAGCCAACACAGTTCGCTGCAAACACACACTAACACACACACTAAAAGATCAACAACCACTGCGTTGGTTTAGGCTACAGGTGCACACATTTAAATGGCCACATACCTCCGTGAGATGGTCCGGAGGTCCGGAGGTCCGATGGTCCGATGGTCCGGTGGTCCGGAGGTCCGGAGGTCCGATGGTCCGGTGGTCCGGTGGTCCGGTGGTCCGGAGGTCCGGTGGTCCGATGGTCCGGAGGCCCGGTGGTCCGGAGGCCCGGTGGTCCGGAGGTCCGGTGGTCCGGAGGCCCGGTGGTCCGGTGGTCCGGAGGCCCGATGCTCCACAGCCGGCTCAGCATCGGCTCCGCTCCGCACCAAACGTGCCGAAGCCTCCACAGCTGATTCCAACTGATGGAGGATTTTGTCTGTTTTGGAGGAGCTCAGTCTGTTAACGCACTCCTGAGGGGTTTGACCAGCAGCTACTTTTGCTCTTCAGATGCTGAATGAGAGTCCACGAAGCTTCCAGCGGTCCATCAGTTACATCCACATCCGGTACTCCACGAACAGACCGGAGCGGTCCGTGCCACTGTGGTCAAAAACCATTTACCCTTCCGGGCCAAAACACCTGATGACCACAGTGAGGTCACATCCTAAAATACCTGAACTCACCTGGTGACAGTACAGCGCCCCAAACGCCCACACAGTGAACTACACAGACCGTTGGAGATCTATTGAACAGCACAAAACTCTGGTGAGAATAACACTTGGACACTTTGGCGTCTTGGCCCTTGTTTATTACATCTCTTGCAGCAGGGAGTGAGGAGTGAGCCCTTCCTAAAGCGCTCAGCAGATATATGTACCAGAAACAAGGAGTACCCCGTCACAGGGTACACACAAAGAGACATACAACCATTCATCCTCACACTCGCACCTACAACCAGTTGTAATGTTAACCTAAATTCAGACACATATTGTTTGTGGATGTGACATCTTTCTGCCCAGAATTATCTCCACAACTTCCAGAAGCGAGACCAGCAGGACTTTTACCACAAATCTGCTGAATTATAACAGCTGAGTGTAAATATGCATCCTTTTTAAGGACAAATGTTGAAGGAAATATTACATTAGAGTTGACTTAGCTCCGCATAATAAGAGCAAGCCAAAGAGCAAACACAACTTTCATCCCCTTTGATCCAGGAATCCACGCAGATAGACACTGATACAATATGTGTAAGAGACACTGAGGTATTATCATAGAGATTATTACAGTCATCATGTTTATGCTAATGCACGTGTATATGCTGTGTTGTGCCATGGTCTGCTACACACCCTGGGCAGGAGAGGAGCCATTCATAATTGATACCCAACATTTACAGCAAGCCCAGGTGTGTTGCAGGAAATAACCGCTGACCCAATTACAGTTTGCATCCAGCATGCTTTGGTTAATTTGAGTAAAAGCCATAATTGCTCTTGGTTTTATAATTCATGAACAAGGGGCGTGCAGCGCTGGCAGAGCACCAGCATCTATTACTCACCCACCCATGAGTGCATCTACACAGGCAGATAGTAAACGTGCATGCACGTGTACCTCAGACACACACACAGACTGGATTCACTTGGGCTAAATGGTTGCAAATGTTAATCTAATATGTGAGAAAGATTATGAACTTAAACTCGGTTCTTGAGCTGCCATCGGAAGATACTAATGTGTTTTGACTGTTGTTTTTTTCCTACAGGTGCTGCAACCATCAGAAAAGATTAGCAGCTGGTGAGAAGTCAACATGCCCATTGTTAACATCATTGCCCATAAAAGAGGAGATGCACTACACGCTCAGGGCTGTCTGTGTTCCTGGGATGACATGGATCAAACTCACACTATTCACCGGGAAGTATTTTATTCACTTTTCATCTTCTTCATTCACTAATGTCGCCTACTTCACATTTCTGGGTCGATTTTATGGCTCAACGTTTTTATCATTGTAATGCAGACTATGTTACTTTCAGATTCACATATTTTTAAAAGGAATAGTTCAGGTTTTTTGACAATAGGTTGTGTGAGGTTTGTAGCTTACGTGTGGTGGTGTACTTGCAGTAGGTTTGGCTTGGCGTGCTCTTCCTTTTAAGACTTGCTGGCTCAATTGGGCCAGTTGGGGTCTTTATGGGACTCGAGCTTGGAGTCCAGCTTCTATGGGAATTTCATCTCTCTGTTTCAGCCTCTTCGGATGTACAGAAGTTGTTCTTCTGTAAATTCTAAATCACAAAGGAATCTTCTTGTCTCTACGCCGAACAGTGTTTTCTTGTTGCAGGTGTATTTTCTTGTGTTTATCATCTCTTATGCAAACTGCTGATCTGCATATACCTTATCTACCTCACCTACCACAGACTCAAAAGAAAGGGTGTTTATATATATATATATACAATAAATTGACTTGACTCGACAACAACTTTTCCCTGTCTTTAACATGGTGAAAACAATTAGAATTTTTTTTGTTGGATGTCCCTGTCCACATCAGCACAACATTCAGCTCTGGAGCTGGTAGTCCAGGCTGCCTCCTCAAACCAGCTGCAGAATCTACTGCAGGCAATACACTGACTACTATGAGTACTTCGTACAGTCTTCAAATGATTCAAAGTGTCCCATTGAGTGCAGCTTTAGCAACCTTTAAATTATGCAACAATATTTTTTAACTCGTGATTAAAATAGATTTTATTCATTTATAAAATTCTGTAAACTTTCCCCCCTCCTGGGCCTCAGCAGTTCTTGAATTGAAATGATCCGACCCAAAAAAAGGTTAAGCTGATCACCAATTGTGTCTACACTGAGGTCATAACCTGCAAAGAGGGGTTGCAAGCAGACAGTGTCTCTTCTTATAGGGTCAAATTGCCCCAAAAAAGGTTGACAAGCACTACGTTAGAATATTAATGCAAAGGTCAGGTTTGGTGTCAAGAACCCACAAGCATAAATATCTTTCAGAAACCACCCTTGTGCAACAGTTATGTAACAAAAACACACGAGATCACCAGTTTCTCAAGCAGACTGAAAACACAGAAGACCAAAATGCCCAAACTACAATTTACTGCTGGAAAGATAGAATATAATGGTACAAATGCTCTGACTGAAAGCGCTTATTGTAATATTTTTAAGTGCAGAAATGCCTTTTCACTCACTAATAACAAAATTTTAACATTCTCATATTATTATGAACCGAACCGAACCCACAACCTTCTTATTGTGGGGCAACAGCACTAACCACTACGCCGACGTGCTGCCCATTTTTAATGTATCATTTAGGGCCATTTATCTAATAACAAATAACCAGAACAGTTTTGCAGTACTGAAAGACACACTCTGTATTCAGCATAAAATTGGCTGGCAAATTGAAAATTATTGTATTTTATTCAGGGACAGAAGCAGCAGGTAGAAAAGGAAAGAATCACTTGTGGACGCTTCACTCTACAGGTCCGTGTTTGTAGTTTGGACCTGCTGCTGCAGTTGCTCTCCGTTCCAGTTGGTGGAGCAGGTTGAATGTGCAGGACACAAAGTGCTGGAGACTGACCTGATGTGTCAAATGGTTTGTTACACAGAAAAACAAAGCCTTTGTCAGAAATTGTTGGGAAACGCACGGGCGCTTTCAAAATGCTACTTGGCAGGTGATTGGATGAACCATCTGTCTATTGCCACCTATGACAGCCTCGTGCTACGGCAGTGAGCTAGCTAATATCTTTAAGCTGCCACAGTTGTCAACAAGTAGCTGCTTCTTGCTTTTGTCACACCTGTAGTTGGCAATAATTCCTCCCCTGTAGGTAGCTGGTAGGTCCCAACTTCGGGTCCAGCCACGGAGCAATAGCTTGAAGTTTGGCAAGAAAGCCTCTCTCTCGTGAGAAGTGCAGCCACCTTGCTGCATTAGTTGGACACTTTCTTTACACAACAGCTTTTGTTTTGGCAACAAGTGGCCAATGGTGGTAATTCGCTGGCATGCTTACTTGGGTGTCCATGGCATATCAAAAACAGAAATAAAGAAACTGAGTGCTTCTGGTTGTGGGAATGAAGACCTCCAGGGAAATGCAAAGTGCTCCTAAAGTTGAAACATTGGTGAGCTTACATATCATCATACAATGATGATTTGCTCTCACACAAGAAAAGTATTTTAACTGCAACCTTAGTTCTGTCCTGGTGTGTCTGACCTAAGCCCAGTTACTCCACATGGTATCTTTATCCCTGCAGTTCCCGCCACTCCCGACCCCATATCAGGACATGTTCACAGTATATGTTGTTCTTGAGGGCAACTACAAACTGCTTTTTTTATTTATTTTTTCCAGATTTTTGAGTTCCTGACTGTTGTCACCACAGGCATGTGGTGTGGTGATCCTGGCTCGGCCTGGTGTCAGGTGCCGTACATCATCCACTGAATGTCTATCAATTTGTTAGAAATTGATTAAAAAAGAGACACTGGCTCTTTGGGCACAATGCTAATTTAAAACCTTAAAGTATGCTTTAAATATTATCTTTACATATTAAGGCTGGAAATATGGACTAATGTGCTTAGTTTCTTTATTTCTTTATTTCATTTGATATATATTGCTGATTTTTTTTTTTTTTTTTTTTTTTTTTTGGCCACAGGTTTGTATGGTCAGACAGCATCTGGAGTCCTTGCAAGCAGTGACTTTGCTGGGCTATTTGGACAGAATAGGCAATCACTGCTCACGTGGTTTTAACGTGGCTGGGGGCTGATTACATACTGTATATCAGAGTAAAAGACCGTGCACAAGAAAATGATGAGGACAATAGTGAAGAGTGGAGGGGGTTTGGGGGTGAGTTAGAGGGGGAAACGTAGAGGAAATGTATGAAGGGTTTTAAAGACTCATTTGTCTGCCTCCTTAATGAGAGGAAGCGGAACAAAGACCCTGCCTAATATTCCGAGGGGTCTAATTAAAATTAGGTGTGATCTGATGGAGGAAGGAGCCACAGAGGTGATTTTAGTCACAGCCCAAAAGAGACCAGCTAATTAGGGAGAGTGATGGCCTTTACTTGGAAACCACTGGAGAGTCGCAGGGCACACACATTGTCCACGTCCCTCTGGCCTGGCATGGAGATTACTGCCATACTCTTTGCTACAAGCAGGCCAGAGAAAAGAGGACACTACAGGGGAATGGGACAAGAACACTGGGCAACAACAGGATTGGTGGGGAGCTGTGGACTGTGATTGGACAACAGAGCGAAGATGACTTCCATCCCTGCCCTTTCTCATTTTCACACACAACTGGCTGCTCTATTTCTGTTCCCCTAGCTCATGTTTTCCAAGTCTTCTTTTCAAGCAGCAGGACAGAGGCAGGCTTCACCTCTTCGCAAATATTCCCAAGCTGCATGAAGAGGTCCAGCATTTCACCCTCCCACCCGATGTAGCAAGCGAAACAACACTGGTGCCTGAAATAAATAAAGTGGATTCATCCTCGCCAAAATTTCTGCATAATTTCATCTCAGTGCCTGATCGGGATCCCCTCCAAGCTGTTTGAGCCGTGTCACTCTCATTGATGAAGAAACATCAATAGCTATTTGTCAGTGTGAGCATTATGTATATGAGCCATCGGCCTGGGTTTGATTTTTCCCAACAGCTTGTACATGTTCATCTTACCTTTGACATTGAGGGAATGCCTTATTGTTGTTCTTTATGACTTTGTGATAGCACTCACCCTAATCTTAATTGATGGCACCATGGCTCATCTGCTAAAAGCAGCCTATATTTATCTGCTCGGACTATATATGCGCACTAATAGCAATTGCTTTCTGCCGCCTGTCCTTGGGAAGCTGCCATGAAGACTGCGAGAGGGCAAGAAGTATCATCCTGATGTTTCAACGATGTAGATGCACTAAATCATTCTGTTCATAATAAAGACACATAAAAAGATCAGGCGGCTACAAATGCACACTCACACAGCGCACAGTCGGCCTCATAATTACGTGTGGCAGCATGTTTAATTTAAAATTGAAGAGGTTTAGGCATGTATCATTCAGTCAGGAATAAGGCAGTGAAATGTGAATGACGGAGAGACCTTGGCTGAATCTGGACTCAAAGCGGCTCACCACTCGCAGAGACACTTGCACCAAATATGATCAATTGCTTTTCAGACCCCAGGCATTGAATTGTCAGATGAAATGGTTTGAAGGTTCATGTGTCCACATATACAGTCCCTGGCTCGGTCTAAGATATTTACAGGGGATATGTGTTGGCATGCTAATTCACAACAGGCTGAAGTGCAGCTTGCTCTGTGTCCATTAGCAAGGATGTAAAAGCATGAATAAATAGCACATGTTTAAGATATCATGAAGCGAAATATCTGTATAAAAACATGGAATCAATAATACAAGTTTCTCACACACAAGCAATTTCACTAGTTTTCAGAAATTCTGTTCCGCACATCCAGTGACGTGCTGTATCACTGAAGTCTGACCTATGCCTGCAAGAATAAAGACTAACACCAAACTAAAACTGACCAGGTGCAGGAGCTGGCATACACCAGCATATAAAAATCACACGTTTTATGTCCAGGTGCTCTGGGAGCTCGGGATTGGAGCATAAACCCACTGACTTAAACCCTGCTATCTACCTGAGGGTCCATTTGACGCCATTCAATGTTATAATAATGTAGTTGACTTGCCCCCCCGCCCCAGTTTTCATATTTCATTAAAACTGATTAAGCATAGACTTACCATGATGATATTTTTTCAATTTGCACGTAGTGGTTGTTTTAACTGTTTAAAGCAGCTGTCTGTCTCTGCGTGCGACGGCGCATCTCTACATCTTCAGGTGCAGACTTTGTACTTTTGAGCTGATACAACAGAAGGGAACTGCGGTACTTGTCGTGCTGACTTGTGTGTGTTTTAATGGACGTTCTCCAATCCGACAATATATGCTGATCAAACCTGTCAAATACAGCATAAAGATTTTGGCAGCATGTGATGCTCAGTCCAGTTATCCCTGGAACATGCAGGTTTACACAGGAAAATCCCCTGAAGAAGGCCCTGAAAAAAAACAGGTGGACAAGGGTTTTGCTTGAAATAGCTGAAGGACTGTATAGGCATGACATTACCTGTCATCACTTTTTTACATATTACATCCTGCTGAGGAATCCCAACATCTCAAATGGTACAAACCACGAGCAGGAAAAGCGGCAGATGTCAGGGTGTCCCGCCCAAAATGATTCATGAATATGAACTATGATCAATGCAAGAAATGTGTTTGCGAGGAAGCGTAACAGTTAGATTGTTGCCTCACTGTTGCACGTTTGATTCCCAGCCTGGGGCTTTTCTCTGCAGAGTTTGCATGTTCTCCCCTAACCCTGTTTGGGTTTCCTCCCACCGTCCAAAGACGTCATGTTTGGGTTAACCGATGACTCTAAATTGTCCGTAGGTCTGAGTGTGAGTGTGAGTGGTTGTTGGTCTCTGTCTGTCTCTGTCGGGAAATTTGCTAATAAGTTTCATTATCAAGGGGTTATTTATGTATACAATGCAGAAACAAAGTGCCAATTACAAAAACCTGGTCAAAAATGGAAATAATTTTCTGGAGGTAGATGTCCCTGTGGTCAGATTGACCCTGAAGGTCAAACGTGTTATATTTGAGGATAATAGGAGGGTTAATCCAAAGAAGTTTGTATCCTGTAACGCGTCGACTTCCAGTTCAGCCTTAGCCATGTTTTTCTCCTTATGTGCAGGTAGAAGGAAAGACATCTGTCAAAGTATTGGCCATGAACCCTAAAAAGCTGTTATCAAATTTTGAAGTTTAGCAGATCGGTTGGGAGGATGTAGTCTCAGTGTTGTATTTGCATAACTTCAGCCATTTAGAAGTACACAGATAAACTGTGGAGTCCAACAGTTTGACATTCTCTGACTTTGAGACTCCTCCATATATTGACAGGAATTTGGATATAGTCCAAACTATAGGAACTACTGCCAGATAGCACTACTGCATGTACGTATATAAATAAACACACACACACACACACACACACAATTATTTTTATTAATAATGTTATCTTTATTGTTGTTCATTTAGTGGAAAACTGTAAAGTTTAAAAAAAGAAAAAAAGCTGTATATTGATGAATGTTTTCAGTTTCCCACCTCCGTTTCCCATCGACAGGCAGCTTGAACTTAACGTTAGCACTATGAAACAGTGTTGTTCCATCAACTATAGTTCAGGTACCTGGCATGAAATTGATTAGATGACACAGAAGCAGCTTATTTTAAAGCCACTGGGAAACATCCTCATCAATTCTTCACATTAGCAATGTGGCATAGCAGGCTGTTTCCTCTCATCAAAAAATATCTCATACCATTTGTATCTTCTCCCCTCAGAACTCCAGGAGTCCAGTCACTGTACTGTGTTGCAGTATAAACCCGCTCATGTGGGACCTGATGTGCCCAGTGGCTGAGATCTGATGGGCTCCGGATGCCACAGCAGGTTTACAAATACCTCCAATGAGAAATTGATCTGACAACTATTCAAGGGTAAATCATTTCCACAAGTTAATTGCATTGGAAGAAAAAAAAAAAAAAAAAAAAGAACATGGCTGAAACTCAGCATCTGCTCAGATTAAAATAAACAGTGTAACCGAACTGTATCTTGAAGTTGTAGCTGTTGCCATTATCGGTGTCCTGATGGTGCATTTTGCCTCAGTGAGAGAAACATATCAAAATCACAAAATTATTACATCTCAAAATGTGTCATTTGCTTTCATGGGTGTTTTCAGCTGACTGATGTTCAAAAAGCCCTGCTTTTGACTGATAGCCAAAGCTCAATGCCACAAACATCTTTTTTGTCCCCTCAATGCTCTAGACCATGGCACATCTTTGCCTTTTAGACAGCCAATTTACACATTGTCTCTGATTAGATTTGTGTGTTTTAATAAAACCATGGGTGAACTCCAATCTCCTCTAAGTGACTTTAATCTGCACAGATTAGTCGATTTGTGCCACGCGTGAGCATAATGCAGTGAGAAGGGATGCATTTTTATGGATAAGTAGTCAATAAAATCAGCATGTTACTGCCATAGTGCTTCTTGGCTGGGATCCAACCTGTTAATACCATTACAACAATACTGGTAACAGGCCTGTTGGCTTTGCAAATTGAGCCACCGTGAGCTCGCTGGGATCTGATTGGATTTCCCCCAGTCCTGTGGCTGGGAACATGTGTTTCCGCGATCCCCAGAGCAGCTGTCAGTTTTCTGACGGTGATGTTTCTCTCCACCAGGGGAAGGAGAGAACAGAGGGAGAGAAAGAGGAAGAAAGAGGTGGAGGGGGGAGACATATTTACTAAACATTCATTGTTTTATCTGTGCGAAGCAGTCGGAGGCTTTCACAGTTCTCTCCTTCTCTCATTAATCAGTGACAAAGCCTTATTTAAGTGCTTGTTGTCCTGACCTATTCATGACTGACGCTGGCATTTAAGAAATACCAGCGACGACCAGTGCACTAACAGCGTCTTGGTTGCAACAGGAGTGTCTGCGCGTAGCATTTTAGTCAAAAGTGGGAGCCATTAATATGTTTCTCCTCAGAAGAAGCTGTCAGTGTGGCAACAGCAACCCCCCACCCCCCCCCACCCCCCGGCTCTGCCCTTCCTCCCTCTCAGAGTCATCAGTCAGCGGGGGAAGGGAGTTCACTCTTGGTTAATGAGCTCAATGGGTGATCACCTTTTGTAATGAGAAGGACTGGGAGATAACAAGCAGAGCACACCAGAGACAGAGAAACGGGGCAAATCACCTGCTAGAAGAGATACAAGAAGAAAAATTGATGAGCTTAAAGAGAGGCAGAAGAAGAGATGCAGAGGGGAGTATAAGACATCTGTTTGCCAGAACACGCAGGAGGTGGGATCTGCGAAGAACCGAGAGCGGAGGAACAGAAACCGTCGCCACTGAGAGGATGACACATGGCGGCGCTGACGACGGTGGTAATTATTTTGGTGATGGTGTCGATATACCAGTTGAGACCCACAATTCATTTGGTTGACAAAAGTAACCCCCTCCCGACTTCCCCTCTTGACTCCAACACATCAGTCAGCATGGCCTCATCATTAACACATTCTCCGTCAAGCGCATTTTCTTGCAGTGCAGATTTAACAAATTTAGTTAGAAGAAAGTTCAGTTTTATTAATACATTTTTATTTATAAAAAAGCTCAATTGGAGGAAGTTAAATAACAAAAAATGAAGAATTTCAAAAAGGCAAAAAGAAGTAATCAAAAAGGTATAAAAAGGTAGCAGAGCCTTGTTGCAGTGTTATCGCTATAAATTGAATTTTCCTAAAAACACTGTACTTACTTCAAGCTTATTTGCGATATATTGTATATGTTGTGTGTCTGCCAACCCAAGTCAACCACATGCAAAAAAACAGCATCAAAAAACATTTTTGTAGGCTCTATAATAATTTGAAAAATAAAAAGGTACAATCAATTGGTGGTTTTTAACTGTAAAAAAAAAAAAGTGATACTTCTCATTTCTAACAAACGTCTTTAAATAAGATAAAACTAACTCATCCAATATTTCATTCAGCCACATACCATAATGAGTAGTGTACAGCTGCCCAAATTCCCCTTTAGCTTTGGTTTGTCTGAGGTTTGTGTCTGCCTCAACGCTTGTACTTAATATCTGAGCCCTTCACAGTTTTACTCTGACAATGATTAATTTGATGTTATCCATAAAGCAACAAAAACTATCTGCTCCCATGATGTTTCACGACTTTAGTTGTCTGTCACATCAAAATGACTGTTCCCTTTTCAAAAAATGTTCACAGTGCTGTAAAACATTTCAGGGCCAGAATAATACTGCTAACTTACTTGGAGAAATGCCTTTTAGATATTTTCTTCAAGTGGTTGGATGATTACCTTCTTCAAGTTCCAGTTCATCGGCCTCCTGCCATTTCGACTGAAACCTCGCATTTGTATTTATTTATATTTTCATTCAAATTTTTCAGCATTCATCAAGTGAAGTCCTTAAAACTGTTCAGAGCCAAACAAGAGAAATTGAGCACACCAATCGACTTAGTCACTATTATCATGCATCTGTCTCCGGGTCACGGGGGGTGCTGGAGCCAGTCCCGGCTCACATTGGGCGAGGGTGGGGGTACACCCTGGACAGGTCTCCAGTCCGCTGTTATGATGCATATTATGTAACTCATCAATATTCAAAGTTGTGTTCAGTCAAATTAGATTTAAATGCTGAACTCATGTTTTCTGAATCTGACAATGATGAACGTGGTCAGAAAAATAATATTAATCGTATTACCATTGTACCCTGAACTGGAATATTAGCTGACCCACTCTCCCTTCAAAAGGGGATATTCACATTCTACCACAGAGTATTGCATACTTCAGACCGTATTACGTCCATGCAGCCATTCTCATCGCAGGTCTAACACCTGCATGGGAAAACGGGGGGGATTTGCAGTGAGGGAGACTTGTGGGGGGGATCGTGATGCTTGGGCAAATGACTTGGGGAAGAGGATACTTTCAGAGTGAAGCTACAGGAGAGGAATTCTAATTAATAACAGGGTCTGAATACTACAGAGACGATGCAGGAGTGCATTACAAATACATTACAAATCACCTTCCTGAAAACTGAACATTTTCCTGAACATATCTGCTGCCCACCCTGAAGAAAAAGAAAAAGGAAAATCTCACACCCCACCATCCCATTTTCAGCAACAAGCCCTCTACAGAAGCAGCTATGACTCACAGTTGTGTTTTATATGGAAGAATTGAAGCAGTCAGTGTATGAGGTATAAAGCACGCATGAGGGAGGAGGAGGTCAGGGCAGAGGGATTGTCGTCATTTCCCATGTGGAAATAGCGCTCACAGTTATTGTAATGAACGAACATGTCAGTCAGTGCAACACAATAGCTAATTTATGTGGTTTTAATATAGAAGCACTAATCTGACAAATCCATTTTGTTGCTAGTGTTTTCTGTTTTTCAGATTTTCCAGCAAACTTGCATTTGTGAAAGCAGAACCTATTTTTAACTAATATGAAACTCATTCAACTTATATTTTTACGTTGTTCTTAGCACAGAGGTTCAGTTCTAACCACGGCATCCCGGGCTCCCACTTGGCTCTCCTCTTTCCCTACAACTTTCCTCCAACTCTCTCACTGTTACATATTAATGACAATAAAATATCCCCAGAAATAGGTTTTATGTCCCTTCCTCACTTGATGCAGCCCTGCAACAGTGCTCCCATGGAAGCAGGCGTGCCAGGCGTTCATTATTATGGTATGGATGGGTGACGGTTTGGTTGGGGTTAAGCTTGTTAAGGTTTATTGATTTGGTTTAGGTATATAAGTACAGGTTAGATTATTTTTGTTGTCATGGTTATGATAATAAACATATGTGGAAGGCTGTGGATAAAAGAAACAACATTTGGTTTGGTTATTTGTTCGCCCATGTTGAAGTTTGTGATTTGTTGACCCTTTCCTCCTCCTAATTAAGACTTTGTAGGTCCTTTCACACCTGACTTACCCCTTTACCCAACTTCTCAATTTCTATAATTAACAGGGGTGGATAGTAACAAAGTAAATTTACTTGTGTACTGTACTTAAGTACAGTTTTTATTATTATCAGTACTTGAGTATTATTTTTGGGGGAGACTAGAGAGTAGACTGGACCCTTCCAGAAACTAGACTAGACCCCCCCCACCCCCCAGAGGCTAGATTCCTCCAGAGACCCCTCAAGAGACCCAATAACACAAGAAAGGTTCCGCAAACAAGGGTTAACATCAGATTTTATTAACAATGAGCTTGAGAAAAAAAAAAAAAAAAAGCTTTACGGAGCTATATTGATCAATATAGTTGAGCATGCTGGTTTTGGTCTGTTGAGAAATGCAAGAAAAGAAGATAATATAGATCTGCTGTTTCAAGGATGAATGAATGCCATGGACACCTCATAGCTATACACAGCAAGTACAGCATCAGCTCTGATCACTATTAATTCACACTCATTAACACCCACACTCACCATGAACGATGTGTGCTCGTCACTTAATTTTAATTTGAAAACGTAAATAAAAAAAATTAAAAATAACCTCAAGTGTCATGCAGTGAAATCCACACAAAGAAAGACCCTGTAATAGGGAGAGTGTATAATAATGATTCATAATTTAAACATTTATTTATTTATTTATTTTTACCTAATCTACTGGTTTGAGGGCTGCTGTTTTGAAGCTTCAAGTTTATAATTTGACCATCTCCATCTTGGTTTTTGGAAACCTGAAGACCATATTTTGAGAAAAAGGAGGTGCTGAGGAGAATCTCTCTGTACTTAATCCTGATTGACAGGCAGATCACTGAGTCAATCACACAGTGACACTCTGTTGTCTTTATTTTCCTCTAAATTTGACAATAATTTTCTGAAAAACTAACATCATGTTGAACTGAAGCCAGCATAACAGCATAGTAGTAAGCACTGTTGCCCCACAACAAGAAGGTCATGGGTCATGTGCCTGGGGCCTTTCTGTGCAGAGTCTGCATGTTCTCTCCGTGGCTGCGTGGGTTTCCTCCCACTGTCCAAAGACATCATGTTTAGGTTGATTGGCGAGTCGAAATTGAGCAGCTGTTCTTCTCTGCGGCCTCGCAATGGACCTCGCAATGGACCCGTCCAGGGTGTCCCCCGCCCCCACCCAATGTGAGCTGGGATTGGATCTGGCACCCCCTGGGACCCAGAAACGGATAAGTGGTAGAAGATGAATGAATGAATGGACTGATGCCTGACATGATAAATTAATTTGCAAAATGTTTATTGTAGTATTAAATTAAGAGATGAATAGGGAGATTTTCACATAGACTTCAACACCATCTGACTGCAGTTGATCAGAGCAGTACTTTACAGACCAAGGAGCTGGTCTCATTTTCGTACATAATCTCCAGTTTTGATCTTTTTTCATGAAATTTGTTAGAAATAAAGGGCTGAGAATATTGCTCACTGCAAAGCTAACGCATCTTTAAAAATATATTTTAAATAAAACAAGAATGTAATCCAGTTGAAAATTTACCTAAAATGGAAAGTGAGGCCAATGCGTTGGAGTCAATGTGACTGGCGACATAGTGTTTAGTGCTGTTGCCTCACGATAAGAAGGTCATAGGTTCAGTTCCCAGCCTGAGGCGTTTGCATGTTCTCCCCCTGTCTTTGCGGGTTTCCTCCCACCGTCCAAAGACGTCATGCTTAGGTTAACTGGTGAATCTAAATTGTCCGTAGGTCTGAGTGAGTGTGTGTGTGTGACTGGTTGTTGGTGTCTGTCCGTGTCTGTGTGTTGGCTCTGTCCAGGGTGTACCCCTCACTGGCCCAGTGTAAACTGGGATTGGCTCCAGCACCCCCTGCGACCCGGAAACGGATAAGCGGCAGAAGATGATGCCAGTTTCCTCACATTGAGTTGTATACATGTAATTGTATTCTGTCTGTATTCCACCGGCCTAAGGCCATAGTTTATTCACTTAAGCGTGCTCAAGCTGCCAATGGAGGGCTTTTGATGAAACTGCTCTCTCTTGCTACACACCACAAGCTGTTTGCTATGGTTCATTAGCTTCCTGTTGAGTTGACTGCTAACACTTGATATTGTTGCAGGCTGTTCATTCCACACACTTCCAAGTGCTGCCCACTAGCACGATTGGAGGACAGAAAATGCCTGCCATCATAATGGGACAAGTGTTGCATTCCCAAAGAGCCGACGGAACAGTTCATCATGTGGAATGTGAGAAAGTGGTGTGCCATTAAGAATTTGTATTTATTTATTTATTATTGTAGATTTAGGTTCTGAAAAAGCATAAGGCAGATACCTTTTAAGAAGAAGAGTCTGAACAGCAAAAGAAACACCACTTTTCTTTTGTTGCTGCTGCAGGAAAAATAAAACACAAACAAGGTAAAAAAAAAAAAAAAGAAATAAAATAAAGAAGAAAAGTTTGTAAGAGGTAAAATGTGTGAAAGACTAAACTGGCGGAATAATATTACAAGTAAAGCAATCCTATGCAACACTTGCTGAGTGGCACTCATCATACTGTGAGGTACAGTATTTACTGCTCTTACAATTCTGTGTTTTAATGACCCAGTCAGTCATTCACAGAGGGGGAGGGCCAATAAACATAACAAAATTCCAAGAAAAATTTGGGTGGGGTGCCAGTTGAACCCTATGTCATGCCACTAGCGTGTCCGTCTGCCTTGGTCAGTAACTCTTTCAAATCGCAAGCAGAGATGATCCTTCCTCCGCCACAAGTTTAACAGTTTTGAGTGGTCCATCACCATGGGCAATGGTCTGCTGGGAGGGGCTTCTCTTTGTGTGAGTGTGTGTTTGTCTGCATGTGTGTGCGCTCTCCTAGAAACTCTAAGACATCAAGTTATTATTCAAGAGTGCCAAAATCTCTTTCTGGATCCTTCTGGCTCACTTGAATCTGACGTGTATAAAATTTATATCAAGGAAAGTCTCACTTATTTACCAAAACACTGACTGACAAAGGTTTAACCAACAAAGTGAGACTCCAGACTTTCTTCACTGTCCTGGTCTCCCTGCCTCGTCTCCCAGCTTCGTTCTCATCTCCTCTGCCCAATGTAACACGTAGATAATCACCTCATTCTTTTCTTAGGAAGATTTCATCAAATTGCTTCTGATCTTACTGGGCTCTTGGAATTTCTGTGCATAAAAAAATGACTGTAAGTCTGTTTTCCATTCCTCTTTTATTTTCTCTGGCTGACAAAATGCAAACAGAGCACACAGGTTATTTACAGCAGAAGGAGAAAAGCAACACCATTAACTGATCTAAAGCTAATAAACCCAAAGCTTGATTAGAGCCACACAATCTTGTGTCAACAACCTGGTGGCAGAATGGCTACAAAACCATTCTGGCTGTTATCATCAGAGAAAAATCCAGGAATCTAGGAATAGTAATTATTTTTTTATCTGGTATAATTTTAGCTGCTATAAGAAAATGATCCAGTAAAAACAACTGGAAAAACAATCTTGGAATGTAGCATGAACAGATGAACACGAGCTTTTTCCTCTCTCTGGGTGAGAAAAAACTGTAGCATGAGCTCCAGAGAGAAAACGCAAATGCATTTTCATCTGTACTTATTTTTAGTCATAGCATGTTGATGTATGATCGTATGGTAACAGCCTGCTAAATGAAATGATTTTCACAGCTTAGATGAGCAAATGTGAAATACTATACTACCCACTGCTGTCAGCCACCCACCCCTGTGTATGGCCAAGTAAGACCGTAGCAAATAATTATCTTTTTTTGCAGCCAATACAGCAATTTGTGAATGAGTGTAGTGTGCTGAGGCCTCCAACAGGCAGCAGCATAACATGATGTACAGAACATGTCTGTTCAAGCTGCATATCTGCTTTCAGTATTCATTTGGACACAGCAAAGGGATGCACACATGTAGTTTTGTCCCTTTTCGTGCAGTAATGTCTTCCAGACCACTGTAAACAACTGTCAACTGCCCAATAAAGTGCTGTTATACCACAAATGCTGCAGATACACCTTCCGCTGAGAGCGAGCTTCATCCCCAAAATAGCTGTCAGAGACCCAAAATTGCCAATCTAAGTAGCTCAAGCGAAGAATCCAGCACTTTTAGGGGCGTGCCAGCCAAGCGATGAAGCTGACAGATCTGTTTCCCCATGTGATGACAATGCGGACAACAATATATAGTACACAATGCCTCTCCCAACGCAGACGTCACAGTATTAAAGCATATGTGATCGCTTTTCAGAGGATTGCTGACCAGGTGTATTCATTCAAAACTTTTCATTTTCATTGGTAGATAATGATGGAAGGTAATCAGTGATAATATCCCAAACCAATGTGTTATTAGAAGAGAAAGTAAAATAATTATTTGAGTTCATCCAAATGACACATGTAAAAAGGATTATATGTTTTTTTTTATTACTGTTGTTTTCTAAGTACACAGATAGTTTTTTTGTTTTTTTTTTTTGGAAACATCCACTTTTTTGAAAGTCTTGGGATTGCTGCAGTGCAATGAAGGTTAATGGAATTTTGTCTGTGCTTATCAAAGCAGTGAAAAGATATTTTCTTCCCAAAACAACAATATTCTGGTTTTATATCCCAGCACATAAAACCAAAACTACACTCTGGATAATCCACTCATCTTTCTGGGACAGTAATGACTATTTCTTTGGTTAAAAACTATTTCAAGAGAAAACTGTCTTAAGCGAGGATTATATTGAGTGACCAGGGACATTATCTTTGGAAAAACACATTGTTGTTGAGCATCTGGCAACTTTCTAAGACTTGAGCATCACAAACATAGCTGCTTCTATTTTATTAGAGAAACAGAACGAATTTCACAAATCAATAAATATATGAAAAATTGGCTGCATAAAGACAAACCCATCGAAACAACTCTCCACCGCCAGATAACTTAAAGGATGGGAGTTTCTGGTAGAACACTTTTTTCCAACTATACACTACAAGACATCACCTTGTGAACTGATCGGGCATTAGAAACAGATATCTGACCTGGCACCAGATGGGTACACACACAGGGAGGACAGCTGGACGGATCAATATGGCTGCTCAGAATGAGAAAAACTGGGCTTTTAATACAGATTGTGCTTCTACATGGATGTCTACTCAAAAAGCTCCCAGTTTTAGCTTTATCGTAGCTGGAATCAGAGCCAAGAGTTGTCTCTAATCATCATATTAAATACTTAGCACTGTGCTGCCCTTCAGGTGCAAGAAAAATTAGGATAAAACTGACTGAATTAACTCTGTTTACAGGTAAAAATCAAACTTCTATGAACATCTAGGGCTAAATACAAAAAATAAGAGCATCAGGTCACATAATAAACACGTACAATCAATTTATCGGGGTGCATACTGAACTTCGATGAAGATTACATATTTGTGATTAAAGATGGATGATGGGAGAGGGCTGAGAATTATGGTACCCTCATTATTCTCTGTGATCAGTCTCGGTGTAGACATACGAGCACTTGTCTCAACATGAAAAAGGACAAACCAGGATCAAAGTAGAATGAACAGAGAGAGAGAAGAATAAAACAACCTGCAAAGTTAAGACAGGATGTATTGCAAACGTTTTAATGAGTCTGCTCTTAATTAGTGCAACAGGAAATCAATGGTTACCCCAAATCCTTGTCATTAACAAACGAGCAGACAGATAACCCGTGGGATCTGTGCCGAATAACCGCTGTTTTGTTCTCTCTTTTTGTCCCTCCCTCTTCTTCTTCTTCTCTGTCTTGTGTTGGAGCTGAGGACCAGGAGGAGTGTGAAATTGTGTATAAAATTGAGCCTACACCTAAGCGTCTGGTTTCCTGCCAAGCAAAGCAGAGGATTGATATTTTTTAGATATTTTTTTATATTGAGATTTGTATTGGCTGTAGATAAGAAGAAAATAAATAATGTACCTGAGACATGTGGAAGGGAACTATCGAAAATATGGTGAAGTATACTTATGTTTCAGAATAAAAGACAAACAAACAAACAAAATAAAAAACGGCCATTCTATTGTAATTTATGCTCCCAACAAAGGAACTATGGATCCTTATTTAACCACAGTTAAATTAAAACTCACCAAAGATTTTTTTAAAAAGAAAAAAAAAAAGCTTGAGGACCCTGGTGTTTGTGAATACAGTCTGAAGTACCTATTCACTGTCACTTTAACACATTCTCAGGAGCATCAGTTCGAGCTGTTTTTCTGTTACTGTCCTTAAATATAGATCTTACCTTGATGCTTAAATAATTATATGCTCTTAAAGGGGCCATTTGAAACAACGCCAATTTCATCCTGTCTCTGTCAGCTCTTTCCTTGTGGTGAAGTTAGCATGCTTAACAGCTAGCCAGTCATGCAGTTATTCGACTCCAATGTGCCCTGGATGTGTAGTACTGCTCACAGGGCACATTATAAAATGGTGTTGGTTCAAAACAAAAAAAGTCTTGTAATATATGTCTTATACCAGCGTTGCAACAGCAACATTTACTGTCTCTAAACCTAGCTGTGCAGCAGAGAACACCAGGCCCACTTGCGATCGAGTAACATATCCAGTTTGCATACATTGGTTTATATTTGCATGCATTCTTACTTTATCAAGCATATGGCACAAGGACAGCTCATAAAATAGATAAAATGGTCAAAAGTTTTTATGGTGGCATTTAAGCTGCATTGATTTCAGCATGTCAATCGTACATTCAAAAACATGCGACATTCAACCTTGAAAGTGTCTGTTAAGTACCAGTAACTGTGCTGAGCTGCATGTCTAATCATGTGAGCATGGCTGAGTGATGTATGTATGTAAAATTGCCACTATCAGAACAGTTATTATAAAACTTCAAAAATGTCTGTCATATCTCTGTATGGTAGCAACGCACGTCACTTGCCTTCCAATTACTTTACGACCTCTTGGTCATAAATAGAAATGTAACAGCTTCGGTGCTATTTGCTATCGAAACATTCATATTTGCAATAATGTATCAAGTTAGGGGAAGGTTTTAAAGCATTTGTTCCCTGAGAATCTCATTCATACTAAGCTGGAATAGTATGATAGTATTCACAGTGCTTTGCTTTTTCTACATTTTGTTATGTTGCAGCCTTATTTTAATAGATTAAATTAATTTCTTTCCTCAAAATTGTACACACAACAATCCATAATGACGATGTGAAAAAAAGTATTTTGGAGTTTTTTTTCAAAGCAAAAATAAAAATACTAAGAAATCACATGTACATAAGTATTCACAGTCTTTGCCATGAAGCTCAAAATTGAGCTCAGGCGCATCCTGTTTCCATTGATCATTGTTAAGATGTTTCTGCAGCTTAATTGGAATCCACCTGTGGTAAATTCAGTTGATTGGACATGCTTAGCTATGTAAGGTTCCACAGTTGACAGTGCATGTCAGAGCATATCTAAACTGAATGATTATGGGGGGGGGGGGGGGGGGTCTTAGTCAGGGAGAGCTCCAGAGTTCCTCTGTGGAGTGAGGCAAACCTTCCAGAAGGACAAACACCTCTTCAGCAATCCACCAATCAGACCTTTATGGTGGAGTGGCCAGGCGGAAGCCACTCCTTAGTAAAAGGAACATGGTGACCCATCTGGATGGTGCCAAAAAGCACCTGAAGGACTCTCAGACCATGAGATAACAAAATTCTGGTGGAAAAGCATGGTGGTGGCAGCATCATGTAGTGGGGAGGTTTTTCAGCGGCAGGAGCTAGTCAGGATAGATGTACAGAGACATCCTGGATGAAAACCTGCTCCAGATAGCCAAGACATCAAAGGAGTGGCTTCAGGACAACTTTGTGAATGTCCCTGAGTGCCCAGCCAGAGCCCAGACTTGAATCTGATTGAACATCTCTGGAGAGATCTGAAAATGGCTCTGCACCTATGCTTCCCATCCAACCTGATGGAGCTTGAGAGGTGCTGCAAAGAGGAATTGGCGAAACTGCCCAAAGATAGGTGTGCCAAGCGTGTGGCATCACACTGAAAAAGACTTGAGGCTGGAATTGCTGCCAAAGGTGCATCAACAAAGTATTGAGCAAAGGCTGTGAATGCTTATGTATGTGTGATTTCATTAATTAATTAATTTAATTAATTAGCAAAAAACTCAAACTTTTTTCATGTTGTCATTGTGGGGAAAAATGAATTGAATCCATTTTAGAATAAGCTATAACAAAATGTGGAAAAAGTGAAGCGCTGTGAATACTTTGTGGATGCATTATATCTAACTTAATCAATTCAGGAAATCTGTGAAAATGCCCAGCCTCATTATAATTTCCTGTCATGTGACAGGAAATTATAACATTCACAACATTCACAAGCACCCCTCCTAGGCAGGAAATAACATTCAGTGCAGACAAAACCAAGAAATAGTCCCTGACAATCTTCATCCACAGCACCATCCTTGGATGTTGATTTATTCTGTCGCATTTTCAATACCACTTGTAAATACTACTAGTGAGCAGGTTCACAAGACCTACTCATGCTATTCGTTAATCACACACAACATAGGTGACAAAATGGCATTGCTCATACTCAAATCACAGACAAAGCTAACACAAAATACAGTTCCCAGCCAAATTATTACAACTGAGTTAAACTGCCATTTACTAGCTTTTAACTTTTACCTGCTCCTGATGATGAATAGATAAAACGTGCTCCTGTCTTTGTCTACACAACATGTATTTTCTCATCAAAGTCACCTCTGAGGATTCACCCTACCATTGTGGGATACGTAACTAACTGCTCACACCCCTTGTTATGTATAACGCTCACATTCTGAGACAGGGGAAGACATCGACGTGCCCCCCCCATGAGTGAGAAAATCATCTTAACTTTTTATTTTTTTATTTTAAGGACATTAAAGCAGCAAAGAAAACTGCATCACTTTATGGGAGTGCTTTGAAGATTAAAGTTGTCTCATTCGGCATTATAGTAGGTACTGCCATGCTCAGAGACAGCATCATTTATTTCCATCGGGATCTGTCAGTGTCAGTTGCAGGCAGAATATGGCCTCTGTTTGTGAAGGCTTTGACTCGCCGAGCGCTTGATTGGAACGCACAAGTTTTAAAAGAGGGACAAGCCCTCTGACTTTGATGGATTTCTGAGCAATATTAGTCAGTGAGCACATATCCCCCTAAGCTGTGGTGGAACTGATCGAGGTTGACCAAATAATCTGCCAATTCCCTCGCAGGAAATGCAGAGACGACAAAAAAGGTCTAAGTCTCTCAAGCCCTCATCCCTGAGAGCTAGATCAGCAGTTGTGTCAAAAAAAAACCTCCCATTCAGAGCACAAGATTTCAACTTAAGAGGAGGTGGTGAGAGAACTTGCAATTTCATGGTTTCACTTTAAATTCATGCTTAATCAAACAATCATTTATTGGATCACAGAGTGAGCATTGGTGGAGTTTTTATTACATATTTAAAAAAACTGAAAAAAAAAAATCACAGCTTTGGTTTTGTAATGCAGCTTGAAATTAACTGTTACATCAATTCCTGAAACCTCATTTATTATGCAGATATTGCGCCAATACCTGGGACAGAACATTTTAATGTTTTTCTCTTTGGAATTCGTGTCAAGTGCTGGCCTTGAAACTCCCAGAGCTCAAGGGATTCTCAAGTGTAGTCAATAAGGTGTATAAAGTTGAGGTCTCCCTAGGTCATGCAAGAGCATCATATGAAACCTGAGCACTTGGCCTCCACTTCACAAACAAGTTCTCCCCACTTCAAACGGGCGTCAACGTTACCTAAAATTTTCTTCTCTTCTCGTTTCCAATAGCCAACACTGCTAATGGCCAGCGGCTCTCCACATCTCCTCTCTCCACCTGGCAGTAGCAGGGAGTTCACAGCCACAGCCAAAGGTAGTCTGAACCATGACGACGCACAACACAGCATTGGGCAGTTTAACATTAACCTAAAAAAAATTAGTTAGTCATTTCCATTGTTTTGACAATTTCCCCTGGAATTGTGCAAGAGCCTTTTTTTTTTTTCAGATTTTACTCTATTTTTTCCTTGTTGATTTCCTTCAGAATCTCACTGCTGCCTACAGTTTCCACAATGTTCAACAAAGTGTGTTCAGGAACTTGCAAAAGAACATGAACTGAATAAATATCCTTTGACATGAATAATACAAACAAAATGAGATCAACTACAGAGTTTTTTCATGATGAAAAGTGGTTTTAAACTCTCAATTTTTGCACTATAATTTATCTTGCATGATATGAATCTGCATCTTTGTGGGTACAGAACAAGAAAATCTTATTTCACAACACTTACAGCACAAGTTCACGTTGTGTGTATATATATATATATATATATATATATATATATATATATTACATAGAATGCTTTATGCATAATTTGGTTTGTTTATTATTATATATTTCATGAACCCGAGACTTCATTTTCTGAGTCTGTGGGGAGTTTCAGAAAGTGGTTGCACAAAGTCATGAAAAAAAGATGGGCTTCATATTTTCTCCAAATTGAAATGATGCTTCTGTGGAGGTGTGGAGACGTAAAAAGTTGAAGCAAACTTGTGCAGAGTGGTGTGTTCTGGGTAAATGGCAGAAGCTTGCGGAGAAGCCAGTGCACACACCTGTCAAGTGTCAGCGATAACTAGTGCAGGAAAACTAACCAGCAAACTGCTCAGCTTATCCTCCAACAGAAGTTTCTCTTTCTGTCAGGGTCAAGTTGGATGTTTCACTAACAGGACTGCCACAACTGATCCTCGAGTGGACCACTACCAACCCAGGTGAAAATTACAGTAACAATACAGTAAGTGAAATTAGGAAAAGACAGAATTCATTATTTAATTATAATATTCATTCTTTTGTTTTTATTTAGTTATATCGGCAAAAAGTTAAGAATCCTATGACATTTGAATGCACCGCCAGTTCACACGAGCCTCTAACAGCCAATCAGGAGGTGAAGTTGAGGCTCGTTGTGTTTTCCCGCCCTCTTAGACTGCGGACCCGGAAGTGAATGAAGCTACTTGTTAGAAAGCGGAAAGCAGAGAAATCACCGAGAGTACCTGTGAAGGCAGCTAGCTAGCTGGCAGGCCGACTTCCTGTCCTCCATCTTGTGAGCGGAAGTAAAAACCGGGCCCGGTTTTGATCGTAGACCAACTCGGTGAGTAATGTGTTTATTTTAGCTGATCTGAAGTTATTTATTGGCTGCTGCTAAATGTCATAAACCATTGTGGCCATATTAAAATGTGTTGGGATGAACTGAGGGGAAGAATTGCATGTAATTCTAGTCCATGCGGTTCATCATGTTTGTATTTTGTGGTATTTTTGGTTTGCTTTTCAAAGAGAAATGACTTGATATCATATATTTCATGATGATTACAGTGAATTTGTATTTAATTTTGTTATGTACGTTTGTGAAGGAATATATTTATTTTCAATTGTGAATTAGAGGTGGAGCAGAGGATAATATTTGGTGCAGCTTCTCCGTCGTACTGGTCTTTAGTGCAGAGAGAGTAATGAAGCATGTTTTTCATATCAAACAACATATATTTCACATGTTGTTTCCTCCATTTTATTTGTAATTTGTGCCAAATTTTAGGTGTAATGAGCTATATTTTATTTCACTAATGTTAATGGTTGATAACTGAATGAATACTGTAGAATGTGTTTGAGAGTTCCTGAGTGCTTGGTTCACATAATTGAACTTGATAATCTTGAGTGTTGTACAACTAAATTGAAATACGGAGTTTGCACTGTCTGAGTGGGTTTCCTCCTACCATCCAAAAACATGCACGTCTAGGTTAACTGGTGACTTTAAATTGACTGTAGGCGTGAATGCAAGCGTGAGTGGTTGTTCATCTCTGTTTGTCTTTGTGTGTGGCCCTGTGACTGGCAACCTGTCAAGGGTGTACCTCGCCCTTTGTCCGATGTGAGCTGAGATTGGCTCCAGCAGCTCCGTGAACCGAAAACGGAGAAAGCGGTAGACGATGGTTGTTACCTTTTGACACTGAAGCCTCGAATGATTCCTCTTAGAATAGAATGTGATAAATACATGTGACCTTGTATTTAGGTTAGGTTTTTTAGAGTGGACGGAGATGTTTAGAGCCAATGGAGATCCAAGGAAATTGGTTACACACAGGAAACTAAAAAAATGTCCCTTCAGTCGTGTTGTTGCCCATATTGTTAGGGGCGCCTTTGTTTTTGCTGTCCCAACACAGAATAAAAGAGCTTTCAAAGGGACACATACAGTATTTGATGACTCCAATTCATCCAAAGGTGCTAAATATGTTAGAAAGAAAATTTAATTTCTGTCAGAAAGATTGAGCTCCACCTTTAAATGGGTGTATCTATTTTTTAGGGTGTTTTAGGATGTATCTAACCCTAACCCTAACCCTTCCCTTCATGATCCAGTGCAAGTCTTCAGCTTCCTGCCTGGTACTTGTACTAGTGCCCACATGCTTGTGCATGCATGCACAGACTATACGGGAGCAAAGCGCATATATTTGCTTCCTGCTCATTTGCCAGAGGAGCAGACACAGACACAAATGCCTCCACTTGTCTGTCTGCCACCCCACTTCCCCACTTTAGCCCATGTGTTGGGCCCCTTTCCTCCACCACCCTCATTGTACAGCCAATTTGAACAGCAAGTGCAGGCTGGGCAGCCATCCAGGAGCTTTTCAAAAGCAGCTAAATATTCATCTTCATTAGGGGTATTACCACCCCCGCTTTGTCCAGAGCTGGGGCCTTTTAACAAGGAGCAAGTGGCTCAAATTGGGGGAGTATGTGTGTTTCTCTCTCTCTCTGTAAGTGTGTGTGCGTGCGTGTGTGTGAGTACATGTGGGGTCGGGGTTTGGTGGGAGGTATACACCAATTTTTTCCTTCTTATTCTTATTCTATTTTTTTGCTCCTGAGGCAGCATGGGCACTCTTGCCCTTGTCAACATATTTTTAGCATTTCCCTGGTCCTGTTGTTTTGACACTGTGGGGAGATCTGGGCTGCAAATAGGTTTGGAGCCGGTGCCATTGATTTGTCACTGCCTGTTGAATAACAACTGAGCAGAAAACTGAATTGTAAAGAGTTGACAAATCCCTTTTCAGGACAGATAAATTGTAATTCTACATTTTGTATTACTAAATTGAAATACCACACATTAAAATAAAACAACAAACTGCTTCACATGAAAGGCATTAATGTGGACTATACCACATTTTTTGGTTATTTCTCAGTTTGCTGTTGCCTTGCTTCATGAGTCTCTCACTTCAGACAGACATGGAAATCTGTATTAAAAGACATTTTGACTAGTTTTCCAGCTGATGCAATCAAATGATATTCCAATGTGTTATATCTGGTGCAAAAGAGACACACTGAATACCTGCACTGACAGACATATAAAAGCGCAATATTTTTTTCCGTTCCTGCAATGACAAATACCTGAGATAACCCTGTTGTAAAGTATAGCTGTGAACATTCAGCATTTTTTCCGCATTGATGGAAAGAACTATTTGTGGATGTGGAAACTTGAGAGCCTACTGCATTTCTTGCCAAACCACAAGTTGATGTGGACGTTGCCACAAAAGTGTGTTGTGTGGTGTTTTTTTTTTTTATTTATTGACAATGCAATAGATGGAAAACACTTGCTGTGATGTTAGTGACTGAGATTGAGGTGCATGAGTTGATAGTGTCACTTGACAGTTTGTTAAAGCCCCCCCCCCCTCGCCCCAATCCTCAAACAAAAGCTTAGTAGCTGCAGCTATAGAGGCTTGTCAAATATTGAATTTCACAGCAGCAGCAAGGCTACTGACTCCACTCCACAGGGTTAGGGTCTGACTAGGACGCCTCATGGGCTCTTGAATGGATCTGCAAAGTGGATTAATTTAAGAGGATGGATGGATAGGGATCACTGATTCAGACCAAATCTTGCCCAGACCCTACCTTTAACGACTTTTAAAGCAACTCATCCAGAATGGATCTGGATCCCTTAGGGTTCCAGATCCAAAATGGTTCATCTTATTTAACATGCAATTAAACAGCACCTCAACTGCTTTTTAAGCGCTTGAATACTTACTATAACCAGCCCACATTTATTAATACTAAAATATTCATACAGTCAAATATTCATACGAGGAAAAAAAAATCCAACTTAACCATTAAGCACCCACCTGCGATCCTCCAGTTAAATGCTTTTCTTGTGCAGCAGTAATTCAACTTAGCTACAGTTGTAAGGGAACCATCAGTTGAGTATTGATTTGGGGTCAAATAACAGTTATACTAGGCAACATAAATGCATACCGATTTCAATTCTTTATTTGAGGGGGAAAAAAAAGCGGTCATTACTAGTTATAAATGGGTATTGCCATATGCATAATTGCCATGGAGGACTGGGAGAAAAAGAGAAATTTGATCCCGCAAAAAACTGATCTATTAATACACATTCAGGCTCACGTGTTATTGTCTGGGTCTGCACCCATATACTCTATTTCCATCAGACGGGCTTATTCTCATCATCAGAGGAGGGTTATTTGTCTCCATCTTCAAGATTCTCTTGAGGACTAATCACCCCTCCTGACACCTGAACATGCCTAACTAGTACTTACTGAGACTTTTCTATTTGATCTTCTAGCACTAATTGCACTTGATGGTCTGCTGTTGTCCCTCACCTGTGAGGAATAAGAATCTCTGTAAGTAGTATACTGAAAAAGAAAGAGCAGGAGATACTGTTTGCATGCATGTGTATCTTACAGTAAAAAAAAGCAACTTGGGCAAAAGAGACAGATGCAATGCAGGTTGTTCATTTATGAGTTGAAGAATAGACTTTCCCAAAAGTCTGAGTGAAGATTTATCACTGAAAAAAATCAGTGTATGAAAATGTGTGAATTTATGAATAATCATAGGAATTCTATTTTTTAGAACACATTCAAAGCCATGCAGATACTATGCGCACCAGAATACTTGTTATTGTGAACTAACAGCAAGCTGATCTTTTTGGGTAGAGAATCTGACAATGGCACGCCCCCGGGAGCTTTCCCTGTGTGCTGCTAGGTCCATCCATTGTACTGCACGCTCTAGGATGTCATCATCAGTGACAGCACAGGAGACAGGATTGTTTCATTTCATGAACTGCACCCAGTTTGTATGATTTAGTAAGAAACACAACTGTTTGTCTAAAAACTGAAATCCAACATTTAAAGGAGAAAGAATTCATTTTTGAGAATGTGATTTCATTTGTTGAGATAGATATTCTAAATAATATATATATAATATCCTAGAGAAATACTTTGGATTTGAATTCAGTATTTCATGGGTATTAAAGCTGAGTATAACTATGGGATCTATTGTAGAATTTAATTTCAAATTAATCTGTGATGAGCTGAAAGCAAATCAAACCACTTCTGTCACCTGCAGTTGACAATTCTCAGGATCTACAATCCAGTCTCAAACGTCATCATCTTCCCCAATAAATCACAATGAAAAGTTTCCAAACATTAATAAACAAGATAATGCTGATTAAAAAATAAATTGTGGGCATTCTGTTTTTGCAAATTTCAACCCACCTACAAATCAGACAAAGACTGCCCCTCCTTCTATTTCCAAAATTTGCTGTTTTATAGAGCTCTCAGATATCTTTAACTTATATTCTGACCAGACATATACATAGAGACAACTATTTTGAGGGGAATTTGAACCATATTCCCCTCTTTTGAAAGTCCTTGATATTTGCTTTATTATCACCAAGCATGCTGCCATATTGCTTTTTTCCCCTGTAGAATTCTCTTTCAGGAAATGTAGTCCATTGTTGAAATGCACCGTGTTTTCAAAGTCACTGTGTTAAAAAAAAAAATGTGATCTCTATCTTGATCAAAATAGTCATGATGATTCTTGTCATGATTGTGCAGCTCTATTGTGCAGGTTTGTTCAAAGGCTGATAATATGAACTTCTGCAGAGGAAGAATATTAGAATATATAATTCATTTCTCGTCTGCTTTTGACTCACTAGGGCGGATTTCTCTACTGCCTGGATTTCAAATTATTGTCTAACATGTTACACGTTCACATTTCATTTATCTGCTATCATCGCAAACCTGCGCTGATGTTTCTAATTGTTAAGATAAATTATTGCATTTCTCAAGCCCAGTATTTGCGCTTCAGAATCAGAAAATGTAATTTATCATTTATGTCTCAATGTTTACAATACAAATAAGACACTGAACAAACTTAGAAAAGAAAGAAATCTATTAATTCTGCACTGTACCGATATAGCTCGGTGTGCTGTTTATGGGTTGTACAATAAAGACAAGACTTTTGTTAACAAAAAGGAATTATTGAAAGGTTCAGTGTGCAGGCAGTGATATCAGTGCTTTGTGCCTAAAAGAGCTGATATAAATAATAAAGTCAAATTTACTTGAATTTCACAATACAATTTTTTTTTTTAAGAAAAAAAAAAAAAAAAAGCACAGAATTGACAGCATTTGTACAGAACAAGATTTATTAAAATTATTGCGTAACAAGGGAAATGTATTTTGATATCAGTCTATCATGGGTTGATTTGTTTAAGCAATATATATATTTTTCTTTTTCCCAGTAACTCTTCTGTCGTAGCAAATCCTAGCACGCTCTGCCCTGCTTCACCACATTTCCCTCACCTGAGTCTTTCCACTTTCTTCCACAGCATACCCTCATCTTCCTCAGCGGTCTCACCTTATGTACAGCTCTCTTTTTTACATGCTCCTTGTCAGATTGTCAAGCCACATCCCTAGCTCTTGTCCTGCCTTTTTGGGTTTTCCAAAGGCTTCTCCATCTCTAGCTGGAGGCCTGTTTTTGAACTCCCTGTTTTAGTTTAGTTAATCCTTTGTTTTATACCTGGTTCATTGATTTGTGCTCCGAATAAATTTGAGCACTTCTGAGTTTTTGCTTTTACCATCTTTCAGAGCTGTCCAAAAGTTATCTCAATAAAGTTTATTTGGGACAAAATATCCATATCTCCATAAACAATTCAGACACTCATTTTCCATTTTTTTCCATTTTTCATTTTCCAGTCTGATCTAGACTCCCCTTTGTTTTTCTCTCTGCCCTGTCCACCCTTTTTTGTCACTTCTGTGATTTGGCTCATAGGCCACACATTAGCTGCACCATTGTTGCTAATTAAGTAGAACAGGCTTAATTGAGAAGAGAAAAAACAAACATCATCAATCACAAGAAAATAACTTTCTCTTCTGAAAGAATTATGCAATTAGTCAAATACCTTCTGAAGCCAAGATTATTAATCGATAACTGGTGCGGCAGATCGACAACAAACATAAGGAAATTTGGTCCAATCAGTCTGATTAGTCTGAGTTGTACTGTGATGATCTAGCTCCTCTTGTATGAAACAGTTGACTCGTTTGTATTCCAATTTCATTTCAATCTTCATAGTGCAATCTTGTATAGCTAGATTAGCTAAACTGTATAACATGTAGTCGTACTTGGTCAATTATTTTATAGTTGTAGCGATGCAATTTTTGTCATAGTCTGACTTTGATCAACAACATCCAGTCAAAACTAAGGTGCTCCACCTCTTCATTTTTAACTTCTATTATTAGAAGAGCTGCTGTCAATTCAACCACCCACATTTCTGAACAGGCTCTGAAACTTCAACACACTTGAGCGTAACTGACATTATTAGTCAGAGTTGAATAGTTGAGTGAAGGACAAAGGCACACCCACTCGGTCACTGTCTTCGACGATGTTATGTGTGGAACGAATGTGATTTCCAATTCTAAAACTTTATCACCAGTTGAATCTTGAGAGTCCACTTATTGCTGGTCACCTCATTGTCACCATAACTGACAATACAGTGTTGTTTTGTTTCAGTTGTTCTCTGTCAACTTAAGCTTAATTTGGGCCTTAGAGGGAAATTTTGATTCAAATGAGCTTTTCAGCTAATCCAGTAACTATGTTATCGTAATTCATCTGCCAGATGGAGTAAAGCATGTAGGCTATGCTATAAACAATGTGATCTTGGCCATTTATATATCAATTTAAGTAAATAAGGGGTGAGTGTCCTGTGTGAGGTAGAATAGAGAAGGGTTTTGTCTTAAATAATTCCCTACTCCCTTTTGCAATTCACTATAAATGGATTTGTCGTGCTTTCTGCAGTATTGTGGCAATTGTAAATTATATAGTGGGCTACAAGTATCCCACAATATACCTTTTTTAGAAGTAGCTTACAAAAAAAAAAAAAAAAAACACTACCTGAGTAGCATCTCAGGTTTCTCTGTTTGTCAATTTTGCTCATGAGCAGTCTGTATGGTCTTCTACATAGAACTGCCTCAATAGTGAACGAGTGGGGAATTTCAGACAAATGGCAATAGCTAAAATTTGTTGTACATTTCGCTGTCAAGAATGATACAGAATATTAGAAGGTCCTGATCCTGATCAATTCAGTCACACCCAGCGATCTGGTCTTTCAGACAAAATACACAGTAGGAATACAGCAATGTGTTTGCTTTTCTGAAATTCTGACAGCCACGTCTGCAGGTACTCAGTAATCTATCAGAGCCAGATGTGTTGTTAATGTGCTGCCTTAGGTGCCAAACTACACCTAATCAAACCAAATGCATATAATCTAGAAGGAGTCGTGCTGTTAATGTATAGTCTCTGTGGGTACATCATGTGCCTGTTCATGCATCTGTAATCTTTTTTTAAAATCACATCTTCTGACAAACCAGTAGTGGTTTTCTTCATCAAAGCATCAAACTCTCACTGTTTCTTGTTTTCCAAATTAGAAGAAAGGCCCTCCTCTGCTTTCGAGAAGAGACAATAATGACAGAGACATAGCGAGCATTTCCACTGGGAGTGCATCAAGACACTCACATCTTCCACTCCGCTTCCTAAAATCTGCCAGAGACAGGTAAACGCAAGGTGCCTGTGGCGCAAATCAGGTATGCTCTGCTGCAGTCATCAGGAACTATTTCATGAAAAGAGTACACCTCATTGCCTGAAATGCCTCTTGTCCAATCATCAAACCATTTCAAATGTAGCATCAACAGTAAACTGTGCTGTTAAATGATAAAAGCAGTCAAATAAAGTGTGTTGTTGCTGAGCCATAGTGCGGGGGGAAAAAAAAAAAAAAAGGGTTATATAGTATGTAAACTAGAGATGTATACAGTGGACACACCTTCTCATTCAAATGAATAGGAAAGTGTGTCCAAACTTTTGGCCTGTACTCTGTCTCCATCACTAAGGTCGATTTGATATGCATCATACACTGCCACCGATACAATATAATTGCGATACACTGAAACCCCCTGTTGATACGATACGATGCGATGCAAATCAATCCTGTTCACGATACGGTTCATCGTGCTGCTAACATACTTGATAGCCCCTCTGCATTGTTTGCAGAATGTGTGCATCTTGTCAAGTTGACCTCCTTGCTTGAAAAACCTCAAATATTGCCACACGTTTGATTTGTGTCTTTTTTGGTGCATAAATTATCTTGTCGTTGCTAATGTGGTTCTCGTTTTCCTCCATCTTTGTTGTGTACAACTTCTGCGTGCTTGCATTAGTTCCTGTTGATGCGATAGTGAATTTACGTTGCCTCGAAAACACAATAGGGCAGGGATTATATCCGATGCACCCTGGATCTACTGGTGCAGTTGCATCACAAACGCTTGTATCGAACCACCGATATAGATCGGTGAATCACGCCATCCCTAATGTAAACGAGTAGAGAAGGTGTTTTTAGAGTATTGTTGATCTCAGGGTCATCTCATAGAACCGAAGGGCAAAGAGCCTCATGAACTGAGCAGAGGTTCACGCAGGCATTCAAAGAGTCCGGGCTATTTCTTAGTTATTGCAGTATGCGTATAAATTTGACTCCTGCGTCAGAACAAATGGAGAACTTCTCCAAACCACAAGGCTTCACATGGAGACATTTTCTGCCAATTACATCATTTATTTCTCTCAGTTCTAAGTCTAAAAGGGTTTTGCCTTCTTTTTTTTTCCCTCTGCTTTTCCCCGATGCTTGTCAGATTGTGCCTTGTGTCTATCCCCAAGCCCTTCCAACAAGGCACTATAAAATATACATTATAGCTTTGTATAGAATTTGCCTTACTTCCCTCGCAATTATGCGTGACTCGTCACAGTGTTTTATTGATACATGAGCCAGGCTTGATTCTGCTGAGCCTGTGCTGGATGTGCGTCACAATTAGAGGTGAATAGAGAGAGAGGGAAAAAAATTCAGACAGACCTGCAGCTAATGATGTAGGTTATATCTAGCTAGGTTAGTTTATGTCAGCAAGGAAAATTTTTTTTTCTGATGGCCTTATGGGATCACCTGCATGAAATGGATAATTCATAAGAAGTAAAGGAATATAAAGCAGGTTAGAATGGCTGCAGGTTATCAAACCATAAGTCTTTGTTGGCTTAACACTTGAAATCATTTGCTCAAAGTCAAAGTGTTTACCTGAAAGATTCAGAGACCTTTGGCAACGGCGGAATATTAATGCCTTTCAGAATTACTTGCCAAAATAGATCAGCATTTGTTGGGCCCAATTTTCGTCCAACTAAGACTTTGCCGCCTCAAAGGGAATTTTCTACTGCTCGGTGAGCAGCCTTTTTCTACAAAAGTATGATAGAAATTGTCTATGACAACCGCCACTCAAACTGAGCGGCCCATAACGACAAGAGAGCCAAGAACAGGCTTAATACTATTTATAAATCTCTAAAATGGCAGGGTTTGCAGGAAAGTGGAGGAATAAGGGATGGAGGGTAGGAGGTGGAATGTGGGTTCTTTTTTTTTTTTTTTTCTTGCCCACCCCAAAGCTTCTTATGACCTTCGTGTTCTTCCAGTCTAAACATAGACCCACTCCAAATACAACGGATCCTTCCAAGCCAATGCATCCCTGTTTAAGGGATGCATTTTAAATGCTGTCACACTGCAATGCTGCCCTTTGTATTTAATGAAAATAATCTTAAATTAGTTTTTCTATAAATATAAAGTGTCGATTTCACATAGTTTTGATATTGGGTCCCGATCTCTATACAAGCATAAACGTTTTCTCAGTTTCTGCACAGTGTGTTCATTAATTGTCCAAATGAAATACTCCTAATCCCAAAAATAGTTTTATCCTCCTCACCATAATTTCAACTCTTGACTCTAAGGCTCCTTACTTTTCCAAGAGCACAGCAAGTGCTCAGTCCTACAACATCCAGTTCTAAGAAGTCCCAAAGGATTAGCCAGATTATTGAATCACGGCTTTAGATAATACCATCAGTTACAGTTTACTTCTGAGAACAGATGTAAAAAACGGGCAATATGGCAATGTTGTGAATGTGCTAATGATAGCAGCAGATTTTTCCTCCAAATAAGCAGATGCGGTGAAGTTTAAACAGCTGTCAAATATGATGAGCGTGACACAAGCGCCTGCATTGGAAACTGTGGGACTTTTTCCTGTGATATAGCAGACTACACACCAGCTCAATGTGCCAGATGACAGATCACGCTATCTGGGAAACACCTGGCTCCTCTCTTTGAGAGGAGATTTAGGGTGCAGAGGTATTATTGTTTCATCATATACTCTACATACAGTTGAATTAAGTATAATAATTAAAACATTCTGAAAAAAATGATGATGACAAAGACATCAAACCTGTAGCTTTATGTAGTCACTGTATAGGTACTTTAAACTAGAAAATAAAGATTTTCTTTTTTCATGATCATAAGGCCAGGATATAACATGCACGGGCTGATCATTGATGTTATTTGCTGCAATCTCCAGATGTGTCATGACAATGCAATCTCGTTTAAGGGTTACTTCCCTCACATCTGGAAACAACATAATTTATCACCTAGTGTTTATGGTGTCCAATGTACTTATGCAGACAATTTTGGTTTTCTGTGCTGAGATCTTGTCTTTGAGATTTATGCCTCCGCAGCAAAACAATGAGGTGACTGCACTTTTATTTGCAGTGCTCAAAGCCTCACAAAATTACATTTGAAAGAATCAACTGCAGTGTTCTCCTCAAAACTGCACACCACTGATCCACAGAGGAAAACAGTTGATGATTTTAGTTGGAACTACTTTTTCCCAATCCTCCATACATATCCAGCTTTCAGTAAAGATTTATCTTCACTGGTGACATGGACATACAATATATGACATTGTTGTTTTGCAACTGGTTGACAGTATGTCAACATCCTATACTGGGTTTTATACTAACAGGAAATGACACAATTTATTAAATGCTGAAAATTGAACTTTTGAAATCCTCTGCCAATTAAACTTTAAAAAGAAAGATAAAATGCCTTGTATGAAAAATTTAAACTGTTTTTGATTTGTTTTCCAAGGTATTTCTGAACATCCAATTCAAAGTTTTTGCAATGCACTGACAATTATGAAATGTCAACAACATGCCATCACAGACAGCAGTTTTGTTTAATGGGTACCTTTTTGTTTTTTCCAATACAGAATTTTTTCTCTTTTCCAGTTGAACTCAATGAAAATTTTGACTTATTCCAAAGCCTCTTATTCCAACTCCCCCCCAAAAGAGGAAAAAAAAAATCCTCAATTTGGTTCAAATCTGGAGTTTTTTTTTTTTTCTTTAAATAATCAAAAAAAAAAAAATCTAACGGATTATGGGAAAAGAGAGCATCTAGTTTCTCATCTAGTTGCCAATCTCATTATTTTCCTAAAATGTGCATTTAAATGAATTTAAATATACACTCTAATTGTGTTTAACCATGTATCTCTCAGTATAAATTCATTTCTGAATTTTATATTTAAAGCACTGAAATTATGCATATTCATTATTATAATTTATTTACTGCTTTTTACGTGCACTCACGCCTTATTTGTGAATGAGATCTAAGTGTGGGTTCCTGATTAAATAAAGTATAAATAAAACAGTAAACCACTTAAATGATCCTGGTGATCCATCCCTGGTTAAATTATTGGTTTAATAGATAAAAATTGTCATAATTTTGTTACAGCACTGCTATTTTAATTTCAACTCTGCAGCTTGAAAAAAATCAATAGGCTCCTGATTGACTCAATGTGTAGGACATGAGATATAAAACAAGAACAATGAAGTAAAGAATAATCAGTATTTGTATAATGGATGTGATATAGATAAGACGTCCTATATGCTTTAATAGAGCATGCTGGCTCTATTAAATTTGAAATCAAGGGTGATTGACCTAAAACATGTTTTGGAGGGTGTTGGAGCTTTTGCAGTCCATCTGCAGCATGGCTGAATCACTTCACATTCCATACTTGATAAGCTGCCACCAATGTGTTGTGTTACAATTACAAGATTAATGGACAGGGTGGATTTTGGTTCACAGGAATTAATTGTGTGTCATTTTACTCCCATGCCCCAACAGATGAAACAATCAGGGCCGTAAACCTGATGGCGATTCTTGTCAACAAGAGTGCAGATGTAAATTAATAGATGCTCAACAGGCCATTACATCCCAGAGAAGCCTGGGCCATTTCAGGACACAATGGTTGTGCACTAAGTCCATGTACAACATTGTTTTGTTGGTTTTCCTTCACTCTCAAAGTTAAGACCATCTATAATCATGAGATAGTAAACATTGTGATGCAAATATTTCCTTATTTCTCATACAGACAATCAATGACATCACAGATCTGAGAGCTCAAAGGCATTGTGGTTTAAGAAACACATGCCAACATGAACAAATTCAGAAAACAGTAATTTAACAACACAAACGGTGCAAATATCCACAGTAAAACCAAACACACAACACATTCACATTGTGCTGCAAACATTCACAAGGCGGTCAAATGAAACATTTCCAATAGTGAACAACACAACAAAAAACACAAACACTGCATGCTCATAACACAACAAACGTGTTTCCAGGATACACCAAAAAGTGATGAAACGGGCTGGAAAACATTTGTTCAGTGATTTGTGACTTTTGAATTTAAAAGCATTGAACATCAAGTGTGCATCCATGCACACATGTCCAACTGACCAGGAAACTCAATTGGAAATGATTATGACTGAGTACTCACTTAACTGTCACTCACTCAGTCAGTCGTCAATCAGGTTTTCATCACGACACTAGACACTATAGCTGCCTTCCCTCTGTTCACTAACCAAAATCCGTGATTGGATTTTTACAGTACTGGCCGTGCTTACTAGGGGGAAACATGAAATGAAACAAACCTGGCAGGTGAGGGGAGACGTCATTCAGAGGAAGTGAATTTGGGATGACTTTGAATGGTGATGCTGTTGTGTTTAATTATGTTCTATAAATGATTGTCGTTGCATTTTTCTAAATGAAAATTTCATCAGATGTGGAGCCAGCAATGGAAAATAGCACTAAAGAACATAAACTATTACTAAAAAGGAGCAAAGTTATTAAGAAACAAGTGCTTATTTAACCAGCTACTCAAGTTATAAGGTCTGCTGATAAGTCTAATCGCAGCTCTGCTTTTGTAATGTTACTAATTGTTGGTCAGAGTTGTTCATTGAAGTGTATGATCACTAGCGGTGTGGCTGAACTGGATTAAGTTATACAGTGAGCTGCTTCTATTAGTCACCTTTCTAACAGTTGAATTGAACATAAAATACTGACGTTGGATCCTTCAGCTGTGACTGCTAACATTTAGCAGCCAAGCCATGCATAGTTTCTGTAACATGGCAGGTGTGTTTGATATCGGAGGCATGTCGCGGTTACCGGGTGGCCCAGCTGATCGCCTAACTTCCTCTCATTTTCTCACAAGTTCATAGATAACTCAAGGACAAGTTAAGTCATGGATATTGAAACAGCACAAAAAATGACTACTGCAGTATGACTGTTACTGTAATGAGAGTAAATCTAAATTACTTCAGCCCTAGTGGATATATTTTCTGTATGGCAACTTTCATAGATACTGAATCACAGTCAGTTCTTTACATGAATGAAAAACGTACTGTGAAAAAGAATGTCAGCAAACACCCCAAGGTACAGAAATCACTGCAAAAAAGAAAGAAAGAAAGAAACAAAAAAAGCAAAACAAATACAAACACAGACATAAAAAAGTACAGGACTTATGAACACAGAGGGAAATAAGCCAATAAAAGGTAATAAATAAAATGAAACAGCTATTCAGACAAGTTACCCAAAAGCGTCACTGAATTGAAATATTTTCAGCTCCGTCATAAAAATGTCACAGGAGTCTCAGGCTCACGACGACAAGGGCAGATTATTCCATAAATTGAAAAGCACAGTCACCTCAAAATTTTATTTTGTGTTTGAGGGGCAGCCAGTAATTTTTGTTCAGCAGACATAAGAGTCTGATTGACTGCATATTTGGGGGGGGGGGCTCAGCGATCTCCTGGCAAAGCTTCAAAGGTTCATGCCACTATATTAGAATGCTGAATTTAATTGCATGCCAGAGCAGAGAGGGTGTGACGTCTTGCTATTTGTAGTTAAAAGGAAAGCAGTTGCATTTCCATTGGGGGGGGGGGCATGAGCAAATTTTGGATAATTACCAGAAGACAGAAAGGCCAAAGGTGATTCCTAAATTTAAAAGGTTATGCTGAACATGCTGCCTGGTGTTTTGAGTTAAATATCTTTGCTGTTGTTTGCCAACAAGTCAGCCGTATCATCTAGAAAGGTGTTGATGTGTCAGTGGTGTGCTGTTTCCACTGCTCCCCACTGACCCCCTCCAAAAAAAAAATAAAAAGTTTAATGCAAGTTGAAGAGCCTGACATGAAATAAATAGGGGATGAAATATTTTCTAAACTCCCCTGAAAGCCAGTCCCAACTGAGTTTATCCACGGAAGGGTTTCTAACGAATGAATCACACAGATACACTGACAAACAAAGGCCCATCCTCTGAAACAACAGCCGCTGCATGTGCTGCTGTTTCTTTTTTTCTTTTTTTTTTTAAAGGGAAAAGACGAGAATGAGAAGAACAGGAGAAAAGCTAAAGAACATAATTATGATTTAGATTCCCTTCTGAAAAATATACAGCTCAGCGTACTTTGATTAGTTGATCTTGTCCAGTTGATTTACTTAAAATGACTTTGTTATTGCTAATAATAATGTTAGCATTAACAACTGTTTACTGACCAGTCCACTTTACAGGCCATAAGATTTCTTCGGTTTTAGAACAACCCTTTTGTTTTACTTTTATTTTTATCACTGCTTTACATTCTGTTTTTCTTTTCTTTTTCAAATTTTATTCAAGATAATTTTCTAATGTGTCGGCAGCATGGCGGCATAGTGGTTAGTGGTGTTGCCCCACAATAAGGTTACAGGTTTGGCCCCAGGGCCTAGGGGCCTTTCTGTGTGGACATGTGTGCATATTCTCGTTCATCCAGGTCATAGCCAACAATTGAATTGAATGCAACTGGACTGAGGACTGAGGACTGTTAAAGATGTTTCGCCTCCTTATCCCAGGGGCTTCATCAGCTTGGAATGCATCGGTCAGACTAGTCCTCACTAGTCTGACAAACAGTGAAGTTGAACCCAGGTATTTAACCTCTGACAGCCGTTTACTGGAGGCCTCGCATGACTATCAATGGTCAGTGAAACTCCACTAATGAGTTTTTGTTCACCAGGAGCTGTGTGAAGACTCCCACAGAGGTTAAATACCTGGCTTCAACTCAGCTCAACTGTTTGTCAGACTAGTAAAGTGATAGAAGTTGAATGAATGAATCTAATGTGAGTTTATGTCTCAATGAGTTGTTGAGAAGGCCTCTTATGGACTACTGGACTTCCAGTACCACTACTACCAATTTTGATTTAAGTTGCTTTTTATTCATCTTGAAATACTAAAGACATTTGTGAATTGCATTTCTATTAAATAAAATACTTTTTTCTTTCCCTTCCATATGTGGTGACATTGAGACTGACTGCTCAGGGAGACATCACTGGTGTTTACTACTGTCTCTAGTTGGGGTCTAGGTTCATGTATATGAAAGGCATTACATTTCCACCTGCTTTTATCAGAATCTGTCTTTGCCTCCAGCCGAAAAACTCCTCCATATGACACAGTCTGTAGCTGGCCCAGACTACAGGGTGCGCTTTAGTCTCTCATAGACTTTCTTCTCAGGACGCATATAGGGCACATTCAAACCCAGAAACCAAGACAATGCCTCTGAAAATCTGACACTTATCTATTTAACGGGAAAGTAGTTTCATGGTAAGATACTGAAATCCAGTGTGTAGTGCTTTGTTAGCAAGGCTGACTGTTCAACTGCAAACCTATACAGCTCTGTATGGGAAAGGAACTTTCATTCTAGTTTCAGCTGAAAGAGAGGCCCTGCACCCACTAATGCTCAGTGAGGTCGGGCGTTTCGTGTGTGGCAGATGCACATCCACAGTGATGGTGCTGAAGTTATCTTTCTGCTACGAACTTGGCAACGAACTTGGCAAAAATGCAAGTCTGAAGATAATGAAGCCCCACATAGAACTTTGAGCCTTAATGCAGAAAAAAGGAGCCATTAAAATAAACAAAAAAACACCAAGATATTTGAAAGAAAAACTTTCCGGAGTCAGATATTTGGCACCGCTGTTATAGAGGAGCGTACAGAGTTGTGGGAAAAAAAACTGCATACATGGAAAAGAACCTCTGCAGTTCAGCGATGGGCCCTGCGGCCGCGGTGAATCATTCTGTAGTCATATCTGGTCGTAGGTGTGTGTTGCAGGTACACACGGAAACACAAGTAGAGCCATCCCATTGAAGCAGACGCTCAGTTTTACTTTCGGCAAGCAGTCAGCAAGTCAGCATCCACTAAGTGGAATAACTTAATTATTTAATTCAGAATTTACTACATACACAAATAATATCAGTTTTATAATTGTTTGTATATTTGCAGATCTATTTCATTTTTGCAAGATATTTTTGTTAGTTTACAAATGTATTTTTTTGCATCTGTGGAAGGTGATTTTTTTATTTACAGATTACACATTTACACAGATTGTCCATCTGTTGCAACAAACAATACTGGGACAGAAATCTTGAAAGAAATACAAATGATTTTGGCCAAAATTATGTGGCAATATGGAAATATAATGCATTGTAAGGATCTCTAATTTTCTCTTACCTAGAAACTTCAATTAAAAGAGAAGAGGCAAAAAATTCTGAATATCAAAATGACTTTGTAATACTTATTTCCATTTCCCTTTGCTTGTATGTCTCTCAGACCGTGTGTTTCAGTGTCTGCTGTGCTTCTGTTGTCATACATTTGAATGCTAATGACGTAGTGTTTACTGTTTTCAAACAATATGGACTGACAGCATTGGTAGACCTTCGCTACAGTCAAACAGAGCAGAAATTGTTCTTCTCTGATTGAAAACATACAATTTTAAAGTGGTCTTTCATTACCAGCAGATTGTGATGTGTCACTGTGGATCATAAAAATACATGTTTATGAATATTGTGAAGTTTTCATGAAATTAGTTCCTGAAACTTGGTCCACGGTTTCTTCTTATTTCTCTGTCAATTTTCCCTGCTCTGAGAACCAGACAGATCTAGTTGTATTCTTCGTTTCTCCAAATAATACTTTCGCTACAGTTATATTCATTCATAATGACTTAAAATAAAGTTGTCAGTTCATGTATTTGCCTGACAGGTTATAATTGGTGCATCTGTGAGTGTGAGTGAGTAAAACGCAGAGTTGATCTGATTTTTGTGTTCGTGACATTAATGATTAGAAGTGGGAAAATTATGAGCTACAGTTAAACTGCATGTTTGCATGCATGCTGGTGAAACAGTCACAGATATTATAAACAAAATTGTAATGATGAAGGATAGCTATGGTACAGCTGTACCAGTCTTTGCAGTAACCTCAGCACAAGGAGTTTCATCAGGTCACTGTTGGAATGTGGCGTTATATTTAAAAACTCAACATAGACGAATTGAAACAAAGAAAAAGCGAACAAATGATCCTGTATAAATGTTAGTGTTATCATGGACATAGGCATTTTGGTTAGGGTTAGATTAGATTGTCTGGTTTTCCATCTGGACCAGTATGCTGAGGAATGACAAAGCGCTCAAGTCCAGTGCGGTACATCTTTCTTCTCTCCTTGGCAGCAAACAGAATTCTTGGACTTTCCTCACTTTAGTGCTTCTATCCCAATGCCATCGAGACACTGTTTACTGGCACCTGAGGCATGGAGTTTTACTGCAGCTGCAATAGCATGTGGCACCTTCTCACTCAGAGACACAAGAGGGAAATCTACTTGATGACTCCATCACAAGGCAGCATTGCGGCACAGTGGTTAGCGCTGTTTCACCACAACCAGAAGGTCGTCCGTTTGGTTCCCATGCCTGGAGTCTTTCTGTGTGGAGTTTACCTGTCCTCCCCGTGCCTGCGTTAGTTTCCTCCTGCTAGTCTAATAATTCATTTTTGACTCTAAATTCCCTGTGTGTGAGTGGATTTTACATTACATGTTTTGCTACTTGCTGGACAAGAAATTTAATCACTAATAATGCTTCATAAAAAAAAAAAACCCCAATTGCTTTGGAAGCGGTATTGTTGTGTAGAAACCTATCATGCTAGAGTAAAAGATATTATGACCTGACCTGTTATGATTGTTGCTCATGTGTATTGGCTCAAAAATGTCGTCAAAAACATTTGGAACTTGTGAAAAATAGAGTTTCTTTCAAGATGGACACAAGCAAAGCTTATACCAAACAATGTCTAAACATATTTGAAATCAAAATCTTGAAATTTAAAATGCAAACTTGAATTTGTCTTTTAACAAGGGGGATTTAAAACTCCAAACTACAGCTAGTTTCCCAATAAAAAATCTTTATGACTACAATGTTCAGCTTGATGCTCCTGATAATGTTTGAATGAGGAGTCTACAGCAATAAATGCATAGAGTGTCTTTGGTAAACTTTGGTCCCTTTGTCAACGTTATACTGGACTTTGCCAGCCCTGAATATAAATTAGCATTCAATCCCCTCAACCACCATTGTCTCAAGTTTAAATTGATGTTGCAGACTCAGTTTTCTGACTGTCCCTCTGTAGGATAAAGGCCTGTAGCAGCAATAAAGCAACTGGTGAATTTGCAGTAATGTGCATGACTCACCCAAGTCCACACTGATATAATAAAACTGGACTCCATGATGATGGATAAAAACCTGTAAATAAGCAAAACGAAAGAAATTAAATGGTGATCAATACCAACATAAATAGTCAAGGACTAGTCTTCAGTGGTTACATCGTTGATGGAAAGACAAGACGGTGTAGGACAGCTTTGTAGACTAGGCATTATTGTTCATTTAGGGTTTTCTATTTCACAATCAGATGCAGAATATGCAAATATGCTCTCCCTCATTGGTACTTACTAAATTGATAACTTTTGTTTTCCTATCACTATCAGGTACAAAAGGGAAAGTGCATCGAGATACAGTATGTATGGGCTTTGACATATATAAAATATTAAAATGTATTTTAAGGCAAGAAAATAATTGATTAAAATCTGAAAATAAAACAAAAAAGAAAAAACAAACAAAAAAACCCCCCAAAAAAACAGAAACCCAAAACCAAACCAAAACAGCCCAACAGTGACCTTGGTTTTGGTTGTACAGCCTCTGAGTCGGCTTTGAATTGAACAGAATCTCTCACCAAACAGAGAACCTGCTAACATGGTCGGTTACTGCCTCTGCAGTGGTGAGGAATGTCAAGGATCCTTTGACCCATTTTGAGTTTCCAGTGATGGATATTGGCAAACAGCTTGCCGCTGTGAGTAAGGATAACCTTCCATTTGATCAATCTTGCGCCCGTCTCTAAGACTATACCTCCCAATAAATCAATAGCCTAGATTTGTTTGTCCTGGTGCTTTCCATTCCTCTCAAACCCTCTCCATGCACTCATGTCCTAAAGTACCTTTCTTTCCTTTTGCTACTCTAGCCGCGTTGTCTTTGATATGTGTGTCCCTTTGTTGTTCTTTTACTTCTTGTTTTTAAGCTTATTTGTAAGACATGATCTAAAGGCTGTTGTAAATTGCATCGTCTGCTAATTTGTCATGATACAGTATTTCACAGTATTTCCCAGCGCTTGTCATCAAACAGACACACAACTGGCTGTCTGTTTTGGTTAATTTAATAGAGAACAAAGGAAACCTTCTGCATGTAGCAAGGGAGAAGCGATTTGGACTGTGAAAGCTAGAAGATATGGAAAACCAAATACAGAGGGAATTTGATTGAGTAGTCAAGACAAAAGGCAATTTATCATCAAACTATGAAATAAGGCACTGAGAACATCAGGACTTGGGGCATTGGCTTTAATATTTCTCCATTAGGATTATTCCAGTCTGGAGAAAAAAAATATACATATTTTTAATTTTGTGTTAGAACAGAATCATTATTTTGTATTACTCATAGGAACAGGTCTGTGGATGCCACAATTAAATTTCCTGAACAAAACACGTTGGGTAGAGCTGTGAAATCCCTCCAGGATGTCTTCTTTTTCTCCTAAGATTTAACGAAAGGGGGTGTTTTCTAATGACTTCAAATAATCTCAGAGCATCAACCCCATACAGCAATTATTAATTAAAAACAAAAAAATCCCTCTGAGAATTTGGTTTTAGTAAAAGAAAATAATATTTAGGTAATCCCATTGTTGCCACAATGCAAGCCACTTTTAACCCGTTTTCAATTGTCGGGTGAAATATACTCTGAGATGTATGTATACATAAATCATAGCATCTTCACTAAGATTATATAGTGTATTAACTCACACATTGTCTCTGACCTTTCAGATTCACTAACACGTTCAGTTTTTTTTTTTTTTAATCAATGTCCAAGTCCAATTCAGTCCATTAATTTTTAAACAACCAAAATTAAGTTAGCTATTACTGGAAGACCCAACATACAGCTTTCTTAGAATTGACTCAGTTTAAGCTGGAAATAAATCAGTATCATAGTAAATCATTTGTCATTTATAAGGGACAATTATAAACAATTAGTATTAATTAGTATTAATTGTTTTTTATGTATTTATACAGTGCCTGATATCAGCAACCACATCCTGACGCATTCGGTACATTGTTATTTATTTCTTAACTTTCTGTGAAAGATAGACAAACAGCAAATGACAAAACCTATTGGCTAGCTAACAATTATTTATCATTCAAATATAGTGAAAGTTCAATATGACTAGCATTTAATGTACTAGCTGGCAGATAATGGTATGCTTCATAATTACTATAAAACAAAAACATAACTATACCTGTCTCCATGTTTAGTTTTATTGTTTCAACAGCACTAGTGAGTCAAATATAGATTGTAGTCTCAAGCATAGTTTATAATCAAACTTAATGAACATGTTGCTTTAGTCATATTTTGCTGTTTTGGCTGATGTCTGGAAAAACTGGATGCTGACAGCATCGCAAGTAATGGGACCCACTGCCAATAATATAAAGCCTGTTCTGAATGTTATACAATGAACCTATAATTAATCTTGCAATAACTGTTTTTTTTTTTTTTTTTTTTGCCACTTGACAGCAGCAAAGACAAGTTGCAGCACAACATAGAAAGTTTAACCACCCTGCCAGTTGCCAACTTATTAATTACAACTTTACACATCCAGCAATTACAAAAACCTGCTCATCCATTTGGAGACTTGAGCATTTCTGTAAAGTAATACTTTAATGCTTCTCTTTACATATATCTCTTTGGCCAACCTCTTTCAGACAATACAGGCACTTTACATTTACAGTCTGTTCATATTTTTGCTTTGATGCAGTTATAGGGCCCTTGGTTTGTTTGGAAGAGGATTGAGAGACAACCATGTTGCCCTTTGGTTTTTTTGTTTGTTTTTTTTGCATTTATTCTTTTGTCTTTCATTGGCACAGCCTCATTTGCAAACACTTCTCCAAAAGTACAAAACACCTTTCATAAATGTTTCATTTTGACTGTGTCAAAAATTATATGGCAGAATGGACCAGTTTGCATATTTTCTGTGCTTTTACCAAGAATAGACTGTTAAAATATCACACAGAGACTCTTTTGGCTTAATTGCTCACAAATATTCACAAAACAGGACCTTTATTAAGACCAAAGAACCCTTTGCACAGTGATTGAGTGATGTCATAATAATTCAGTGTATAAAGTGTAGGTATTACCTTATTGTTGGTAATAAGTGCAATACATCAGGATGTATTATGCTTATCTGCACAATAATTCATGAGACCCTTTCCTCTGTTGGTGGTCTGACGACAAATGTGCTCATTGCTCATCCTTGTTAACCTAGCTAGTCTTGGCTCACCACTTGGTTATTAAAGGTAAAGTGTCATTACTGCAGCATTATGTCTATTCATTACAACCATCAATGTCCATTGATGTCTGTCTTCATCTAATCATATAGCACTTGTCGTCATCCATATCTTCCTTCTCACATTAGACCAGATTGGTGGCAATTTTCTATATATATATCAGCTGAGAGAATGAACATACTCAATTCGGTCAAAATTAAAAGATTTAATATGGACAAAAATGAGACAAAGCAGAACACTTAAACATCATAAACATAAAACAGCTACAAGCAAGTAACAAGTCAGAGTCGTATCTAACTAGTCAGCTGAGTAGGGACAGAGTTCTTTGTTCCAGGTGGTTTAGAGAAGTCTGACAATTACCCTGTGACTTGAGTTTAGTTTTATACATGTAACATCTGGGGAGGTCAAAGGGTGTTGGTAGTCCTTTGTCCATCATTTCTCTGGGGGGCGTCAGATGAGCCTTCCTGTCCTCTAGTCATCTTTATGACCTCAGGTGACAAATGCCACTTCCTGGCTATCGCTTCAGGATTTTAACGAATGAGGCCTTCAAAAATCAGGTTAGGGCCTCACAGTTCAGATTTCCCCCCACACGGATTAATGTAAAATTTCTTTTTTATCTCATTCGCTCATACTATCACGTCTTACTCATAGAGTGCTACAACTGTCAGCTGAAGGAAATGGTGAGACACCCTTCATCCAAAATTTTGATCTGTCTCTTGAGAGTGATTTTCCATAAAGACCAGCTTTAAAAGATCAATTCAGTTTACGGGAACACATTCACCTATAATCTAATCAGTGTATCCAAATGATCTTGTCAATTACAATTTACAGTTGCTGGCTTGATATCTGCTTCAGAACTTGAGTTACTTTTTCTGTGTCATTCTGACTTTGCAGTAACCTCAGAATATTGGGCTGTGGTCTGATGAAGAGAAAAAGATATTTGGAAGCACAGTTGAAATGATGATTATGGTATTTAACTTCCTTGGTTCCCTAACAGTCCTCTGAATGTTTCAAGTGAACACTTTACAATGATTTCATAGTTTTTTTTTTTAACTTGTCCCATCCCAACATGTATATCTATAACATGTGTATAAACATATGTACAGTAATTAAAAAAAAAAAAAAAAAAAGGGCATTTCACCCCATCCATATGACTTTCTAACACTGAGCCAGGTTCTTGCTCGAAGACTGAAACTGTCACTGCTGCACATGTGAGCAACTGCAGAATGTTTTTTTTTTTTTTGTTTGTTTTTTTTTGCCCAGATGTTCTTGACACAGAAGATTGAATTGTGGGTGACTTTTCCTTCATTTCCAATCTCAGGTCAACAATATACTGTGTCTAAATGTAGCAACAAAACATATCACCACTGAATGCCACTGCCATGTGCTACACCCTATCTCTGTTGGTCGTTGCCACACACTATCTTTTGTTTTGCAGCTCAATTTTTGTTGTTTTTGGGTGATTTAAATTTTTTTTTTTAAATTGTGTAATTTCTACCTATGCTGGTCTGTCATTCTATAGTCAGCATGGTTTGTGCAAGGATTTTTCAAATTTGACTGTTGACCAGCAGCAGCAAATTGTCCATCCTGAATCTTGCCATTTTTTTTTTTTTTTTATTATGTTCTTTGCATTGACTGTTTTAGCTCCACAGTAATGTGACATCCTTTGGCTAATTCCATGCAACAATGAAGTCCACATATAATTTAAACGAGAAAATAATAGAGAATATACTTCATTAAATTGTTTGGTTAATTAACATTTCACATGCTCTAAATAAACATCTGCTGATTCACCATTTCATCCTAAGATCAATGTTTTTCTCAGTATTTTTTCCAGACAGTTTGGGGTTCTTTATTATATTGCATTAATATTACATTCCAGCTATTCAATGGATTTTGGCACGTAGACATGGTCAAAATTATCTGCTGAAGCGTGAACTGAGTATCGGAATGAGAAAAAAGTAGGTTTCAGTGGCTTTGAATGAGACATTTGATGTACCAGACAGGCTGGAATATTTCAGGAACTGCTGATCTACTGCGATTTAAACATAACTCTCTATGGTTTAAAGGGCCAAAATGCTTTATTGACACCAGCAGAGGACCACACCAGGTGTCCGACCGTCAGCTAAGGACATGAACTGATGCATGAAAATTTGGAGTAAACAGCATGAAAGTCTGGAGCCACCCCGCCTTATACCGGCATATCAGGCTGATGGTGGTGGAATGATGCTGTCGGGGATAGTTTCTCTGCACAGTTTGGACCCCTGAGTACCAGTTGAGCATGGTTTAAACACCTCTGCCGATGTTATTATTGCTGCTGATCATTTCCATTGCTTTACAATCAGTGTACCATTCTCTGAGGGCTACTTCCAGCAGGATATGACACCATGTCCGAAAACTCAGATCATCACAAACCGGTTCCTTGAACATGACGAGTTCACTGTACTGGCCAACATACAGAGACAAAGACGATCACTCAGTCACACTCACACTGACGGGATATTTACCACCACCAATCAACCTAAAAATGCATTTCTTTGGTCGATGGAAGGAAACCGGAGTACAGAGCTATGCTGCTCTGCTAACCTTCATTCATTCATCTTCTACCACTTATCTGTTTCCGGGTCATGGAGGGTGCTGGAGCATATATATATATATATATATATATATATATGCTCCAGCACCCTCCATCTGCGTGCGTGAAAGTCTAATCTGTTGCTCGGGATTCTTGCTGTTGCAGCTCTTCAACCTTGGATACTCATTTGTTCCTTCATTCCCTCACCATCTTATTACATGCATCTCCTAATGAAGCACGAATGGAATTTCTGTTTGTTATATCAGCAGGGGTCAGAGGACTGTCCTGCATAATTGGAAAGTAAGTGGAATAGATATGTGAATGTAAATAAATAAGCCAAATGTAATTAATGAGGACCAATGATTCGACCGGTGATAATTAAATCTGCTGTGTTTTTCAATTTGCATGATTAAGATGTTAGTTAATGTTATGTTGTACCCACACGTTACAGGGTGTTCATTCTCAAAATGTCAACATATCAGAATTCTCAAGACTGCACTTAATTATCTTCAGGAGCTTTAAAACTATCAGCTAAATCAATTAACTTTAATCTGCAACCAATTAAAGTGTGACTTTTAGGAATGCTAATGTGCCACATGCTGTAGTTACATCTTGGCCTGCTCAAACACAGACATCACCCAAAATTCAATTTGCCACAAAAGTGTGGGGGATCGCTTGCGCACTTTGCATAATGTCTCAACAGGAAGTGTTTAAAAAATGTTTTTTCCTCACACTCAACTCAAATTAAGTTTTGTTTTATGCTGCGTTTTATGATTCAAAAGAGGGAAGAAGTGATTTGTATATTTTGACATTTTAAACAATTCATACCAGCTCCAAAAAATTTATAAATTAATAAAAAATAAAAATTAAGCCCTGGTGGATTTGAAGGAGCCAAATTGAAAGAACCTACCCAGGTTGTCAATTGTGCTGTTGCTGTTATACTGTCAACTGGAGAGGACAGCACCTGACAATTAAAAACTGAGTCAATCCAAGGCTTTCATGTCTATAAGTCGCAGGCATATTGAGTAGAGCACTTTTACCAATATGCAATTTTAGTGTTTTATTGATCAAGACAAGGGAATGAGGTGATAAGAGGGGAGGAGTAGGAAGAGTAGGACAATCATTTTGGACACACCGCTCTTCACACCTCACACACCCCCTTAACACCTAGACTCCATCATACCTCATGGATATCGTGACTGTAACCTCTCTTTTGCCCTAATGACCGCAGCAGTAGCCCAAACATTAGTGAGACACGTTTGTGACTGGAGGGGAAATTACATGAGTTTCAATCTCTGGATCACAAGGGAAATTGAGGGAACAGTAGTCCCAACTGTCCCACTTCCTTTAAAGCTGCAGAGTGAGATTTATTTTTATTTTTATTTTTATTTTTTTCCAGCAATGAAATGGCACCAGATGGGATAGATATATTACACAGTTTCATTCTGTATGTGAACAGTGACAACACCTCCATTGTTTGGAAGTCTTTTTTCTTCCAAAACAACCCATAACTCTTTTTCTCGTATGCCATCGCTATGGCTTAAGGACTGATTAAATTAAAGCAGTTAAAAATATTCTGATAGCGACAGGAGGTGGTTTGAAGAAACAAGTGTTGATGGCTGGTAGGTGATTGAGAGGTCACGTAAATTCCAACACTTTATGTTTGAGCTGCACCAACCGGTTGATCACTAGGTTGATTTGCACTAATCGTTGAATTTGTAATCAACAAATCTGAAAACAATTAATCTTTTAGTGCATTTCTTGAGATAAAATTCCATGATTACTTTATGTTCAGCCTCTCCTGTGTGAAGATCATCTACAGTTACATTTTGTAAGGTGTGATTTTTAACATGGAAATAATTAATCCTCCTTGGTTCCTCTTTTTTCGTCAATCCCGAGAAACCAATTAATTTGCAATGTAAAAGTAAATTAATAGACAATGAAAAAACTTGTGGCATACAGCAATAAATAATTTCACATTTTTTTTAAACAAAATACAAATACTTAAGAGTAAAAAAAAATACAAAATACAAATGAGCACTGTATGGGACTATAATGATGGAAATATATGGCACTTCTAAATAATTAGAAGGATTTTCAATCCATTGTGAATTTGAAGCCAGTCGACGCATTTCTCTGATGTAGACATGATGAGATAATGCACAGTTAGTAAACGTGCAACATAACTTTTGAAGTAATTGTAGCTATTACCACTTTTTTTTGCTTCTGCACAAGCATGGTGCATTATAGTGGCATCCGATGATTTAGTTGAGCTGTTGGAAAGATCAGAAGAGGGCTTGCTGGGAAATATATCTTAATATAATATCTGACTTTTGTTTCTCAGCAGGGAGTCCAAAATGATCTGTGGGTTCTCGGAAAGAGTCATTACTTGCACATCCACATGAGGTCAGTTGTCAGGAAAATGTAAACATGCTGTCATTTTTCACATCGAATGCATCTTTTCAGACAGCTAAATATCTTTCAGGTTGTATTGTGGATGAGCGTGGCCAGTCATGAGCAAATTGTAACTGTCAAGATGAGGCTAGCAGTCACGTCACACAGCAGCATCGGTGTGTACAAACCAATGACAGCAATGAAGGACAAGCAAAATACACTAAGGAAGGCGCATCAAAACTAAAAACATAATTTATGGTTGGCTTTCAAAGCCTCAGGCTGGAGGCTCTTTCAAGGTAGACTGCTCATCAGGATGAGTGATACGTCAGAAACTTGGTGAAATTGTGAGCCACTGGCAGGGTGGAAGGTTATGTGTCTTTTAGAGTCTCTACACCTGCTTTAATAGCTCATATTCTTGCTAATTTGAGAATATACTGATGTGAATATCAACAATTATGACCTAACTTGTGCCTTTGATGGCAACCAATGACAAACAAGCAAGGTTGTAGGTTGCTATATGGGCAGTAGGGACATGCCCACACTAATAGCTGACCGAAATTGTCCACATTGTCTTTTGAGTGAGGTCATTTGCATCATTTCTATGTGTTCTCCAGGCAGCTACGTCTCCAAGACGACTGATTTATGCATACTAGCATTTGATTTGCTCAAAGCGTGAAGAATATCTTGAGGCACACAAGATGTATGAATGCTGCATTTACTTCTAGAAACAAAGGAGGTGAGCCTGGATCAGTGTGCTGACAACAGTAAGTCATCAGCGCTGTCAGTCCAGACCTCAAGCACTGGTGAAAATGTAGCATTTCACCCTGTCCTCACTGCACAGAACACACAACTTTATGTTGTCCATACCAACAGATTGTCGAGATGCTGTGGATATAAACCCACTGACAGAGACTTAAGAAACTTTTTCTTTCACAAACCAGAAAAAGTTACAGCCAGAAGCCATGTTGGCCTGTAGTGAAAACCTGCTACGTATAATGTCACCAGTGTGTTCATATCGATGAAGATGAGCTACACTCAACTGTTAGAGAAGGTTAACTTGGAGCGCGCTTAAAGGGAGAAAGGGGAACTGAACATAAGTGTCATAAAAATATCTGATGCAAAGATATTGTTCTTCTATCTTTCCTGTTAACAAATAGCCAAAATGTACCTTCTTGCAGTCCTTGATTTATTATTGTACACAGTTTTTATTTTAATGAAAATCCAAATGTTTAATGTTGAAAAACCATTTGCTTGACATCATTAAAAAGCCCTCTTTCAGCAGGGTTGTTCTGTCCCTCCCAGTGGGGTGACCAAACCTACACCCGTCGCATACGGGAAATTTTAAATCAAGCAAAAAAACTCTCCGCATAGTTACAGTCCCTGTGGTGGTGACTTTTTGTGTGGCACCTCAGATGTGGAAGTCTGCGGCGCATGCCGCAACAGCTCTGTGATTAATACCTCTGACAAAGCAGTAACTAATGATCGATTGAGGATGCTTGGGTTCTAAAGACTATTTCCCCTTCACTTACTTTGCCTATTTCAAAGCCATCTGATATTTTGAGCACCAGCGGGGACCATGTCAGTGGAATTATCAGTAATTTAAAGCTGGAGCGTTCTCATTTACACATAACTCACAGACTGAGATTGGGAAGGATTTGATCATTTCAGATGGTCCTGATGTCAGCAAGGCCTTCATCTGAACTTTTTCGAGCGGGTGCTGAGAAAAACAGCGATCCCAACACATTCTTATAACATTATATATTCTTCTATTAAGCATAATTCAAGGCTTGCGCTTTGAAGTTTGACACGTTTTCTGTTGTGTTTGTGCGTATCTGTCAGACGGATCAAGCAGAAGATTAGACTGCCTCTAAAAATGTAATTAAACCATGCCAACAGCTTCAGTTACTGTCATCTGCTCTCTGGTTGTTTATTTAGCATAATGTAAAGTGATTTTAAATTAACGCCAACCACCTCCCTCCCTGAGTGGGCCTTTTTTTTTTATACACTAAACTCTATTCACACATACTTGAAGTGCTCTGAATGTCCGTCAATGAAATCTTAATTCATACCAAGTGAGAGAAACACAGCTCAACATTTACAGGCTAATGTATAATGCAGCAGAAGTTTTTAAAAATGATGATTGGAGAATTCCCCACTGAAACGCAGTAGCAATATTAAAGCATGTGAGTGGGAGGAAAATTAAATGGTAGAGAAATAAATAATGGTCGACTTGATGTCTTTGCTAATTGGGATCTCTGGCACTTGGGTCAGAAGGCCTCCTGCAGGCGAAGCCTAAGAGGAATGCTTCTGTAACATTGAGGTGGTGAGGAACAATAACATGCCATGCTCCCAGACAAACTCTTTCACTCATTGACTGACACTTGTTACCACCGCCGCGTGCACTCCCATCACGAGGTCGAGCCGGTGGGAGTGTAACATCGCTGGCGGAGCGGCGGAGAATAACGCTGAGGCTGTGTTTAAATGCTCAAATGATCTTCCTGAACTGCTTCTCACAGCTGAGGGAGAGTGTTGTGTGTCAGACAGTGCACTGACCATCCTCTCCTGATGCACTCATAAAGGCCTACCCCCCCCACCCTCCCAAAGGCCTGCCTGGCTGCTGCCAAGTAGCCTCACAAACACTAGAGGGCTCTCTCCATGGACAGCAAGATGGGCAACCCCCCACCCCCCCCCTCTCCACTTCTTCTCTGCTGTCACTCTCACACACTACTGCACTCACACACAAGCACTCGCATTCAGCTATGCCATGATGAGCATGACCTTTTCACTGACTGTCTTAATAAAACCTGTGCAACACTTTCCCTGCTCCTTGTATTTTAATAGCCCGGGCTTTAGTGTTGTTTTTATGCACATAATTTCCTCTCGTGTAAATGCATGTGTCAAGAATACAAATCAACCAAAGTTCAGAACAGTCAGGAGAGGAGGAGGAAACTGGGGGGGGGGGGCTGCACGAGACGGAATATAGTTCTTTGACTCTCCATTGTGCCAGCGGGGGCCACAGTGCACGTGCGTCCATCTGTTCATTGCTTAACCCTATCAAGTGACAGTGTAAATGAGCAGCCTCGGCTTCGTTTCACCGATCGCCTGGCCTCTTTCATTCCACTAATAAGGGAGAGAAGTGAGGACGAACTGAAAGCGTCGCTGCGTTAGAGCAGCGTTGGGAGGAAGAGGGGGCTGGGGGGGGGCTGTGGAAGAGAGGACCTCACCTTGTGCGCACGTTTTTGATATCTGCAGTGGCGGCAATGTGAGACCGATAACCTTTTTTTTATCATTATTTTTTTTCTTTTTTTTTTACGCGTCCTTGCCCGTGCGGAGCGGCGCGCGTTCATTTGCGCGCCTGTTGACCCGGCTCCTCATCAACCCAATGAACGCCGCGGAGGGGAGGCTCTCTTAGCCGCCGTGCATCTCTCCTCCATCTCCTCCTCACTTTTCCAGTCGGCCAGCGAGCCCGTCGGAGCTCTCAACTAACAAACCCCAACAACACTGTCAGTCTGCCTTGACAAACTGCACGGAGGATTTCTAGCCCCTCGACTGTCCGCATTTTTTTTTTTTGGCTCCGTCCCCCAGCAGCCAACTCGAACGAAACGCATTGGACTTTTTTTTCTTTCTTTTTTTTTTTTTTTTTTTTGCGTATTTTCAAGGAGGTGGGGGGGTTGGAGGAAAAAAAATCTATATTTCAACGATGAAATGATGCAGCAGCACAGAAGGATGCAAGTCTCAGTAGTAAGTAAATCCCGTCACCATCACATATAAACCTAACAGGTATCACTGTTGTACGCTGGTGTTTTGTGGATTTAATAGGACTTCCCTTCAATCCATCGCGGAGCTTAAGTACATTTTTCCCCCCCGGCGGATTTTCACGAGCGAGATGACACGAGCAAGTCTACAGAAAGGTCTGCAACTTAGGCTTCCTTCTTTATTCACATTTGACTTGGCTCCGTCGCGCACATGTGATGTTCACATATGTTTTTAATCTCTGGTAAACTGCGCTGCTTGCGCGCACCGGTCCCATATATGACGCACCGAGATGGACCGACGGGAAACACTGGTCTCTTCAAATGGGTAAAAAACTTAAGAGAGAGGGAGAGGGGGCAATTTTGGGTATGTGCTGCGGACTGTTGCAGAGGTGTAGAAAAGAAAAAAAAGGCAAGTGAAGACCCTTAAACTTCGTGGATTGGTTGGCGGTTTTTCCTTTTCAGATCGGCTCATCGTAGAAACTGAGGAGGGAATCGCTGCCCGGCTTGGTTCTCCTACCTTGGACAGCTCCTCCGCTGCCGGCGCTCCGTTCCTCCGCAGAGTAGTCTGGACCGGAGCTGTCCAACCCCCGTGGTGCTGAAACCACTTGCTTAGTCACGCGCCTTGGTGACTTGATAATGGACTAAAAAAAACAGAGAAAGAGAAGAGAAAAACAAACCTCCCATTTTCACGTTATATCCTATGTGGACCATAATTTTTCTGTTTTATGACATGTATATTAGAATTTATTAACCTGGTTAATAAACTCGGGTTGGTGCCGGTAGTTGGTGAATGCCACGGTAACTCGAATCCCTCCACACTTTACGGTGTTGCAGTTGCCTTCAGGTGGAGTACATTACAGCTTATTGTCCTTGGAATTGCACTGCTGGAGCCGTGTATTACTCCACAGCGCCTATGACCACGGTGACATACTGCGTGTAGTAAAAGTTATCAAAACTAACAGTGACACTGTGCTGAAAGCCAGCCATTCAGTGGGCTGATAGCATGCCCACCTACATCAGTTTAGCTGAGGACAACTCACAGCGAGCCCTTTGTGTCTGCGCTTTTTTGGCCTCTGGTTTTGCATTCTGGCGAACAATACAACATCAGTGTGTGGTTCTCTGAAACCACTAAGCTGGTGAGATGGATGTAAGAGCTCAAGCTGCTTTTGATTGAAGGGCAAAATTTGCATCTGGTTGCATTTTTTTTTGTTCCTATGTCACAGCAGTGTAACTCTGTTGTAATTAATTTGGTTATTTAGTTTGATCAAGGAAAAAGTTTTCGTACATGCTTATCAGAATACAGCAGCTCCAATGTAATACTGCACTTCTGATTAACTGACTTAAACATGCCTCTAAATACCTTCACAATGATCGCACCAGGACCACTGTAATATCAGTGAGCTGCAGCGCTGTTGAAATTGTGGCGCTCACCTGCAACCAGCCTCTTTCTTTAATACTGACACTTCTGCACGCATTTCATGCACGGAGGAATTTGATTGCAGCATCACGGGGCATTTCACCCGAAATGTATCGGCAAAACATTAATCACAAGAAACATGTAATTGCTCTCAATCTTTCAAGGATAATCCCCAGAACAACACATTAAAACAACACAATCTGATGTGATGGGGCTCCATAACCTCAGAATACAGATACTCGTTTTGTTGTGTAATCATAGCAGGATGACACAAAAACAAGATTAAAATAAAGACTCGTGGCTGCCGCAGACAGATCATTTGTGATGATGAAGTGACATCTTGTCCTAGAATGAGAATTTCCTTCCAGTTTTTTTTATATAATAAATCCCTTTTTTCTTTCTCTTTGGCTCCCTGAAAAGAAAATTTTCTCTCCTTCTGTCATTTTGCCCATCTTGTCCGATTTTTTTTTTTTTAAATGTTTATTTGCCTGTTTATTTTCTTATTCCTACCTCTCTTTCTCCCCAACACGCTGACAACTCCTCACAAGACATCTAACAAACTGTAATTGCTTCCTTGCAGGTCTTCCCCTCGGAATAATGCCAAATGGATGCTGTGCGGAGCACCTCAGCCCCTCTCCGACTGCTATGGAGGCATACCATGCAAGTGACCTTTAACACACCATGAATGCAAGCTTTGTCGTTCAAAGAGGACACAAGTACCCTTTCTTTATCTGAGGAGCTGTTGATCTAAAGAAAGTAGGGGGAGACAAGACAAAGCGAGAGAAGAGTGTCGTTAAACAAACAAACAAACAATCAAAAACACACAAGGACAGGATGCCAAAGCGGTCCGAGGAGATGCTCATGGATCTGTGGATGTCCTTGTTGCTGGTGTGGATTACTTGTGTTCCCTGCGTGTCTATGTCTCCTATCATAGGCCAGTCCAAAAGTACACATACTGGTGGGTCCACAGCAGTGGCGAGCGGTCTTGGCGAAGGACAAAGATTACTGAGCCGCGCCAAGAGAGGATGGGTTTGGAATCAAATGTTTGTGCTGGAGGAATTTACTGGACCAGATCCAATTCTAGTTGGCAGGGTGAGTGTGCTGTGATTGTCAGCATTATATTAAGCTTGCTTATCGTGTGGAAACATTAATTCGGCCATTTGAATGCTCCCTCCATTTTTTTTTCATCCCATGGGCAGTGATGGGAGGGTTTTGGTTGTGTGCGTATGTGTGTGTGTGTGTGTGTGCGTGTGTGTTTGTGTGTCTGGGGGGGGTGAGGTGGATCTCCAAATATTTTTGGAAATAATTATACTCCCATCAACAAATGGTGGCAACATTATTCCGCTGTTTCGGATGTCCTTGAAAACGCTGTAGCAGTCACACAGATTATTACTGTTTTTTTATTTTATTTATTTTAACCAGCTACTCTCTCCACACAAACAGCATATGCCCGAGAACAAATGTTTTCAATTTTTTTTTTTTAATCTACCATTGTTGTCCACATCCACATTTGTTTCCTGCAAAGGCATGTGTTACAAATTGTGCATAGCGCGGATAAGAGCGGGGGGGGGGGGTGTATTTTAGATATGGGCAGTTTTATCCATTGTGGCTCTGTAATGAACAGAACTGTGGGCTAATCCTGCTGCTAAGGGCCACCTGCTCCCTGGCGTGGAAGTCAGGCAGGTTTCAGGAAAGGGGAAGGTTGCTGGCCAGCCTGGCCAAAGCAGCTTGTTCACAGCTCATTGCTGGAAACTCACCTGGGGAGAGTGAGCCTGGCAATCACGTCTGCCTTTCTCCCCTGGAATTTCACCCAGCCACTCTGGCATGAGTGCACACCATCAAGCAAAATATTTTATCTCATTCAGTAATAGCTTTTGAAAACAGTGTTTTGGTGCTTAATATTTGATAAATAGTGGGTATGCCTTCTTACTTATGACATATGTGATAAATGTTGTTTGTAACCCTTCACACAGGGCACCTAATCTAAAGCAAAAGAAAAAAGCTGGCTTCATTTTTATTGCACAGGAAAAATAAGTCACATGTTCTCCAAGTAAATAATTTTAGTATAGTTTAATCATTTTAGTCCTCTTAAACCAGTTTTTTTCCCTCTCTCTTTCTCAAGTATTGTCATATGGTTGCATCAATTAAACATTTGCCACCATGCGGGATTTGCACCTGTGTTTTCTAAATACCATATGAACACAAAAATGCTGTTAAGTGATGCATTAATTTTTTAGGCGAGTCAATTAGACAGCCTCTGCTGGATTTGACAATGGCTGCTCATCAAAATGCTGAAACAAAGAAACGCTCACCAGTGTTCATCCATGAGCTGTTATTTTCCATTTGAAAGATGGAAATAGTGTCAAAGATTTTGACTGGTCAGTTGGCAAACCCTCATATATGTATTGATAAATCACCTGAAAAAAACAAACAAAAACAAGTACCTCAAGTGTAAGGTAAGAAAAGATGCTGATGATGGAGTTTTGATTCATAATTCTGAGCTCACATTCACTGTACCGTGTGCCTCTGGCCCGAGTATGAAGCCTTCTGCAGATCAAGCTCAATCCCAGTCATAATGAATGCTTTTTCTCAAGGTCTCAACTAATGTTTTGCAACAAATTAGAATTTGGATAGGTTACTCATAGGTGTGAGCATCCTATTGTTGAAGGACAGTGCAGGAGATTGGGTATGGGGTAGAGAAGGCGGGGGGGGGGGGGTAGCTCTGGGGCAAAGAAGAACGTGGCTTGCCTTTTTGCGAGGTGATGATGATGGGTTGCGTTCACTGCAAGGTTAAGTGCTCATGAGTATGCCTGGCAGAGCTAAGATAAGTTCTATGTTAAACCAAGATGGCACTGTATTGGTTTAAGAGTATAAATCTCTCCGCTGTCTCAGTACCTCTGTCTGCTTTTTCCTCCCCTTTCTCTGTATTTCTCACACTTAATTAAAGAATGAATCAAATTGGGTGGGAGGTCTGATTCAAATGGCTAATACAGCTCTGTGAGTGAGTATTTTGCTGAATTTCCTCAGCTGTGTGTGTGAGGCGGCCTGTGTCTGTGGTTATGGGTTGATTGTCAAAGACATCCAGACCAGACCAAGATTGGACTTTTTCCATCCCATAGTGTTTTTTTTTTTTTTTTTTTTTTGCTGATGCACTTTGAGTTTTAATCATCCATGTATCCCCAGTCTTCGTCAGTGACAGGGCTCTCTTCATCTATCCCAACATTGGGATTGAGCGTGAGATATGGTTTGTGTGAGAGGAATGGGGAGAAGAGATTGTCCCACTGATTTTTTTGAACAGTGTGCCATCCTCTGTGTTCCTTCTCTCTATGCAGAGTATTAGCATGAAGGCAGGACAGCAGGGTAAGGAGTGGGCGGGTGGAATGAAGAGGTGTGGAAGAGTGAGAAGGACGACCACAAGGTGTGACAGAGGCACCCCTCCCTTTATTTTCCTATTCTTTCGCAGCGCATTGTTTCCTGACATTGTGATTCACGGAACGGTGCATTTGTCAGCCCCCATCAGTCCCATTGGCGTCAGGGAGGCAGACATGCAGTACCTGTTAAAGTGAAGCAGGGAGACAGCTGTGAAAGCTTGTTGCTCAGCTGTGGCTTAAAATTAACACGATGTTGGAAGGGATTTCAGGATTACTCATCATGAGCCAGGGACGGTTTAGAAATAACCCGTCATTAAGAATAAAAATAGGCAAATGGAGTGTGAATGTAGATAGGTCTGAATGGATCACTCATAAGCACTGATCTAGGGAACCTGCATTTACTCGTTGACACCAAGTGGGAGATGCCACTTGAGCATGTAAAGGCTCTCATGTAGACCACTGGAGGGAAAGGGGAGGGTAATTTTATGCAAAGCAGCTCTTGATTTACCGTTTGAGTGTAATTGAGAAGCATAGCCAGGTTTTTAAAATAACGAGAAAGATTTTACACAAAGTGGATGTAATCCTCTTTTATAATTTTGGCCTATTTGAACCTTATGTGACCGTCAGCCATGTTTATACAAAAGTTGGCTCCTTCAATTAAAGGACTTTCAATTATTCACACAGAAAAAACAAGCAACTCGTTTACATCAGGCCATTAAAGGCAAAACAACGCAGGACAAAGCATGAGCAAATTGCTGTGTTTGCACCAAAGGAGAATACGCTTTCTTTGTAGCATGAGGCAGATAGCACAGAAATATCTCACAGCCTCTGATGTAACTTTTCAAGAAATCTTTACTTTCTCAGCGATCATTTAGCATGTGGTGTGGGGATCAACAGTGATGGATGCAAGTCTGTGGAGTTGTAGTGCAGATGAGGTAAATTGACTGATCCCTCATCCTGTTGTCCAGCACTTTTATCCCCCACGGCATCGTATGTGTTTTTCAACAAAGAGAATTAATAATCAACCATTAATATTCATTAATTCAGGCGGAACGTGGAGATTGCAAGGACTGACAGCGATACAGAAAGAAGAAAGGCTTTGATTATTGATTCAGCATAGACAACGGATATGTCCATAAAAAAAATATGCTTTGTCTTTGTTCATGCATGTGCAAGGAGAAGGAAACACAAGCTTCGTTCTTTCAAACAAGCTGTTTGACAGGGTCCCCAAGAAGATAGGCCAGAGAGATATCACATTGGTGGTTTTTCCTGCAAACAAAAGACATTCGATGTGATATAAGACATATTTCCCCGAAAAAATTGAAGACCTTTCTCTAGTGCTGACTTAGTCTGAAATACTCCAGTCCTCCTTTCTTGTTTTCACTTATAAATGTTCATTCAACTCAAACTGATAAGAGGCCACGACTTAGATTTGGGAATAGCAGTTGCTTCAAGCATTTATGTGAGGCCTAAAGGTTTATCTACTGAATAGTATACCTTAATAAGCAAAAATATCATGGATCGCCATGTTAGAAGTTAAGATTGAAGGGCTTCTTTTTGTGTGTGGTAAACACCACCATGATCTTTCAAATTCAATCTAGACCTTTTTGTTGCTTTTGTTGCTTTCTGCACTTTGGACTGCTAGTACAAGATGTGGTACATCAGTCTATAAATACTGATGCGAGACTCTTCTGCACGGCTGGATTGCCTTACTCTGCCTCTGTCCCCTACCTCCACCTCCGCCTCTCCCACTCTCCCTCTCTTTCTCTCTCTCTTCCTGTGATGGGGTGATTATGGAGAGAGTGACTCTTGAGCCCCAGTAAGCTTGCCTCCAGGGCTGATAGGGTGTGGTACAATGACATTGTTAAAATTTCTCCAAGTGTTTAGCTTTGGCGACGCGAGTAAGCGAGGCAAAGCTGATGCAAGATTGAGTCCTCAATGGGGCTGAAGATTCCACGGTCCTGCCAGCAGCCCTACAGTTTCTGGTTTACAGCAGATCAAAAGGTTGATCCCCCTTCTTGATGGAGTTGTGCCAACGTGGCCTCGGATTACAGAGGATCGCCCAATTTAATCTGCGTATACCCAGACTGGCTCCAGCCGCTGAGCGGATATAAGAGCCAGCCTTTGACTGATGGATGAGGAGTGGGAGTTAATGAGAATATTAGCCGAGTTATTGCCACTGATTGATAGCCATTATGACACAAAAAATTATAAGCATTGGCCTAGTTATAATAAATTCTCCAACATTTCCAGAATTAGGCACAGGTTCAGGAGCCATGGTGAGAGGGTTGAATCAAAAAGCTGTCATTAAATTCAGGGAAGGGAAGCCCATCAATGTCTGTTGGACTTAATTTCATTGCATTTGGTTTTTCTCACACCCACACCAGCTCCTGGAATGCATGCTGTGATCTCTTTTCAGGCAGCACCACAAAGATCCATATTGAGCTGCAGACCAGCAGCAGCTCCTCTGTCTTTCAGACCTTAGATCTCCATTCTCTCCTCATGTGTAATTTGGGGGGAAAAAAAACAAAACATGAACATCCCTCTGTTTCTTGCCTTCGCTGCCCTGCTCCTGCACTTCTCTCTTTCTCCAATTCTCACCTGTACAGTATATCACTAATGCCGGCAGGGCCATTATATCAATGGGCCATGGTCACAGGCTTCCTCTTCCTTTCCAATCTCTTCTTCTGTCTCTCCCTCCTGGTTTGTAATAAAACACCAGGCCCAGCGGTGGCTCTGATAGAGCTGTGGGATCACATTAGTGCTGCCCTCAAAGAGCTGGACAGGTTGTCTATGGCTTTGTGTTGCCGTCCTGCTTCCCATTAACTAGCTGCGTATGTCTATGTCTGGGTGTGTATGTGTCATGCACTAGTCCATCCAGGAGTGTTATAGCCCAGAATGAGGCAGTCTTGGAAGGAGCATATTTAGACATGAGGGTTGTGTGTGCAACGGTAAATACAGTGTGTCCAGGAAGCTTTATAGCTGCTGTATCTTTGCAAACATTTGTTGGAGTGTCAGCACTGGCATATTTATGAAATATCTCTCACTAAACTGCTGTATATGTGTTTTAAGATGAAATTGCAGCCTGAAATCTGCGCTATCGCAAATTTATAGGTGACCTCAGCCTCACTGGTATTACTTTTCCAGCAAACATATTGGCATCACTTGTATCTTAAATGTTATTGCCAAGGAATTTTGTTTTTAAAAGGCTGACAGTGATCATTTAACAGAGGTACTGTTGTGTCTACTGACAGTATACTATTGCCTTTCTTTTTTCTTTTAAAAAGCGCTCATTCAGTTTTCCTTCCTTTACGTCTTTCTAAAAAGACTCCCGTGGGTATAACTATTGAGCATACACAGCTCACAATGTCCTCTCTTTGCCTCTCATATGCACCTCATAACCTCACAAACACTGCATTAAATCAAATGCTGTATTTTCATAAGGGAGATGAAATCATGTTTCACTTCAGTGTTCAGTGTATCATGAGGAGGCACATGACACGTCTTGTCCATGATCCCGCGGAAGCTCTCTTGTGTGCATGCATCAGCTGCAATAATAATTTAACATGAAAGCACATCTATTCACATGACTTCGGGACTCCCTCAGCAAAATAACAAGCTTTCCGCTATCGCTCACATCTGCGCCTCAGAATCATTAAATCTGTGTTGTACAGTCAACAGCACACGCGGGGGCTACTTTCCCAAAGCTTCTGCATCATTGCTAATTCATCGCAAATGGTCCTTTTGTGAGTTCACCTTGAACCATATCGCTGTGATTAGCCCTCTCCCATGTCAGTGTTTGTCAGTCAATGGTGTCAAACTCTTGGAATGGAAATCCAGAAAAGCCCCTGCCACTCATTAAGTGAAACTCATCCCTCAAAGCCCACCCTCTTCGTACTGCTTCCTCTCTGTTCCGGCCCCCTCACTCTCACTGGCTCACCGGGCTTGGTCTGGACTGGCTGTGCAGAGGTGGCACGTACCAGGCTAAATCATCTGGCTCTCTGCCCTGAACTTTGCTCTAACTAATTTATAGGAATTAAAACGGTTCACCTCAAATGCCTGGCTTTGGCTAAATTAGTCTAGTTTTTTCTCTTTGTCGCCGTCTTTGTCTGGATTATATCTTGTACATGCGATGCATTTGTAATTTAACAAACTTAAACATCTTGGCTTTTCTGTTGTGCTGACATTTAAATGATGTTTATTTCCCAGACAAAACACCAGCTCATGTATAATCACATTTTAAACAGGCAGCGATAGACGACTAACATTAAAGAGCCTGATGTTGGACATTCTGCCTACTTATGAATCTGGACTGGGTTTTCCAAGCCAAAACACCAGCCAAGAATCAGTAGCAATAAATGAGGTTACAATTATTCAAATATGATTATTCAAATCAAAAGATTATGATTATCTGAGACCTGCTAATTGGCCCTTGCCTCTGACATAGTGGTTGCGGGCACAAGCCACGGCAGCAGCGGTAGTGGCACCGGCAGCAGCAGCAGCAGCAGCTAAAGATTCCTGCTCCCTGTGCCAATTTGCTCTTGTGGGCTTGATGTTTGGCTCCACTCCCCAGGCAGCTCCTCTCCTATGGAAAGCCCAGAGTATATGCAGAATGCTGCAGGCGGCTTATCCCTGCGCCTCTGCTCCCATACATGTCCCATCAGCCAAACTGGGACTGCCGGAGTAATCTTGTTAAGAATGGATGTTGTTATTGTGCGGCTGGATGTGCATTTGGCTTCATGGTTAGCTGAGAGCACACGTGGGCTGGAGCAAGAGAGACAATGGGGAGGGAGTTTTGGATCCGGGGGAGGGGAAGGAAAGTGTAGGTGGGGGGGTGCCTATTTCTGGCACTTAAAAGATGACAATCCTCAATCCTCTTTCTCTGCCTCCTTTACTTTCCATTCTTGCTCTTCCCTCTATCCATCCTAACCTTTTCTCCCACATCTCACACAATATAATAACAACAAAACAGCCTCTGTAAGCAATGGATGTGACATTTACTTGAAGATCGTGTCTTCACCCATAACTGGTATTAAAGATAATGATTATCATCACAGCCGGGTGGAAGACCGAGGGTTGCTCACCTCAATCACAGAGTTGACAATAAAAAAAAATAAAAACACAAAGAAGAAGAATCGATGGCTCCGTCCAATGCTCCCTCTGCTCCCTCAATGCCAGCACTCCAAATGCCGGTATCTGGGTGTCAGCAGACTGTGGCTTTGACCTTTCTCACAAATGAATTATTTGGGTTTAATGATCCCTTCTGCGGCAAGAATAAAAAGATAGCCGAAATAATAGCCAAGGGAAGGAAGGAAGGAGGTTTGTAGAAAGGGCAGCACCCACACACACTAAGGTACAGAGAGCCTTAGCCTCCAACTTTACCGCTGCTCTACATGTGAAGACACCTGCACCCCTCCAAGAGACCTCGTGGTTGTGTCTCCAAGGTGCATGTGATATATCCAGCCTGAACTCTTCGAAGTAACTGACTTCAAGCAAAAACATAGAAAAACAGCCTGTATGTAAGAAGCAGCTGGTGGTGATGAAAAAGCATGCTCCCCCTTTGTGTGTGTGAAAGTGACATTTTCTTCTTTGCTTCACCAATGTTTGATTAATTCACATTCTTTTCCTTTTTTCCCCTCCTGTCACATCAGAAAAGAGGGTGGGATGTGGAGGGGGAAGGATGGGTAGATGCATGAAAAATTCAAAACGTTATAATATAAAATCCAGATGAATCATGAATGCTTAATGGGAATCAGGGCTGGGCATGCAGGATGTTGAAATTGTTCTCAAAGAATCCTGGTGTCTGTACGTTGGCGGTGCCGCGTGCACAATAAGTGACATGGCACGTTACGTTGCCTCTCAACTGCTCTCCCCACTCTCGATGGCACCGAAATGATGCTCTCAGGGAAACTGAACAGAGGATGCCACAAACGTGTAAAGTTTTTTTCGGGGCTAGAGGCCTTCTGTTATCGAAGTCTGGCTAATTGCCTTTATCCTAGCCCCAACTGCTTGTTGTTCTGCTTGTGGATTGGACATGCACCAGTGCGCTATCTGATGAAATATTAACAAATCTTTGCTAACACCCGGTCCTCTTTATTGTGTTTTAATGAAATGCAGAGTTTCAAGAAAAACTTCTGCTATTATGAATAATAGAAGACCCAATTAGCGGAACATTATCACAGATGAGTTTGATGAAAGGCTGGACTGGTGTAATGTGTGAGGAGTGTGAACATTTAGTTATCAAAGTGTTTGAATGTAGCAGTGTTGTGTAGGTTGATCGCTTATAAGAATTGATATTAATGTCTAGAAGATTAAACCCAGTATGATACTTAAGTTACATTCACACAAAAAATCTGAGCTTCAGCAGATAAATGAAAAAAGTTATTTTCATCCAGATTTTTTTTAATTATTATTTTAGAAAGAAATCAATTTTATACAAGCTACATTTGTAGAAATAGCACTTAAACTTGAAGGCAGCAGTTGACGTTGATTCATACTTGAGAGTATTGTGAGTGTGTAGTCCCAACAGATGGTAAATGAAGGCCTAATAAGTCGATGGGACCAATATAAAGCTAATCCTAGGTTTTCCTATTCTTACATAGTTAGGGTTGGTGCTAACAGCTGTTTTACTTGGTGTTTGAAGAAGAAACATTGTGAATTCAGCATCATACTTCATGCCTTTAGTCCCCAATAGCTGTCTGCAGCTGTTGAAAGTGACAACAATGTTAACTCTTGTCTCAAGTGAATATTTTCTTCTGCTAAAGCCACACCAACCACTTAGCTCCAAAGATGCAGCTCTTCCCACAGGGCGTATTATAACCAAATGCCTTCCAAATACAACAGTGGATGAAGCAAGGGAATGAAGAAACTGTGTTCTTAAATGTGGAAACTGAATTAAGAACTGAATGTTTTATTTTTGATTATTACCTTAAGAATAAACCGAAAGATGACAGAAAAATAAAATTTCTTCGCAAAACGTATTTCAGTGATTATATATATATGAATGTATAAGTGACTTTCTTGAAAAGCAACTATCCCTTTCATCTATGCTTATCTTGTTTAGTGTCCCAGAGGGGTTGGAGTCGGTCCCAGTGTGCAATGGGCAAGGGGCAGGGTACACTCTCACAGGCTGCCAATCTAACACAGGACTAACACACATAAAGACCGACACATTCACACTCACATTCACACCTACGGGCAATTTAGCGTTTCCAGTTCACCTAACCTGTAATCGTCTAAAACCCCCACGGTAGCAGTTATGAATGTTCTTTTTGCTGGCAGCATTATGAGTTCAAATATAAAAATTAATAAATCATTGATTTATTAATCAGCTTTAAGTGAACACAATATTCTGGAAATCCCAAAAAATGAAATGTTAACGATTGAACAATGATATCCTTTGAAGAAATTCTCTTTAAATACTGAGCAGAGAAAACATGAAGTGTGAAGATGCTGTAAATTCCACAAAAACAAGGAGCTGTGTCTTGGAGGGAAACCCCCACTGAGTCTCATGAGATGACTCTCCTCGCCTCTAAGAAGCGAAACACTGCCAAATGGCAGAGTGCCCTTTCATGTTACTCTCTGTGCTTTATCTGCATCATGAAGCTGCCGTCGCTGCTGTTAGCTCACAAAGGGGAAGGAGCCGCTGTGGTGAGGCGGCAGTATTTCAGTCGCTCCGCAGATCTTTGAATGGTTTGTCCTCAGGTGGGAGCAGGGGGCCAGGGCTTTTTTTGGGAGGGGGTGGGTCAGAGGCAGGACCTGGGCCAGCCCCCAAAAAGCCATGGTAGGCTCCATCTGGATGGAAGCATTCACACAGGTCCTCATTTCCCTCCATCTCAATCTGTGCAGCAGACCCAGTGTTTCCAGAGGCCAGCGCCTCCTTGAAGCACCACTTACCAAGATGTGGCACGTTAATCAGCATATCTTTCCACATTTCTCCACACACAGCAAAATGCCAGCACATAAACACAGATACACATGCATGCACCAACACATGTTGTTTATGTGTCTCATTGAGGGATAACAGATAACAAAACGTGACATTATCTTTTTAGTGTGTCTGGGTGCCTGTGCATGCACATATGCACGTGTGTTTCTGCCAGTGTGTGCATGTTCGTGTGTGTGTATGTGTGCAGTCAAAATGCTTATGTCATATGTCTCTGGATGAACTTTTCTTCTTTGTTGATTCCTGGTGTTTTTGTAAATACCATGCTGATATCCTGAGATGTGTAATTACCGCACCAAAGCAACACGCTACCTCTTTATTAGTTTTCTGACAATGGCTTTCCTCGTCACTGCTGAGTACTGTGTTTGTGTGTGTGTGTGTGTGTGTGTATTACAGTGTGTATGAGGCTATGTTGTCCTGTTTGCACAGCTGAATCCCAGTCCTCATACTGCTGCTCTCACGCACATCTGATAAAGACTATGGATTGAGTGCGCGACCCTGCTCCTATTTATATATGAGTGTAGCTCAACTGTAGTCATAATAACCATAATATCCCATTTCTCATCCAGTTATTCATCCAGAGCAACTGCTTATAAATGATCTCCAGGGATTCATAACTGGATCAGATCCAGTCCAACACATGGATGGAATTAGGATGGAAGGATTTATCGAAGCAGATACCTGAATGTGCTGTATCACTTCACCAAATACCACATCAGATGGCAGCTGCATTCAGATCAGATGTCTTGAGTAGGATTTCTGCACGCAGTATGTGTGTGCTAACATTTACAATGCAAAAACAGGAGCGGTATCCCTGCCTTTGTTGCATCACTGATGCGGAGGGAGAATGCATGTCAAAAAGGTCTCTGTGCATACATAATTAGATTGTGCTCTGCACAGGCTCCGCGTTTGTCGATAAAGATCACACTCCCCAGGTTCGACTCCGGGGATTAGGGCATAGGCCTTTTGATCTCTGTGGTTTTGCATAAAAATCACAAGTCTCCTGAATCCTGTAGCAAAGGAGCTGAGTAAGCTAATTGGGAGGTGCTGCCGCATGCGCGAATTTCCACTGTAGCTTCGTGTAGTGTCCTCAAGATGCCTCTGACAACGCTGCAATTATAGTAAAGTCAGAGTGCTTTGTTAATGACACTTTCTGAGTGGAGATTAAAGGGTTTGGGTTGGTTATAGACCACTTGATGCACTGTAACCATGCTTTCAATACAGCAAACACACACACGCACACTTTCAATAAACTGTGGGCATATGATCGCAAACCTATCCCAATCGCACCAGGCAATCAGATGAGGAACTAAACTTATCCATCATCAAATAGGAGCTGTGGTTAGTCTCGGCATATGAGAGTGTATCCTGAAACACTTTCAGGGTCCCCTGCGTCCACATCGGATCCACATGCGCCTCGGCAGCCAACGCAGCAAAAGCAGAAAGGGGTGTGCCAGTTACGGAACATAATTGCTACTAATGACCATTAGGAGTTTGGTTTTCATCCTCCAGGGGCCATAGAAAAGGCCTTTCGTCTTATCAGTTGATTAGAAGCAAATAGACGGGGCCGGATCCTGCATATTAAGTAAACAGGGGGCTAAAATGGTGTTACTCTATCAGGGGAGAGCCTAATGGAATGGCGGGCAGCTCATCCTCTGCTAATGCCTGAGCTGCAACAAATGGACAACTGCTCACAAACCTCTGCTCCACTTGTCAAATATTGGAAGCATTTTTTTTTATTTTTTCCTCACTCCAACTGGAAAACAAAAACAACAAAAAGGACTGTTGCATCAGTCCAGAGCTTGGGTTTATTTTCCTGCCTCTGTTCGGAGCAGGATAATAATATGTTTCTTTGCCACAGAGCAACACAAAAGTCCACAGAATTTAGCTGTAGACCTTTGTGCTTGCTCTGTTGTAGTCACTTATGCTCTTCCAGCAGCAGTGCTGGTATCCAACTGTTAGCAATGGCAGCAAAGTTGTTTTTTTCCCCTCTCTCTGAGGATTCATTTGCATTATGCAAATGAACAATTGATATGGATCTTCTCCCCTCCAATGAACATTTTGCACAGCAATATGCCGAGCAAGTAATTACTTATTGACAGAATGATATTACACAGGAAATGGCTGCATAAAATGGCAAAGTCATCTGATTGAAATGGTGGCAAAAACAATATGACTAACAATAATAAAATTAGAAATCATCTGTTAAATGGACAAGCATTATTGGGGCTTACAGTCATTGTGGCTGTTCTCACTGCACTCTCTTTACCACCACCTGTGGTTGCACTCTGGGCTCATGGCTTTGCTTTTTAATTAATTCCAAACATTATTTAGGATCCCAATTCACTGTCTCGCTCCACTGCAAGACGCAGCGTAGTTTAGCTGCAGGAATAACAGTTTTTATCCATATTGTGATGGAATATTTATGCTTTTCGTGTAACCTGCATGTCAGAATGTGTTGAGAGTAGTGATAAAGACCTTTGGTAACTTTTTCTTGATTTCCAAGAAATTGAAACAGTAGCATTGGAAAATCCTCTCAAAGAAAAATTATTTTTAATGTATTCTCTTCAAATTTACATGAACTGACAGCAGCACTTTTCAATATTTCTTCAGCTGGACATCAAGTTTTTGTTACAGTACACCAGTTTGTTTCAACACTGTTTCACTCTGTTGAATTATGGATCAAAGCTGGATTGAAAAACTGTGTAAAATGCATTTCTTTTTTCCTTTTCTAGTCCAGTTTTCAGCAAAGTTCGGTTTAAACTCGAGGCAACATCAAAGCAACCGAAAATATGGAGCATTACAGCACTTTAACCTCGAGTAACCTTGAGAAAAAGAATGATCTGAAAAATAAAGTTACCTAAGTCACCAAAGCCGTTAATATCACTGGAGGATGATCTGTGCACAGTCCCAGAAAAATTGCATTTCTTTTAAAACATGAAATAATGCGTGATGATTTATCTCGTCGTTATATTTCTTTTTGTTAGTTTTGCTGGTCTTTTTTGCGTCAGCGCCATTCCAGCTCTAATATCGAGCATCCCGTGAGATTGGCACCTGGAGGAACGCAGAGGAAGGGGAAAAAAAGAGCCAGTGTGCAGCTGCATTTTCTCTCCCAGTAATCGAATCCCTCAAAAGGGGTCAATTTTTCTTCATCTCACCAGGTCCACAGGACCTTTAAACAGAGCAAGGCACCGAAAGAAGGCGCCATAGAACACAATTATAATTCCAATATAGTCTTGTAAAGAAAATGTAAACAGATAGCCGGGCTGCAAAGCTGCCCCCATTTTCCCAGAAGACTGGTAATAAAGTAGAAAAGATGTAATACTGGAAGAGGCTTTTTACCCCCTGTCCTCTCCTCACTCCAGAAATTGAAAAGTGTGGCTGTCTGCAGTGACACTGGTAAAGAAAAAGAGATGCTCAGAGATTTATGAGGAGTTCTTTTTTTTTTCCTTTTTACCAGAGGCATTAATGTTGTTTTCCAAATGAGCTCTAATACATGACTATTGATAAGAATAAATGGAGTTGGCAGAGCTGCTCTTTCCAGTACAGTGCCTGTGTATGGACCGTCACGGGCTTAAATTCAGAGCCCTCCAGACTGAAGGGGGTTGAAGCGGGTCGGGGTTGAGGGTGGGTGGGCACAAACAAGCCACCATCCCCCTCCAGAAATTTAAACAGGAGCAAATTGGTAGCAAACTTTGATTTGCAAAAATGTGTGGCTTTCATGTTTTGGCAACACATTTTCTTCCCTATCAATAGTTTTCTTCTCTCTCGTATATTCCATTTGTTGTGCTGCTGTCATGGGAGTAGTTCTTTTGTTTTTGTTTTTTTTTTATGCCCAGTTTTGTTTCTTCTCCTGTTTATTGTGCAATCATTGCAATGCATGAGAAAACAGTAGTAGGCTGCTTATGATAATTTTCCTGACAGTTGTTGCATCTGTCCCAGTAATTACCGGAGTTGGAAGCTGTTCAGGCACGCCACGACTCAAGGGTACAAGTGACTGGAGTCTTTTTTTTCTTTTTTTTTTAATTCACCCATCAGTCATGTAAAGGGTAAAGGAGGTCCAATTTATTAAACAGCCTTGAGGTTAAGATGGTATTTCATGAATATTGTGTTATGTTATTTCTCAGCATAAGGATTCATAACAGTGACAAGTAATGTCTGCTGAGGATCCGTGAGGTCTATGAGGTAAGACCCATTGTCCTTACCATTAAACTGTGAGTGCAGTCTGGTAGAGCTGATTGCGAGTGTCTGCACAGTTTCATGTTAATCACAGAAAGAAAGAAAGAGACACTTATGCAGCTTTGTACTTGTGTGTGCGACTATGAACATGACCGCGTGTGTGTCGGTGAATCCGCGGCCAACAAGCAGTGAGGCCCAGCAGGCCAGGAAGGCACGGAGGAGGGGGAGTGGAGTGGAGGGGTGGGTGGGTGTGACAGTTTAGTGTAAGAAGGGGAAATGGCACGGTGCTGTTGAAGCCAGTCATCCGTCTGCTGTGACACCCAGCGTGCATGGAAGATGTCCCCGGGATTTGCAAAGGCAAGAGAGGAAGTGTGGCGGTGCAGAGGAGTGGGCGGCAGAGTGAAAGTGTCATCCTCTCTCTAAGCGAGACTCATCTTGTCTTTCTGTTGCACAAGGACTTTGTGTCAGCTTCGCACTCTGGACACACAAGCGATTGGTTTATGTAGCCCGTTGTAACAACTTAACACCCGTTGTTGTGAATGAGAGGGCTGAAACGTCCAGCTTTTGTGAAAGTTGCACAGACCTGTTAAAAAGAGACTTACACAGTGAAAGCTCCACATAATGATTCTGCCTCGTGTGTAGTCAGATACTCAGGTAAAAATCTGCCAAGCCACTGTTTTTTCTTGTTTTGTTGCTGTGAAAACAAAAAAAACACTGCAACTTTGCAAAACTCATAATTTTTTTTTCCCCTCATCTAGGTGCTGAGTCCAAAACTGCAAGTGTGACTGTGATTTCTGCCTACCAAGAACTCACAAAACTGAGTTGACTGTTACACTGCATTACATTAAAACAAGTACAAGGTTCGCAGCACAAACCAGGACAGGTGTGCATAAAGGTAAACAAACACAGCGGTATTTCGAATGTCACCAAAAACAATTAAAAAAAGGCAGTGCGAACAAGTTAGTGCAGTGTGAGTCCTTTGTAGGCAACAACGACCAAACCTGTTTTGCCTGCCCCTCTATTGACAAGAGCCTCGACAAAAGAGCCATTTTCGGGGGGTACAATGTTTGGAAATGCTGAGTTTCTTTTGCATTCACAGGATATATGCACACAGTATTTTTATGGTATGTCTGCACTATAATGTTACATGTCATGTTACAAAGTCTGTTCTAGCCTTAGCACTGCAAAATAATGTGCTCACTATATATATATATATATATATAAAACTAGAAGTGTGTTTGTCATTTCCTTTGTGAAATTAAACTCATTTTGCACCAGCTGCAGGTGGCTCTGGCACATCCTACAGTACAGTTTGTACTGTAACACTGACATTGGTTTATATATATATATGTGTGTGTGTGTGTGTGTGTTATTGCACACAACTGCAGCTTGTCCACTTGTTACAGTACCTTCAGGTTTTCCAACACATGCACAAATGTCTGTTCATCAAAGGAGTGAAAGAGCAAGAGAGAGAGAAAGAAAGAGCGGGAGAGAGAGAAAGAGATTCATGTTTAGCACTAAAGTTAAGCCACAGCGCCACCATAAAACTCAGATGTGACTCCACCCACAAGAAAAATGGACCGGCCCAAAAGACAGCAGTCAGCTAATTACTACGCTACAATATACAGTTATATACTATATTGAATGTCCCAGAGAAACGTGCAGTAAAGCTTGGCTGTACCCAGCAACACATTCACTCCCTCACTCAATAAACAAAATAAATCTCTTTTTTTTTTTTTTTTTAACTAAAACTAGCTATCCCTGGAAAGACTGGCAGGCTTGGTCAGTGTGTGTTATGAATGATCAATCTCACATCTAACCCTCCCTCCTCCTTACTCCAGTGCAAGCTCTAGTTATTAGCTGTGCTACAATCAGTACCAAGTCTCTCCCAGTGGGTGACCCATTTAGGAGAGGGAGAAAGACAAAGAGAGCCCAGGGGAGAATGGTTACATAGTGTGGTCATGAGCCTCCGGTGCAGAGAACAGGCTTGACCAGACGCCGCTCGAGCGACAGCATCAATGTGCATCTCTGTGCTGAGGGGAGGGGGGGGGGGGGGTATCCCGGCTCCCTGAATCCTCCGCAACTAAAACGGGTGTAAGGATGGAAGCATGTGCTGCGTCTGTTGTGTTTTTTCTCTCCTCCCATAAATGATGCTCTTCTTCCCGTCTACCTGTTATGTTTGTGTACACTATTTCTCAACCCTGAGGTGGCTCAGAGGAAGAAGGAAGAGGAGATGAGGGATCAATAAAAAAGGGAGAGGAAAATCTGTGGGACAAAAATGTAGAAAAGACAGAGAGAGAGACTGGTGAGAAGAAGCTAGACAGTGGGGAGAGACGGAGAAGGTGCAGTATTTTCACACTATTACTGTTTTTAGAGCATTTTAGCACCTTCAGTAACTGTACTGTGTCAGAAGAAAATGATGTGCCGGATCAAAACATCTTTGTGGAAAATCACAGTATGACCCAGAGCAAAAAGAGCGGATAAAATTACAAATTACTTAAAGATAATTTCCCAAGCTCTACAACATTACTGCAGCTTGTTTTCTTCAAGGAGCATGAAGCTTCTCCATGTCTGTTTCCCTGTTATAAATATTTCAAACCTTTTTTCTTTTTTCTTTTTTTGTTTTGTTTTTTGTAGAGGCAGGAAGAAAACCTGCCCAACAGGATAAAATGTATTTGTCAGGTTTGTATTTTCGATCTCCATCCCTCTCCCTCCCATTAGCGGATTGGCTACTCAAGTGCTGCTTCCTGTCAAGGGAACTGCAAAAACTCTGCACGAGCCAGAATGATGGAAATTACTTTTCTGGCTTCTCTTTGTGGCCTTTGTATGAGACCAGGAGTGTATTTCACATGTAATTGAGTTTGTTGCATTCACAAAGGCAAAAAGATATGTGTTGTGACCAAAAAGAAAAGAATAAAACATGCACATTTTTTCGCTTTTTGGATGCAGCAGCCAGACTTTTTAACCTTCCAGTATTCCCTTGGATGCTTTTGGCCAATGAAATGTGATTGTTTTTGTTTTATATGAATGACTCAAAAGCTGCTTTGTTTGGCTTTGATGTTATTAAATGAAAAGACCTCAGGATTGCGGGACGTATAGTGGCACTTGCTCACGGCATCATACACATACAGCAACCTCTGGGAATTCAATTACTTTTACAGCCAGTCTAATGACAACAGCGACCTCGCAGAGTGAATGCAAAGTTAAACTTTTGTCCGTCACAGGCTCTTAGACATTATTCCTGAGCCTGTGACGTCCTTTGTTTTTCCTTCAGTCTGTGCCGACTGTGCAGGTCACTAGGTTTGGCCACCCGCTTTTTGTGTATGTAAGCATTTTTGCCAGCATCTGGAACGACTAAATGGATATTGGAAGCTGTTGCTGGAGCCGAAAGAATGTTGGACAATGGTTGAGATTGATGAGTATTTGGGCGCTTTCCCTGTGACCCCACCGTACCTGGCAGGAACAAAGTCAGGCAGGTGTGACAGCCAGCATCCATCTACTACTCAGCTGTAATAGAGAGTGGGGCATTTGTACAGTGACACGCACACACGCACACACACACACACACACACACACACACACACACTCTAAGGCATGCCCCCTCCCCCTTGCACGTACACACAAACAAGTCTGCAAGCGAGGCAAGCATGTGCACACTCTCTCAGGCACACAGAAGCACAGACACACACACACACACAAACACAGACACACACACACCGGCTGCGTTCCTGGCAAGCTTCACTGTGTGTCTTTCCAGGAAGGAGTCGTTTTGCGATGCTGACTTCCTTCAGATGTCTGCAGGCTCTCATGTCTCATTAAGGGAGACAAACGGCATATCATACCAACGCCATGTCCCGACAACTGCCGCAACACAGTTGCACTAAACAGCTTTCACCCTCTGTCGGCTGGACACGTGGGACACCAGGAGAGCATGCACTCTGGGAGTTTACATGTAATCACAGATAGATAAGGCTCTGCTTTCAGGCACACACTCTTCACACAAGTCCACCAATTTTCACTGTCTCTAACTTAGCAGCAAGAAGAAAATGCTGTGTCCTCAGGTGTCCTCACATTTTGAGGTATCTACCACTGAGATTTTACCCCAATCGAGGTTAATTCATTTCATTTTCAGCTCTTCAAAAGCAAAAATCAGCATCTCCACAAAGGAAGAAACCTGCCCGTGTTCCCGTTTAATCCACATCACTTCCTACAGGTGCGATAAGTAATCATCATCATTGTAATTTAATATGATTGTGTTCATCACGGTGATCATTACAACCAGCATTTCATGCATTTCCACATCCCTGAAGTAGAAAAAACAATCAAACCGACGGGGTCCATGTGCAGGAACATGAGGACAGATGTTAGGAAACATCTATGTTGCGTTCGTATTAAGGTTTGGACACCACAACACAACAATCAATCCATGTCCAACCAGCTTGAAATACATGCAGAGCCATGCTACTGGTCTTAATCAGCTCAGCGCAGACAAAAACGCAGCAACAATGACGCCGCAACACACACTTCGCCAAAATCATGGCGGGGTTCAAAGGGCTTGGTATTCACAACAAATCTTCACACTGGTCTCATTCTGAAGTTCCGTCTGCGGGAACCCGACGGCATAGGGATGGACACGTAACAATTTCAGTTAGTTTTCCATTACATATAAATTGAAATATACACAACTCTGAGTCACATTTAATCAAAGTAACTTATGCATCTTTCCCTGAATTGTGTTTGACTCATCATTGGCCGTTTACTTATTAGAAGGTCAGGAGTTTGACTTCCAGATTACTGCCCCCTGTGTGAATGTGAAGGTGAGTGCCGTCTGCATTGTAATCTTCAATTGAATTTACCTTCAGTTACAAGCCACTGAACACCTCATTTTAGGTTTAGGCTAGGTTTTGGGGGTGTCACAATAGCTGGGGTCAAATGGATGGAATTACCAGATTTTACCTGAAGAAGGAAAATGCTCTAGAACTCGGATATATAAATATCCAAACTCAAAAAGCTTTTTCATTATTACGGCAAAGAATGGTCTATATGTGTGTATGTTTGTTTGTGTGTGTGTGTGTAGCATTGTTTTTCCTTTTTAAATTTGTCATTCAGGTTTACAAACACCCTCAGTTTAATGCTGGTAATAATGTTATGCCTGAATAGTATGTTGAAGGCTGTCACAAATGCAGTCACTCCGGTCCCGAACCATCCTGGAAATAACTTAGTCAGACCTATGTGCTGCTGTGTTAGCAGGTTGGTGACATTTAAGGAGCAGGGCCTGGACGCAGTCATGCAGGTTTTCTTTGCAGTAAAAGCATGTCTCAGCTCTCAGCCAGGTGGTCTACACCAACCATTGTTAAAGTGCCTTACTGTGTCAAGCCCCGAGGTGCCGGCTCCATCCTCCCTCTCTGCCCCCCCTGTGCACTCATCATCACTTTGACCGCCGTTGCCACAACCACCGTCATTGCCACCGCTTCCCTCCCTCCATTGGCATGGAAAATCCCCCATGAGCCTCTTCTCTGATGTAAATCACAGGTAGGGGAAATGTGAGCCTGGCTGATGCACCGGCACTGTGCCGTGAAATCTCTGTTGACATTACCGATGGGCGATTCCAGAAAAAGAAGTGTGTGAGCAGGAGAGGAGGAAGGGATTGATAAAGAGGTAAAGTCAGCAAAAGAGAGAAAGATGTTAGGAGTGTCACTTTTGACTTTTTTTTTTTTTTTTTGGACTCATGGTGTTATCTTTGTCTTCAGGTTGATGGACTGAACTCAGTAGGTTGCATGCTTTCATGCCCTGTCTCATTGAGATTTGGCATGTTTAATGATTTTTTTTTTTCTCTCCCACAGTTTTATAGGCTGACACTGAGAAACTACCTGCTTTTAGTGGTCTTGAAAAAAAAAAAAAAAAGCCCTTTAATTCTGCTGCTGAATCGTACAGCTCTAATACCCCCTAGGCCTAACCTGTTTTTCTCCTTTTCTTTAGGTAACCTTTTAACAGACAAAGATAGATATTTTTCCAGATCTGGTTGCTTTGTTATGTGATAGAAAGAAGTAAAGATGAGGGCATCGTGAAAATGAAATGGAGGTAACAAGGGAACCAGGGAAATTGTTAGAGACTATTTTTAATACCCAACGAACTGAAAGGAGGAGTGAATGAGTTTTACTTAATCTGGGTTTTGATACAACTTATGTTGCCTGTTTTTAATTTTATTTGGGATTGAAGTGGTGCACCAGTCTGTAAAGGTTGCCCCTTTTTAGCCAAAGAATGTGTTTATGCAAGCGAGAGAGGCCTTAGATATTTGAGTTACATGGCAGAGGCAGGCTGGGGGATTTGGTGTTTTTAGCGACGTGGTCAGGCACTTGATGGTTGCCCGTATGGGGCGAGCGGAGGGATAAAAAGGAACATGTCATTGCCTAAGACAACAGAGATGACTGTGTGTCTACTTTTCTTCTGCTTCGTGTTCCTTTGTTCTCCCCTGCCTCCCTCTCCCACCCCACCAATCTTTTCGGTCTGTGTTCCTGCCTGAGAGTGAAACACGTATAGTGGCATCATGACACATGGAGAAGGAGTGCTTGTGTTTGTAGCCGCCATCCACTCCAAGGTGATCTGACATCTTAAAGCGATTCTTAGCGCAATTGCACATTCGCTTAGACAAGTGTGTTCACGTTGCTGCCTAGCCAACAGACCCCTCCTGCTCCCCTTACCAGTCTGAAACCGGCTGCCAAGTGCTTCCGCGAAGAGGATGGCTTAATTGTTTCTGCCACAGCCATGCCTCTTCTTCATTTTTCTCTCTTTCCTTTCTAATCCCAGGGACGGGAAAATGGAGCTGTTATTTGCATGTCTAATGATACTCGATATCAGAAGCTCCTCAAAGGAGAAGACACAGATGATTATTAATATAACCAATGAAGCCCTCATTTATACTACCTTTTGTTCTTAGACCTGAGCAAATACTGCTTTCCAATACCTGCCTATTAAAAGCTGCATCCCCATAAAGAAAAAACTGGCTTTGATTGTTGAAAAACTACAGCAGATACATGCAGAGCCTTTTGTTTGTGTCTCTCTTTGTTAGCGTGGATGCTGGCAGGAGACACTGATGTAAAAAGAAGATACTTAGGCAAAATAATGTTGCTGGGATATTGAACCCACTGCAGATGAGCTCGGTGCTCTTCTTCCTTTTTACACACACAGATCATGATCCTTTGTTTTTTTTTTCAGCCACTGTTGGTCTCGCTCCATAGGCTCCTTGTGAATCTGATGGTTTGAGCCCAGCTGTGTTCACACGATGACAGCAAGAGAATAACGCTTCAGTTCTTTATTCAGACAGGACCTCACAGTGGAGACTCGGTATACAACAAACAACACAGCTTAAGGAAAAGCAGTCGTGGCCCATTATTCGAGACCCCATAAAGAAAACTTAGTACACACCTGCACGAATTTTCAACAGCAACAATGCATGCCTCTCCAGTGGCAGTGGCAGTGACATTGAAACTGGCTAATTTGCAAGGCTTCTCAGGTTGAGAACAATGACTCTGACAGCTCCAACAGGCACTGTGGAGCACATCTGCATTTTTCTGCAGGAATAAGCCCCAAATTATGGCTCCAGCACTGCATGTCTTCCAATTATGGAAATTTGTGCACGTCGACGTATACCATATATGAAACACTCCTTGAAACACGCTGATTAGGAGAGAATCTGACTTGATTTTCGTCCTCTCGCAGCTTTGTTCACAGTCATTTTTAAAGGTTGCTGTTCAAGTTTAATTCATTACAGATTTACTGGCGGTGCATAGTCACACACTTGTTGCAGTGTGTAAATGATATAAAATACATTTAAAATGTTGTCACACTGGACACACGTCCAGAGAGTCAGTAAATTTATACTCAAGTATTCTATTTAAAGAACTGCTTTGTGATACTCATACTTAAAAACAAAATTAATGATTCCAATTAATTTCAATGCAATTCAATTCCTTAATTGTC